>NW_027493067.1:0-410845 GCF_021521415.1 Bidens hawaiensis | reverse complement strand
TCAGGTCTGCAATCATAATACACCGTCTGCCAGAAATCTTGTATGTTAGGCAGAGATATGGGTAGTGTATTAGTGATCGCGTGAAACACCCTTGATCTCTGGAGAAAAGTGATAATCTCCCTGTAGTCGTCAACGCCTCGTGCGTCAGGATCCAAAGTAATGTATTGGTTATGAGCTGGAAAGAATTGTCGTTGCTCATCACCATCATCACCACCAGTTCCTCCAACTGCAGCCATATCTGCACAAAACAAATCAAGTTAGAGACGTTTTATGTAACTCACAAGTTCGCAGTGTAGCAAGTGCGAAGTTGTGATGTAAGATACACAGGCGAAATTATAGTTGAGGCGAAGTTGGGGACAACTTCGCATCATCAGTAAATTCGTCTAAAAAACAGTTAAAAGAAAAGGATATAGGCGAAGATAAGGATAACTTCGCCACGGCGAAGTTACAGTTAAGTTCGCCAGGGCGAAGTTGTGGATAACTTTGCCAAGGCGAAGTTGATGATAACTTCGCCACGGCGAAGTTGTGTTTAACTTCGCCCAGGCGAAGTTGTGGATAACTTCGCCCTAGGCGAACTTAAGCGTCTGGCGAAGTTGAGATTAACTTCGCCAAAACCATAACTTCGCCTGAAACAGAATCAGCGACTGTTCGGATTCAGAGGTCGAAATCCGATGTTTTCGGACCGATTTGACGATATAAACATGAAGAACAACATATTTCAATGGTGTATGGACGAAAAGGTCGTCCATGAACACGTAACGTGAGGTCGAAAACCTTGGTTTCGAGGGTTCTTCGAGTGTTCGACGACCCGAGGTCTCGAACCGGTTAAAATTATAACGAGAATGAAAGGATGTTTTGACAACACATACCACAAGTAAAGTAGAAACAAAGGAACACAAGATCGAAATCGAAATTGAAAAATAAGATCGCCGGAAAAATTGAAAATTTGTTATATGTTCGCCGAGTGTTTGAAATATGTGCAACTGTTCCAGAAAAAAAATCATTATATAGGGCAGAGTTGGTTCAGGCGAAGTTATTCTTAACTTCGCCTAAGCGAAGTTAAGTACAACTTCGCCGATTCAACAACTTCGCCCGATATTTACAAAAACAGCCCTTTCAGTTTGAAAAATCTTGAATATATCCTTATAAGTTACCAAAAAGAGTTAAACAAAAATGATCAAGAACCAGTAACCAACAATAAAAATATAACTACAAAAACAGAAAATACTTATAAAATTTTAACGAAATAAGGGATCAAATTTCAGTCTAGTCATGGACCACTACGTTTTAGAAAAGATCCGAACAGGAATCATACTAACTATGTGACTGTCACTTGGATCAGTGTTTGGCTGTATTATGACATAGAGAAACAGGTTGTAAGCATGTAATAACTTAAATGGTTTTCATTGTTTCTGTGATACGGATTAAGGTTCAGTTAAGCTCAAAAATTTAAGTTGGCAACAACTCAGAGGTAATGATGCCTTCTATCTATTCTCAAAGCGTATTTGGCTATACCCAAGTCATCCCGAATTGACTTCGACCCATAGTGTCTGATTAACTTGTAGATACTCGTTGTCTGCTTCCCGTTTTCTTCTTACTCCAAACTTGAGAAATCTTGAGACGTTTCGGTTCTCGTGTTTATTGTCACTATTTCTCATAAGTACAAAAATTATACATGTATATATATTTTTTTTTTTTTTTTTTTTTTTTTTTTTTTTTTTTTTTTTTTTTAATCAAACATAAGAATTTTCATCGGAGTACTAAATCACTGCAAGTCCCGAATCTGGATCACTGCAGTATCTTGAAATGCTTTCTTCACGGGAATCAGAACACTCACGGGCTCGTGTATGACTGGGTAGTCGCTTTTCTGCCTATCCTTCGAAAAGATATGTATGAAGACATACAAAACTCTTAAGGAGTTTCCACGTAAATTCGAGTAAATTTAAGTTAGTATCACATCTACTTTTACGCACCATTAAAATTACCATGACATACAATGACTGTTCTAAAGCCTTTTAAGCTTAATAACTTCACTAGTTAGGCACACATAGTCAGTATATATATCATTTTCCAAGGTTGGATCAATTTTCTTTTAAACACAGCAAAGAACTTCTTACGAAGTAATAGACTTGAAAAGTAATTTCATTTCCCTTAAAAAAAATTTTGAATTCAATTGCCCCAATCATGTCAAAGTCATCAGGTAAACGGCTATCCTGAAGATCCATTGGATCAGCTGGACCGACCACATGCAAGTATGTGTCCTTCTTACTAAGAATGACCGACTAATTTTCAGCAACTGAAAGAAAAACATGTCAACACTGCCCCAGTTACTTTCAGTCTTCCGGTTAATGGCTATCCTCATTTCCTAAGTCGAAAACAAGGACCAAAACATATCCGAGGAGATGTCCATCAAACTGAGGTAACCGACTAATTTTAAGCAATAAAGACTCATTTTTTTTTTTTTTTTTTTTTTTTTTTTTTTTTTTTTAATCAAAAACAAAGACATGGTTACTCAGGATTGATCATCCCATTTAGCTCAATTAGGTTTTGAAATCTGGATTTATCAAACGCTTTTGTAAACAAGTCAGCAAAATTTTCAAGTGTATCAACTTTTTCGATCTTGATCAGTTTCTTCTCAGCACAATCCCGTATGAAGTGATGACGAATGTCAATATGCTTAGTTTTACTGTGCTTCACGGGATTGTTAATTACTGAGATGGCGGCAGTGTTATCAATTAAAATAGGAGTGAGTAAGAAATTCAGACCATAGTCGCGCAATTGTTGCTGAATCCATAAAACCTGAGAGCAGCAGTTGGATGCTGCCATGTATTCAGCTTCGCAAGTTGAAATTGCAACTGATGTCTGTTTCTTGCACTGCCAGGAAACTAATCTTCCTCCAAGAAACTGACAGCCTCCTGTTGTTGACTTCCGACTCTGATTACAACCTCCATAATCAGAATCAGTATATGCCACCAGTTCAACGTCTCCTCCCTTTGGGTACCACAATCCTAGTTTCGGCTTGCCCTTGAGATACCGCAAAATCCTTTTCACACCTTTCATGTGAGATTCCTTTGGGTTTGCCTGAAAGCGAGCACAAAGACAAACAGAAAACATTATATCAGGCCTAGAAGCAGTTAAATACATTAAAGAACCTATTATCGCCCGATACAGAGTAGGGTCCACATCTGCGTCACCATCTGATTCAGCTCCCAATTTGTGATTGACGCAGATTGGAGTGTCATATGGAGAACTGTCCTCCATCTTGAATCTTTTCAGCACATCATGAACATACTTTGTTTGATGAATGAACATCCCATCTTTCTTCTGATCAACCTGCAATCCTAGAAAGAAAGTTAGTTCACCCATAGCACTCATCTCGAATCGTTTCTTCATGACAGCCTCAAAATCTTGACACATGGATACTCTTGATGCAGCAAAAATGATGTCATCCACGTAGACTTGAACCAGTAAGAAGTCACATCCTTCTCTCTTCACAAACAGCGTACTGTCGATCAAACCCCTTTCAAAACCATTTTCCAGCAAGTAGTCCGATAACGTTGAATACCAGGCACGAGGTGCCTGATGTAAACCATATAACGCCTTGCTCAACCTGTATACATGATCAGGAAAGTCTGGGTCAGGAAAACCCGGTGGTTGCTCAACATACACAACCTCGTCAACTTTCCCGTTAAGAAACGCACTCTTTACATCCAACTGAAACACCTTCATCTTTTTGAAAGCAGCAAACGCCAAAAACAATCGAATCGCTTCTAACCGGGCAACAGGAGCGAAAACCTCATTGTAGTCAATACCCTCTTGCTGATTAAAACCTTTAACAACCAGCCTCGCCTTATTTCTCACAATAATCCCCTTTTCATCTCTCTTGCACTTGAACACCCATTTCGTGCCTATAGCATGCACATTCTTTGGTTTTTCGACCAAAGTCCAAACTTTCATTTTCTCGAACTGAGCCAACTCTTCTTGCATAGCTTCGACCCACGAGCTGTCCTTCAAAGCCATTTGATAATTCTTCGGTTCAATTTGGCTTATGAAGCAAGAGTACAAACATTCATTCATAATACCTGTATCTTTAATGCTTGTATAAACACAGGTGTGCTCATTCAAGCTACTTCTGGTTTGTACACTAGAGGACACATCACCTATAACATTCTCCAAAGGGTGATCTTTGTGAATTCTCGTGGTCGGAACAGCACCGACATGTAAATTGTCTTCCAAGTTTGAAGAGATCTCATCTATGGTAGTTTCAGGCTGAGAGTGAAAAGGATTAATAAACTCATCTTCAGTTGAGGCCGCAGGGGTATCGATAGGGTTTGATGTGGAAGGCTGAGATTTTTCTGTCATCTGATGTTGCACTAGCTCCTCTTCCTCATCAAATATCATCTTCGTCACAACTCTTTCGTCTTCTTCAGCAATTTCTAAATTAGGTACGTTAAACGACTTAAACAGTTTAACATAGTCAAAAAGCTCAGCAGGTCCATTGCTTGGTTTTGGCGGTTGATAACTAGTAATGTCGGTGTTACAAACCACCTCCACCTTGCAAGTTGTCGTATTGAAGACCCGTCTGTTGGGAGTCCCAACAACATAACCGACTAGGATTCCCTCATCGGCTACTTCACCAAATTTCGAGTTAGTCTTCAAAATCGAACAAGGAGAACCAAATGGTTCAAGACCGCACAAGTTGGGCTTCCTACCATGCATAAGCTCGTAACAAGTTTTTCCAAGTCTCTTAACTGTTAACACCCGATTCAGAACATAGCAGGCTGTAGCCACTGCTTCAGCCCAGAACATCACAGGAAGCTTTGAGTCTGCCAGCATAGTTCTGGCTCCTTCAATCAACGTTCGGTTCTTCCTTTCAGCTACTCCGTTCTGTTGTGGCGTATACGGAGCGCTGTATTGATGCTCAATACCCTTCTGTAGACAAAAGATTTCCATCTCAAAGTTCTTGAACTCTGTCCCATTGTCGCTTCTAATGAATTTAACTGATTTACTCATGACATTCTCGACTTTTGTAATGAGATTCTTTACCATCTGAGTCGTCTCGTCTTTCGTTTTCAGAAAATATACCCACGAGTATCGCGAGTAATCATCAGTTATCACCAAGCAGTAAGAAGTACCGCCTAGACTTTGTACATTCACCGGACCGAAGAGATCCATATGAAGTAGTTCTAGAGTACCAGCAATTGAGTTGATCGTCTTGGTGAGATGGCTTTTCTTGTGTTGTTTTCCCTTCTTGCACGCTATGCATTTATCTTCAAAGTTAAAACTCTTTAAGGGAACGCCCATCACAAGCCCATTTTTGACAATGAAGTTCATCTTACGAAGATGGATATGTCCCATTCTCCTGTGCCATAACTCTGATTCTGATTCGCTTGCCTTTGTCATTAAGCATGATTCTCTGGTGGCCATTTCAGTAGACCTCATATCCATCACGTATGTATTCGTTTCACGTGGAGCTTTCATTACTATCCATTCTTCTGGTATATGAAAACCAGGCTTCAATACAATCGCTTCATTCTTAGTGAAATGGACAGTGTATTCTTTATCACAGATCTGCGACACACTCAGCAGATTGTGCTTTAATTCCTCCACAAAGTTTACATTTTCAAGTGTCATTCTCCCATTTGACACAGTTCCTCTCCCAGTTATTCTTCCTCCGCTTTCACCAGCAAAACTAACTCTAGCTCCCTGAACAGGTTTTAAGTCGTGCAACAAGTGTTTGTTGCCTGTCATGTGCCTGGAACAGCCGCTATCTACAATCCAAAGATTGTTTGCAGCCCTGTTCAACTGTTCCTGCACCATAAAACAAAGAGTTAGAATCTTGGGACCCAAGACCAATTGGTCTTGGATCGATACATCCCGTATCCTGGCTTTCTCAAGTTAGCATCAGGATGATTTCTGTACGTCCTGTTATGGAATCTCCCTGCAGATTGAGTGTAATGCCTTCCAAACCTTTGAGAATAGAAAGTGTTATTTCTTGTGGTTTGGTTGTAAAAATGAGGTTGGTTTTTATGAAAACTTGAATTCGTTACATTTTGGCATTTTTTAAAGTTTTCATTTTTAGCAGGAACAAAATGACGCTTATTCTCATTTTTATTTGGCTTCACATCTCTAAATCTCGGTTTCAAAGGACAATCTGCAACAAGATGTCCTAACTTGTTACATCTAAAGCAACATCTACCCTCCATTTTCTTGTCAAATGTTGGTTTGGATGTAGAGGCAGGGTTACCAGCCGTTCGTCTCACATAAGGTGGGACGTACGGATTGAGTGGAGAACTCTTTTTAGAAACTTCATTTTTATCTCCATCGGTGGGTAAACCTACCTTCTCTTTTGTCTGACCAGATTCGGACAACATATCCGAATCTGATGAGACTGGACTTGATACAGAAATATTCACACTAGAAACATTCGAGCTTGTTTCTCCACAGCTAACACTTGGTTTTGTAATCTTGATTGGAGTTGTCTGAGGAACTTCGAAATCGACAGATTTCTGCACACTTGGATTATAAGTATAATTGTGGTTAAAGGGTGGTGGAACTTCGTGATATCCGATTCCTCCCCTCTTTGCAGAGGTACCTGGATCACTCACGAGGTGATCAAGGATGGCCGAGGAATTCCTGAACTGCTCAAGTTTGCGGTTCAGTTCCACCACCTTTACCTGGTGGTCAGCAATCTGTTTATCCCGATCAGCAATCACTTTAGTTTTTTCTTCCAAAACTTCATAACTAAGATCAATAATTTCTACTTTCTCAGCAAGTTTGGTTTTTAAACTTTGAATGTCTTTTTCACAAGCCTTAATTTTAATTTTATAACTGTTTTCTCTGGCTTTAGTAAAATGGTGATCTTCTTTAATCGTTTTAAATTCAGCATCCAATTTGACATACTGATCAGTTATCGTTGTGAGTTGCTCAGACAAATTCTCACAACTAGTACAAATAGTTTTAGGACTTACCTCGGAGCGATTATCTTTGTCATTTGCCATGAAAGCGGTTTCTTCTTCATTCGCTTTGTCTGTTTCTTCAACCTTCTCACATTCTTCAGCTTCAGTCTCAGCCATGTTAGCCTGTTCACCAGAACCATTTAAATGCTGGTTCCAGTTGTACTCTCCTGCCTCTCTGGTCAACATGGCATTTATTTCTCTGTTAACTCCAGAGTGTTGTGTAGGCCGACCTTGTCCACGTTCAACCCTCTCATTTCTGCATTCCTTGGCAAAGTGCCCGTACTGTTGACAATTGTAGCACCTTACCTTGGACTTGTCGAACCCGGGCCGACCACCAACGAACTTTCTCCCCGTTTTATTCATGAAACGCTTGACTCGCCTCACTATCATGGCCATTTGCCATTGCAAGTCCATCTCCTCCAGATCATCAGCATCGATCTGGTCATAATCCTCATCCAGAACAGCAGGGTCCACAATCTTCCCCTGGATGTAGTTTTCGTAGGAAGCAATAAATGAAGCATAGACTGCAAACTGCTCTTCAGCAGATTTTACACTCATAGGCATCTTGGTATAATTATTGCTTGATGCATTTACAGAAAAACTACTTGTGGTTGCTTGAGGCTTTGAAGTACTAGATCCTCCAGCAACGAAACATACATCACCATTCGTGTTTACAGAAACGTTTCCATCATGAGGAAAGTCGGGACCTGACTCCCCTTTTGAGTAAAAAGCTGCAGATTCAGGTCTCGAACTTGAGCCTGAGTTAATCTTTGCACCATACATACCAGGGTCTTGTATCTGGTCTGTTGGTGTTTCTTTTCGAACCATATTGAGCTCATAAGTTCTGAGCTTGTTTACTGCAGTTTCCAAATCACAGTTAGGAAAGTCTCTGTCTTCCCTCATAAGGACGGTGTACATTTCCCACTTCGGTGGGAGAGCATCGAGAAGCTTTTCGACGATCTCTTCTTCTCGGTAGGCAATCGAGTAATTGCTAAGCTCTGTCATTAGATGATAGTATCTGGTGATAATATCATCCAAAGATTCATTCTTCAAATATTTGAAGACGGAGAACTGGGTCTTCAAGAGTTTAATCTTTGAGGCACGGATACCTACGTTCCCCTCGAATCTGTTTTCCAGAGCATCCCAAAGCTCTCTTGCAGAAGTGTACTTTCGGAATGTATGGAGAACTTCTTGAGGAAGTGCCATTGTTATCGCTGCATGGGCCTTGCTCTCGGCCTCATACATTTTCTTTTCTTCGTCCTCCATTTTACTGTACTTCTTCACCACGTCACGTCCTTCGTATTGCATGGTTGGAGGGATGTATCCATCTTGAATGCACACCCACATTTTGGCATCCTGATATTTAATGTACTGGATGAATCTATCCTTCCATGCCACGAAGTCTGTTCCCTTCATCAACCTCGGGGCCTTAGTGGCTGACCCTGCCTCAACTTCCATCTTGACCAAATCGGAGATGTTGATCGACGACATCCTTGTAAAACCTGAAAAACCTGAAAAAAACAACAAAATATTAAAACAGCTCAGTAAGCGAAGTTAAGGATAACTTCGCTTGAAGGTCAACTTCGCTGAACAGAGAACTTCGCTGAGGTCTTTAATTCGCTTGAATTGGCGAAGTTAAAGTTAACTTCGCTTAGCTCTGGCGAACTTATGAGTTGAGCGAACTTGGGTAGTAAGCGAAGTTGTGGATAACTTCGCTAAGGCGAACTTATGAAATCTGCGAACTTAAGTGTGAAGCGAAGTTGCGGATAACTTCGCTAAGGCGAACTTATGAGTTGAGCGAAGTTGTGGTTAACTTCGCCAAACCTTATATCTTCGCCAAAAACCCTAATTCCAGTGACGGCAACTTCGCCTGAATTCAACAACTTCGCCTGAAGATCAGCAAGTTCGCCCGATGAACCTGGAAGTTTTTCCAGATCTGTTTTCTTCAAACCAGAAGCTCCCGATCAATGCTAAGGCTTGAAACTGACTGTCAAGCACTATTAGAACACAGTCCCAACAAAAATACGTCTCGCGAATAGGTCAAACGAGACGAAACTACACCCGCGTGAAATCCCGAACCTCACAATCGAGCCGATTGGCTCTGATACCAATTGTAGGTTCCTGGACGGATCGTACACGGGATGTTCTCTAACAACGCAGGTGCGGAATCCCTGCGTAGATAGGTTACGAGTGTAGATATAGAATAACACGAGCAATGAATCAAACACGTTATATTAATAACCAAACACGTGACTCGTAGTCACTATTACAGACACTGGAACTAGCAAACACGTCTGCTTAAACTCGAACACTTGACTGAAACCCTAAACGAACCACCTTACGATTCGGCTGTAACATTCAATATATACACGACAACTTCGCCACAGGCGAAGTTGTCTGTAACTTCGCATATTCAACAAGTTCGCCTGAGCAAACTTGTTGACAACTTCGCTTGTTCAACAAGTTCGCCTGAGCAAACTTGTTGACAACTTTGCTAGTTACACAATCTAAAACATAATCAAATACACAATTACAATACAGACTCGATTACAATTACAAGACTATGAACTACTGACAAACATGCACCAACAAGTTGGCGGAACATCAGTAGCAGAAGTGACCGCAGGTGGTACACTTGGTAACCCTGCAGTTGTTGTGATAGTCGAATCAACGAAGCGTGCGACTACCACCGGTGGATCAAACGGTTGTGGTGGTAGAGACACCACTGCTGGAGCTGACGCTTCGACAGTCGTAACCTGTGCAGTAGTAGGAAGAAGTGACATACCTGACAAGACAGGCGGAGCAAAACGTACATGCCTTGAAGTCTCCCCCGCTCCAGTAGCCATACCTAGTCGTTCTCGTCGCGAACGTCTCATCACAAGTTGTACCGCTTCTTCCTCATCTCCCTCCTCGTCATCAACTCTCGGCCTCTTACCCGAAATCCTTTCACGAGTCACCAATAGCCGTCTGGCCTCAGCAAACGTTTCTGGCCTCAGCAAACGTTTCATCTAACTCGGATTCAGCTACCGAAGTAGCTGCTGTAGAAGCATCCATAAATTGAGGACCCGAGATACCCATATCAAACAAACCGTGTCCACTGAAAGCAGCATCCAGATCAACGTTTTCAGCCGTGGACATAGTCTGTGCAATAGTAGCTGGCATAGCAGCAGAAGAGACAACAGGCGCAGCTGCTACAGCATGAGGTGCTGCCGCCTGATGTGGTTGTGGATCCCTGAACTCATCCCCTCCTGCAGGAACATACTCCGGGTTGATGAGATACCCGAAAAGCGGAGTATGCCTTGGACGGCGTTCAGGGTTGCTACGAGTGCTCGACGTCCTACATTGAGCAAAAATACGCTTTGTTACACACTCAACATATCGAATAGGGCGCCGTTGCGGTAGAGACGGAGCGACATGATTAATAATCATTTGAAGAAATCGCGGATACATGATAAATCGTTCTCGCGCCGTCGCCCGTCTCTGACGATCAATCTCATAGAAAATCATCTGACTAAAAGAGTAACGACGATTGTAAGTCAGGGCCGTCATGGCAGATTGCATCGTCGCACCCATCCCGTCTGTTCCTGCTTTCCTGCCGGACATGCACACAATTAACACGTGCATCAGAAAGCGCCATTGGTCCAGCAGAAAGCCTTTCCTCCTCTGCGAGTCCCCCAGCGGACCCGAATAACCCATTCTCAAGTATGCTCCGTCACGGAAAGGAGCTACGAATTCCGTTGGGTCGTCTCTCGTTTCTACACCGAACTGCAGAGCCAACCGTATGTCTTCCGAGGAAAACTGTATGGCATGACCATTGACAGTTGCTCGCATCACTGGAGGCTCCGGTCTGCAATCATAATACACCGTCTGCCAGAAATCTTGAATGTTGGGCAGAGATATGGGTAGTGTATTAGTGATCGCGTGAAAAACTCGTGATCGTTGGAGAAATGTGATAATCTCCCTATAGTCTTCAACGCCTCGTGCGTCTGGATCCAAAGTGATGTATTGGTTATGAGCTGGGAAGAATTGTCGTTGCTTATCACCATCATCACCTCCAGCACCTCCAACAGCAGCCATATCTGCACAAAACAAATCAAGTTAGAGACGTTTTACGTAACTCACAAGTTCGCAGTGTAGCAAGTGCGAAGTTGTGATGTAAGATACACAGGCGAAATTAAAGTTGAGGCGAAGTTGGGGACAACTTCGCATCATCAGTAAATTCGTCAAAAAAAACAGTTAAAAGAAAAGGATATAGGCGAAGATAAGGATAACTTCGCCACGGCGAAGTTACAGTTAAGTTCGCCAGGGCGAAGTTGTGGATAACTTTGCCAAGGCGAAGTTGATGATAACTTCGCCACGGCGAAGTTGTGGTTAACTTCGCCCAGGCGAAGTTGTGGATAACTTCGCCCTAGGCGAACTTAAGCGTCTGGCGAAGTTGAGATTAACTTCGCCAAAACCATATCTTCGCCTGAAACAGAATCGGCGACTGTTCGGATTCTGAGGTCGAAATCCGATGTTTTCGGACCGATTAAACGATAGAAACATGAAGAACAACATATTTCAAAGGTGTATGGATGAAAAGATCGTCCATGAACACGTAACGAGAGGTCGAAAAAACTTGGTTTCGAGGGTTAGACGACCCGAGGTCTCTAACCGGGTAAAATTATAAAGTGAATGAAAGAATGAAATCGACAACACATACCACTCAGTATAGTAGAAACAAGGAACAAAAGATCGAAATCGAAAGTGTATATAAAAAAGGTTAACCGGAATTAAGGATAAGTTCGCCGGAAAAAAGTTAATAAAAAAAATTTCACTGTTGAAAACCCCTTTTATAGGGCTGAGTTGGTTCAGGCGAAGTTATTCTTAACTTCGCCTAAGCGAAGTTAAGTACAACTTCGCCGATTCAACAACTTCGCCTGATATTTACAAAAACAACCCTTTCAGTTTGAAAAAATCTTGAATATATCCTTATAAGTTACCAAAAAGAGTTAAACAAAAATGATCAAGACCCAGTAACCAACAATAAAAATATAACTACAAAAACAGAAAATACTTATAAAATTTTAACGAAATAAGGGATCAAATTTCAGTCTAGTCAGGGACCACTACGTTTTAGAAAAGATCCGAACAGGAATCATACTAACTATGTGACTGTCACTTGGATCCGTGTTTGGCTGTATTATGACATAGAGAAACAGGTTGTAAGCATGTAATAACTTAAATGGTTTTCATTGTTTCTGTGATACGGATTAAGGTTCAGTTAAGCTCAAAAATTTAAGTTGGCAACAACTCAGAGGTAATGATGCCTTCTATCTATTCTCAAAGCGTATTTGGCTATACCCAAGTCACCCCGAATTGACTTCGACCCATAGTGTCTGATTAACTTGTAGATACTCGTTGTCTGCTTCCCGTTTTCTTCTTACTCCAAACTTGAGAAAACTTGAGAAGTTTCGGTTCTCGTGTTTATTGTCACTATTTCTCATAAGTACAAAAATTATACATGTTTTTTTTTTTTTTTTTTTTTTTTTTTTTTTTTTTTTTTAATCAAACCTAAGAATTTTCATCGGAGTACTCAACTACTGCAAGTCCCGAATCTGGATCACTGCAGTGTCTTTAAATGCTTTCTTCACGGGAATCAGAACACTCACGGGCTCGTGTATGACTGGGTAGTTGCTTTTCTGCCTATCCTTCGAAAAGATATGTATGAAGACATACAAAACTCTTAAGAGGTTTCCACATAAATTCGAGTAAATTTAAGTTAGTATCACATCTACTTTTACGCACCATTAAAATTACCATGACATACAATGACTGTTCTAAAGCCTTTTAAGCTTATTAACTTCACTAGTTAGGCACACATAGTCAGTATATATATCATTTTCCAAGGTTGGATCAATTTTCTTTTAAACACAGCAAAGAACTTCTTACGAAGTAATAGACTTGAAAAGTAATTTCATTTCCCTAAAAAGATTTTGAATTCAATCGCCCCAATCATGTCAAAGTCATCAGGTAAACGGCTATCCTGAAGATCCATTGGATCAGCTGGACCGACCACATACAAGTATGTGTCCTTCTTACTAAGAATGACCGACTAATTTTCAGCAACTGAAAGAAAAACATGTCAACACTGCCCCAGTTACTTTCAGTCTTCCGGTTAATGGCTATCCTCATTTCCTAAGTCGAAAACAAGGACCAAAACATATCCGAGGAGATGTCCATCAAACTGAGGTAACCGACTAATTTTAAGCAATAAAGACACACATTTTTTTTTTTTTTTTTTTTTTTTTTTTTTTTTTTAATCAAAAACAAAGACATGGTTACTCGGGATTGATCATCCCATTTAGCTCAATTAGGTTTTGAAATCTGGATTTATCAAACGCTTTTGTAAACAAGTCAGCAAAATTTTCAAGTGTATCAACTTTTTCGATCTTGATCAGTTTCTTCTCAGCACAATCCCGTATGAAGTGATGACGAATGTCAATATGCTTAGTTTTACTGTGCTTCACGGGATTGTTAATTACTGAGATGGCGGCAGTGTTATCAATTAAAATAGGAGTGAGTAAGAAATTCAGACCATAGTCGCGCAATTGTTGCTGAATCCATAAAACCTGAGAGCAGCAGTTGGATGCTGCCATGTATTCAGCTTCGCAAGTTGAAATTGCAACTGACGTCTGTTTCTTGCACTGCCAGGAAACTAATCTTCCTCCAAGAAACTGACAGCCTCCTGTTGTTGACTTCCGACTCTGATTACAACCTCCATAATCAGAATCAGTATATGCCACCAGTTCAACGTCTCCTCCCTTTGGGTACCACAATCCTAGTTTCGGCTTGCCCTTGAGATACCGCAAAATCCTCTTCACACCTTTCATGTGAGATTCCTTTGGGTTTGCCTGAAAGCGAGCACAAAGACAAACAGAAAACATTATATCAGGCCTAGAAGCAGTTAAATACATTAAAGAACCTATTATCGCCCGATACAGAGTAGGGTCCACATCTGCGTCACCATCTGATTCAGCTCCCAATTTGTGATTGACGCAGATTGGAGTGTCATATGGAGAACTGTCCTCCATCTTGAATCTTTTCAGCACATCATGAACATACTTTGTTTGATGAATGAACATCCCATCTTTCTTCTGATCAACCTGCAATCCTAGAAAGAAAGTTAGTTCACCCATAGCACTCATCTCGAATCGTTTCTTCATGACAGCCTCAAAATCTTGACACATGGATACTCTTGATGCAGCAAAAATGATGTCATCCACGTAGACTTGAACCAGTAAGAAGTCACATCCTTCTCTCTTCACAAACAGCGTACTGTCGATCAAACCCCTTTCAAAACCATTTTCCAGCAAGTAGTCCGATAACGTTGAATACCAGGCACGAGGTGCCTGATGTAAACCATATAACGCCTTGCTCAACCTGTATACATGATCAGGAAAGTCTGGGTCAGGAAAACCCGGTGGTTGCTCAACATACACAACCTCGTCAACTTTCCCGTTAAGAAACGCACTCTTTACATCCAACTGAAACACCTTCATCTTTTTGAAAGCAGCAAACGCCAAAAACAATCGAATCGCTTCTAACCGGGCAACAGGAGCGAAAACCTCATTGTAGTCAATACCCTCTTGCTGATTAAAACCTTTAACAACCAGCCTCGCCTTATTTCTCACAATAATCCCCTTTTCATCTCTCTTGCACTTGAACACCCATTTCGTGCCTATAGCATGCACATTCTTTGGTTTTTCGACCAAAGTCCAAACTTCCATTTTCTCGAACTGAGCCAACTCTTCTTGCATAGCTTCGACCCACGAGCTGTCCTTCAAAGCCATTTGATAATTCTTCGGTTCAATTTGGCTTATGAAGCAAGAGTACAAACATTCATTCATAATACCTGTATCTTTAATGCTTGTATAAACACAGGTGTGCTCATTCAAGCTACTTCTGGTTTGTACACTAGAGGACACATCACCTATAACATTTTCCAGTGGGTGATCTTTGTGAATTCTAGTGGTCGGAACAGCACTGACATGTAAATTGTCTTCCAAGTTTGAAGAGATCTCATCAATGGTTGTTTCAGGCTGAGAGTGAAAAGGATTAATAAACTCATCTCCAGCTGAGGATGCAGGGGTATCGATAGAGTTTGATGTGGAAGGCTGAGATTTTTCTGTCATCTGATGTTGCACTAGCTCCTCTTCCTCATCAAATATCATCTTCGTCACAACTCTTTCGTCTTCTTCAGCAATTTCCAAATTAGGTACGTTAAACGACTTAAACAGTTTAACATAGTCAAAAAGCTCAGCAGGTCCATTGCTTGGTTTTGGCGGTTGATAACTAGTAATGTCGGTGTTACACACCACCTCCACCTTGCAAGTTGTCGTATTGAAGACCCGTCTGTTGGGAGTCCCAACAACATAACCGACTAGGATTCCCTCATCGGCTACTTCACCAAATTTCGAGTTAGTCTTCAAAATCGAACAAGGAGAACCAAATGGTTCAAGACCGCACAAGTTGGGCTTCCTACCGTGCATAAGCTCGTAACAAGTTTTTCCAAGTCTCTTAACTGTTAACACCCGATTCAGAACATAGCAGGCTGTAGCCACTGCTTCAGCCCAGAACATCACAGGAAGCTTTGAGTCTGCCAGCATAGTTCTGGCTCCTTCAATCAACGTTCGGTTCTTCCTTTCAGCTACTCCGTTCTGTTGTGGCGTATACGGAGCGCTGTATTGATGCTCAATACCCTTCTGTAGACAAAAGATTTCCATCTCAAAGTTCTTGAACTCTGTCCCATTGTCGCTTCTGATGAATTTAACTGATTTACTCATGACATTCTCGACTTTTGTAATGAGATTCTTTACCATCTGAGTCGTCTCGTCTTTCGTTTTCAGAAAATATACCCACGAGTATCGCGAGTAATCATCAGTTATCACCAAGCAGTAAGAAGTACCGCCTAGACTTTGTACATTCACCGGACCGAAGAGATCCATATGAAGTAGTTCTAGAGTACCAGCAATTGAGTTGATCGTCTTGGTGAGATGGCTTTTCTTGTGTTGTTTTCCCTTCTTGCACGCTATGCATTTATCTTCAAAGTTAAAACTCTTTAAGGGAACGCCCATCACAAGCCCATTTTTGACAATGTAGTTCATCTTACGAAGATGAATATGTCCCATTCTCCTGTGCCATAATTCTGATTCAGATTCGCTTGCCTTTGTCATTAAGCATGATTCTCCGGTGGCCATTTCAGTAGACCTCATATCCATCACGTATGTATTCGTTTCACGTGGAGCTTTCATTACTATCCATTCTTCTGGTATATGAAAACCAGGCTTCAATACAATCGCTTCATTCTTAGTGAAATGGACAGTGTATTCTTTATCACAGATCTGCGACACACTCAGCAGATTGTGCTTTAATTCCTCCACAAAGTTTACATTTTCAAGTGTCATTCTCCCATTCGACACAGTTCCTCTCCCAGTTATTCTTCCTCCGCTTTCACCAGCAAAACTAACTCTAGCTCCCTGAACAGGTTTTAAGTCTTGCAACAAGTGTTTGTTGCCTGTCATGTGCCTGGAACAGCCGCTATCTACAATCCAAAGATTGTTTGCAGCCCTGTTCAACTGTTCCTGCACCATAAAACAAAGAGTTAGAATCTTGGGACCCAAGACCAATTGGTCTTGGATCGATACATCCCGTATCCTGGCTTTCTCAAGTTAGCATCAGGATAATTTCTGTACGTCCTGTTAGGGAATCTCCCTGCAGATTGAGTGTAATGCCTTCCAAACCTTTGAGAATAGAAAGTGTTATTTCTTGTGGTTTGGTTGTAAAAATGAGGTTGGTTTTTATGAAAATTTGAATTCGTTACATTTTGGCATTTTTTAAAGTCTTCATTTTTAGCAGGAACAAAATGACGCTTATTCTCATTTTTATTTAGCTTCACATCTCTAAATCTCGGTTTCAAAGGACAATCTGCAACTAGATGTCCTAACTTGTTACATCTAAAGCAACATCTACTCTCCATTTTCTTGTCAAATGTTGGTTTGGATGTAGAGGCAGTGTTACCAGCCGTTCGTCTCACATAAGGTGGGACGTACGGATTGAGTGGAGAACTCTTTTTAGAAACTTCATTTTTATCTCCATCGGTGGGTAAACCTACCTTCTCTTTTGTCTGACCAGATTCGGACAACATATCCGAATCTGATGAGACTGGACTTGATACAGAAATATTCACACTAGAAACAGGCGAACTTGTTTCGCCACAGCTAACACTTGGTTCGACACTAGTAATTTTGATAGTAGTTGTCTGAGGAACTCCGAAATCAACAGATTTCTGAACACTTGGATTATAAGTATAATTGTGGTTAAAGGGTGGTGGAACTTCGTGATATCCGATTCCTCCCCTCTTTGCAGAGGTACCTGGATCACTCACGAGGTGATCAAGGATGGCCGAGGAATTCCTGAACTGCTCAAGTTTGCGGTTCAGTTCCACCACCTTTACCTGGTGGTCAGCAATCTGTTTATCCCGATCAGCAATCACTTTAGTTTTTTCTTCCAAAACTTCATAACTAAGATCAATTATTTCAATTTTCTCAGCAAGTTTAAGCTTTAAGCTTTGAATGTCTTTTTCACATGCTTTTATTTTAATTTTATAACTTGTTTCTCTTGCTTTTGTAAAATGGTGATCTTCTTTGATAGTTTTAAAGTCAGCATCTAAATGGACATACTGATCAGTTATTGTTTTAAGTTGCTCAGACAAATTCTCACAACTAGTACAAATAGTTGTAGGACTTACCTCGGAGCGATTATCTTTGTCATTTGCCATGAAAGCGGTTTCTTCTTCATTTGTTTTCTCAATTTCTTCAACCTTCTCACATTCTTCAGCTTCAGACTCAGCCATGTTTGCTTGCTCACCAGAACCACTTGGGCGTTGATTCCAGTTGTACTCTCCTGCCTCTCTGGTCAACATGGCATTTATCTCTCTGTTAACTCCTGAGTGTTGTGTAGGTCGACCTTGTCCACGTTCAACCCTCTCATTTCTGCATTCCTTGGCAAAGTGCCCGTACTGTTGACAATTGTAGCACCTTACCTTGGACTTGTCGAACCCGGGCCGACCACCAACGAACTTTCTCCCCGTTTTATTCATGAAACGCTTGACTCGCCTCACTATCATGGCCATTTGCCATTGCAAGTCCATCTCCTCCAGATCATCAGCATCGATCTGGTCATAATCCTCATCCAGAACAGCAGGGTCCACAATCTTCCCCTGGATGTAGTTTTCGTAGGAAGCAATAAATGAAGCATAGACTGCAAACTGCTCTTCAGCAGATTTTACACTCATAGGCATCTTGGTATAATTATTGCTTGATGCATTTACAGAAAAACTACTTGTGGATGCTTGAGGCTTTGAAGTACTAGATCCTCCAGCAACGAAACATACATCACCATTCGTGTTTACAGAAACGTTTCCATCATGAGGAAAGTCGGGACCTGACTCCCCTTTTGAGTAAAAAGCTGCAGATTCAGGTCTCGAACTTGAGCCTGAGTTAATCTTTGCACCATACATACCAGGGTCTTGTATCTGGTCTGTTGGTGTTTCTTTTCGAACCATATTGAGCTCATAAGTTCTGAGCTTGTTTACTGCAGTTTCCAAATCACAGTTAGGAAAGTCTCTGTCTTCCCTCATAAGGACGGTGTACATTTCCCACTTCGGTGGGAGAGCATCAAGAAGCTTTTCGACGATCTCTTCTTCTCGGTAGGCAATCGAATAATTTCTAAGCTCTGTCATTAGATGATAGTATCTGGTGATAATATCATCCAAAGATTCATTCTTCAAATATTTGAAGACGGAGAACTGGGTCTTCAAGAGTTTAATCTTTGAGGCACGGATACCTACGTTCCCCTCGAATCTGTTTTCCAGAGCATCCCAAAGCTCTCTTGCAGAAGTGTACTTTCGGAACGTATGGAGAACTTCTTGAGGAAGTGCCATTGTTATCGCTGCATGGGCCTTGCTCTCGGCCTCATACATTTTCTTTTCTTCGTCCTCCATTTTACTGTACTTCTTCACCACGTCACGTCCTTCGTATTGCATGGTTGGAGGGACGTATCCATCTTGAATGCACACCCACATTTTGGCATCCTGATATTTAATGTACTGGATGAATCTATCCTTCCATGCCACGAAGTCTGTTCCCTTCATCAACCTCGGAGCCTTAGTGGCTGACCCTGCCTCAACTTCCATCTTGACCAAATCGGAGATGTTGATCGATGACATCCTTGTAAAACCTGAAAAACCTAAAAAAAAAGAAAATATTAAAATAGCTCAGTAGGCGAAGTTAAGGATAACTTCGCTTGAAGGTCAACTTCGCTGAACAGAGAACTTCGCTGAGGTCTTTAATTCGCTTGAATTGGCGAAGTTAAAGTTAACTTCGCTTAGCTCTGGCGAACTTATGAGTTGAGCGAACTTGGGTAGTAAGCGAAGTTGTGGATAACTTCGCTAAGGCGAACTTATGAAATCTGCGAACTTAAGTGTGAAGCGAAGTTGCGGATAACTTCGCTAAGGCGAACTTATGAGTTGAGCGAAGTTGTGGTTAACTTCGCCAAACTTTATATCTTCGCCAAAAACCCTAATTCCAGTGACGGCAACTTCGCCTGAATTCAACAAGTTCGCCCGATGAACCTGGAAGTTTTTCCAGATCTGTTTTCTTCAAACCAGAAGCTCCCGATCAATGCTAAGGCTTGAAAAAGACTGTCAAGCACTAGTAGAACACAATCCCAACAAAAATACGTCTCGCGAATAGGTCAAACGAGACGAAACTACACCCGCGTGAAATCCCGAACCTCACAATCGAGCCGATGGCTCTGATACCAATTGAAGGTTCCTGGACGGATCGTACACGGGATGTTCTCTAACAACGCAGGTGCGGAATCCCTGCGTAAGTAGGTTACGAGTGTAGATATAGAATAACACAAGCAATGAATCAAACACGTAATATTATTAACCGAACACGTGACTCGTAGTCACTATTACAGACACTGGAACTAGCAAACACGTCTGCTTAAACTCAAACACTTGACTGAAACCCTAAACTCCTTCGCTCCGACGATTCGGCTGTAACAATCAATATATACACGACAACTTCGCCACAGGCGAAGTTGTCTGTAACTTCGCATATTCAACAAGTTCGCCTGAGCGAACTTGTTGACAACTTCGCTTGTTCAACAAGTTCGCCTGAGCGAACTTGTTGACAACTTCGCTAGTTACACAAACAAAAACATAATCAAATACACAATTACAATACAGACTCGATTACAATTACAAGACTATGAACTACTGACAAACATGTACCAACAATTTCCACTTGTACAACCAAATCAACTGCTTCGTAATGAGTCCCCGGATGATTACTGGAGGCACGAGAAAAAGCCTACAACTATTCGTAATGGAGATTGACACCGATGTCGGGGTTGTCGACCCAGCAGTTGTGTTCGTTTGGCTAGTTAGATGTAAATAATGTTTAAATATAGTTGTAATACATGATATTACCATTCTTTACTTTGTTCTTATTAATTCAAACTAAAGAAATATTGGTTGTTTTTAATATTATTATTACTTATACGTATAGGCCGGTTTGTTGAATTCATTCATCTTCTGGGTATTTTGGTCAATTGGTGTCAAGTTCAAACATACATCATGTTACATCGATAAAAGTCACAATTGACTTGTAGTGTACCATAGTAAGAACAATAAAGTCATTACACTCATAACTAACTCGTGCGATATCAAAGTTACATTAATATAAAAAAAGCCCAAAAATGCATCATGTTGTCTAAGGTGTTCGGTGACAGTCATCATTTCTCGTATGATGGTTTTGTTTCTTGCACAACCTCTATTTGGTTATGTTTCAACATACTTTTCAACAGCTGGTTTCCTGCAAAACATTATCAACTCATTTTATAAAACAAAGACCATTATGCCCTTCTTTTCACTAACCTGCATACCAAAATTGTACCCTCCAGACTTTGAAGAAGCCTTTGAACAAATAAAATTTAGTTTTGAAAAACCGCTTCCAAACTCAATGCCATCACCAGTAACCTTAGATTTAAGATTTGGTGATGGCATTGAGTTTTGGAAAGGATTTTATCAAAATCTAAGATCTTTGGGAAGTTTAAGATCTGTGGAAACCTTAGATTTTTTCTACTTGGCCAAGTTTGGAATTCACATAACATATATAGAAGTGTAATAAATTTCAGTCACCATTTTTATTGCAGTCATTAAAGTCTCTGTTGTTATATAGTTGGTTGTTGAGTCTATAACACTCTATAACTGCATACTACCTGTCAAAATGGTTTCCACACGCTTTGGAAACGCATAGAAGCTAATTATTTTTGGAAATTAATTACATTTATACCTACTACCTGTCCAAAATCTTGGAAATATATTTATGTAATGATAGCCTACATTCAAATTAATTAAAATAAAAAAAACTAGTAAATCACATGCTTTGTACGCTTTTAATACCTGTCAAAAATCTTGGAAATATATTTATGTAATAATAGTGTACACTCAAGTTAATTAAAATAAAAAACTAGTATATCTTACTAGATATGCTACAAATCAACTGAACTACGATAAATTACTGTCTCAACTACCAAAAATTAAATTTTATGTCTATTTTGTTATTCAATCACACTAACATCTATTTTAAAGTTAATTAAAAAAACTACTTCCAATACGCTATACATATGCATAAACCAAAATATAATATAACATTTACAGTTAATAATTAATAACATTTACAATAATAACTCCTAGTTAATAATATCACGCTTTGGAAACGCTCAACGCTCTACAGTTAATAATAACATTTACAATAATAACATTCACATAATATATGTGATTAGGTATTAAAAAAACCAGTCATTAAATTTCAGCCACCAGTTATATATATCACGCTTTGAAAACGCTCCACGCTTTACAGTTAATAATAACATTTACAATAATAATGTTCACATAATATAAGTGATTATGTATTAAAAAAAATTAATATGATTAATCAATTCACATAACATATTAATACCAAAATATAAAAATTACAATAATAACATTTACATTAATATAGAAAACCAAAAATTACATAAAACTATAACTAGCTCCTAGCATCCGACTCCGTCTCAGAATCTACATCGACATCCATCGTAGACCTCCCTGTAGATTCCGTATCCGAATCTACATCCGGATTCTTCTCTGGAGTATGAGAGGGCATGATCCTCTCGTACATGCCATCGGAGGTGTAGGTGGAGTCTCTAAGCCTATGGAGGCGAAGGTTCACCTGAGAATGGAATGCCCCATAAACGGACACCGCCTTGAAGTGCTCCAAGTCGTTCAACTCGATGTAGGCCACCTCGATTCTCGGCACTACCATTTCAGTGCTGAAATAATCAACAGTCGTGTACCCAAGCCACCTAACCATTCGGTTAAGTTGTTGGTACGTGAAGGTTTTAGGGTTGACATAGTCAATATACCTCACCCTTTGATTCCTCTGGACGGCTCCGGAAAAAAGTGGAATCGTATCGTGAAAAATGTGGGGTCGTAGTAGATGGGGGCTTGAGCACCCGGTGCACGTTCGAGCCAAGCTGCAGCCACTATCGTAAATTATAATCGGAAGAAAGGTGGATTGTGATTGTGATAGTGGATTCTGATTATGGATTGTTATTGTGATTGTTGATTGTGATTGTGATTATGACTGGTATTTAAACACCATCGGAAACCGCCGGTACATCTCCCTGACAATTTGAATTTGGCGGGACAAGAAACTGTAAAGGCAATGATGACGTCGCCACTCGTCAAATCAACGTGTGGCCATTAATTACGTTTTTGACACGCTTAAACATATTTTAGTGTGACCATTTATCAATTATATCCACACATAATAAGTGTATATGTGACAATAAAAAACTTAGAAAAAATAAAACTAACATACTTTTTGGTCACACCCTCTTATAAGTGGCTATTAATTACATTTGGACACACTTAAAAATATTTAAGTGGGACCATTTCTCACTTATAGCCACACATAATAAGTGTATCTGTGACAATAAAAAACTTATAAAAAATAAAACTAAGATACTCTTTGGTCACACAACCTCGTATAAGTGGCCATTAATTACATTTGGACACACTTAAAAATATTTAAGTGTGACAACTTATCACTTATAGCCACACATAGTAAGTGTATCCGTGACAATAAAAAACTTAGGAAAAATAAAAGTAAACTACTCTTTGGTCACACAACCAACTATAAGTAGCCATTAATTACATTTGGACACACTTAAAAATATTTAAGTGTGACAATTTATCACCTATAGCCACACATAATAAGTGTATCCGTGACAATAAAAAACTTAGGAAAAATAAAAGTAAACTACTCTTTGGTCACACAACCTCGTATAAGTGGCCATATATTTTAAACGTTTTAGCCACATTACTAATAAATACAATGGTTGTTCGACATATATCGCCACTTAATTAAAAATGGCTAGAAAATGTGACATTAGGTCACACAACGTAATATAAGATCAAACAAACTATGACTGTAGATCACATTTCTCCACATGTTTTTATAATGTGGCTAGTTTTTGTCACAGTTTTTTCCAAAGGTGTGGCGAAAAGTACCTGAGTAAGTATAGAATTGTCACATGAAAAATAATATGTGTGGCCAAAACATTCTGGAAGGTTTTCAAACATGGTCAAAGACCTTTTAGCCACATATTTAAGCCGAAGTGTGGCAAATCGCTCAGACCACATGTGTGGCCGAAGGACGATATTCACGTAGTGGGAAGTCCGAATGTCGAACACAAGGACACGAGAAAACGTACTTAATACTTATCCCTAAATAAGACTCGCCTAAGAATAATATTTTTTAATTGATTTATAATTATTAACTACTTAACCTAACTTAAATTAACTTAAAAAACTTAAATTAAGAAAACTAGACGAAACTGTGAAAATAAGATTTATCAATGGAAAAAACGTCTACCTAGGTAAGAATCCTATTGAAGGTATAATAAGCTAATGAATTATAGAATCTCACGTCACCGATTCCTAAGGATGATACAAGTAAGGTTCACTCAAGAAAGCTAGATTACCTCTCGGTCTCACTAACAAACCCTAACCTACACTTAGTTGATTTTAAGAACTAACCGGATAATGAATTGTTAAAGTGCTCTAATGCCGACTCTCCTCTCGGTCTCACCGACACACTACCCTAATGTAGATGAATACTACGCAACCAAGGATAGAGGAACTATTTAGTTTAACTTAAACTTGGTCAACTAATCGCTCACAAACCTAAACCCGACAACAACCGAACCCGCTCTCACGCGATCCTAATCCTAACAAGTAAAAGCTATGAGACGACCCTACTTCCTATCACCTCTCGGTCTCTAAGAAGGTGCCTACCCGCTGATTATATTCAATTAATACACTCACTTAAACCCTACGGTTGTACTTCCCGCAAACAAACCCAAAACACCAAGTAAAGAGTTCTAACAAGCAACAATCAACCAAAACTTATTCAACTAATCAAAGCAAGAGGTATATGACTGCAATTAACAAATTCACAGCCACTAAACACAACCTAATTCAATGTTAAAACAAACTTTACATTAACAATTCAAGCCATGATCATCAACAATCCAAACTACTTACTAAAACCTAACAATAATCATCTAACCTAGGTAGAACTAACTAATTTAGCCCATCATTGATTTTGGACAGCAGCATATAGTTAAGATAAACATCATAAATATCAACATAAACATAAGTAAACCCATTCAATGATCAAGAACAATCAAGCACAAGTCAATCTCTAAGTTACTTGCAAAACAATCCAATATAAAAGATTGAACTTAACAAGTTAGGGTTCTTGAACAAAAGATAAAGTTTATGGATAAATACTTCAATGTTATAGCTGAAATTATGAATGAATGAAGCACCTAGCAGCTGTACCAAGCTAACCCGAGCCTTCCTTCTTCTTCCCTAGAAGCCAACACAGCCACCACAACCGCCACAAGACCTTTTCTTTCTTCCTTCCCTTTTGCTGATTTCCGATCGCAGATTCTGCCCTTGTTAGGGTTTTTATTTTTTTTAATTCTCTTGATATATTAAGCATGTAAGGCTTCCAACTTGCGGGCTTGGGTCGGGCCTTGAGTTGTAGTATTAAAACTTGACCAAATAAGCCCCTAAAGTCTTCAAACTTAACTTTTTTTTCCATTAAAGCTCAAAACCTACATGTAAACAATCATCTTTGTAAAATCAAGCTTAAACAAGCCATAAATCTTAATAATTATACTAATTAAGCAATTAAATCATGATAAAACGATAAGGAAAGTAAGTGTATTTTACAACACATCAAGCAACCCCACACTTAAGTCTTTTTCATCCCTAAAAAGTAATCTACCCAGGATCATAACCAAGTGAAAAACAACAAACTATCAGATTATTATCATTTTCAAAGCACAAGATACAGCCTGACATATTGACCGTGATTGCCGATATTGTTGTCCACTTAAACCTAGCCACCAACCAATCAAGCCCCCCTTTTGCATTAAACATTTTAAGTTCAAAAATTAAGGCTACACCTACCCCATCTCAGACAAAGAGAGCTAGAAAAACTAGAGTCGAAGCAAACTGGTTTGACAAATCACCATAAGCCAAGGACTCGTTGATAGTACTAATTAGATGCACTCGGTGAAATTTTGATGGATGAATGGTTATGTGGAGGTCGTACGAGCTATTCCTAAATATTATTGGACTTTGTCCTATAAATTCCTAATTTCATATTTATTGACTAAGAACCTTCGAGCCCCAATAGTGTATCCTCAGAGTCACCATCCCCAAGGTAACACGTAAACTCTAAGTCCCGTCTAGTATGTGCATCATTGGCTCTTTTTCTAACTTTAAACAATGCTTATTTGACATTTTACAATACATAACTTTCTTGATAAGCATTTTGCTTGTCTTGAACAACTTTGGATAATACAATACATAACAAACTTTCAAAACATACTTTTTTTTTGATCTTTTATATCACCCTAAAATATATAACTATTTCTAAGCTCGTAAAAGATGGACATGTGGTGTGTGCTGATTTGAGTGCATTGAATTCTTACTATCTCAAAGTTTTCAGATTATGGTAATCCTCCCTAAGCATCGAAATTCGGTTTCACCAATATTCAAATTATTATATATATAAAAACTGCTAAAGGAGACTATCAAAGCTAGTTGGGCCTACCGACACACCCCAAATCAGATATGCAAACCATCTCTTTTATTATTATTATTATTATTATTATTATTATTATTATTATTATTATTATTATTATTATTATTATTATTATTATTATTATTATTATTATTTATTTCAAAAGTATCCGAGAGTTCGTTAGCACATTGGTAATAATATCATTTCCTACTTAACGTAGAACAAAAACAATTTTCAAGAGACATTTTTTTTAAAACTTTTTTTTTATAATTTTTTAAACTTTTTAATAATAATTTTTTTTAACTTTTAACTTTTTTTCCTACAAATAAGTAAAATAAATTCCCATCCCCACACTTAGAATGAAATCGTCCTCGATGAGAACAAGGAAAAGAAATAAAATAAAATAAAAATAAAACTTAAAGCATAAAATTAAAACTTAAATGAGTAGAAAGTAAAATAGAGAACGGGTTACTCCCCTGGTTTAGATGCAGATTCTTCATCAGCTGTGTATGAATCGAACGACCGTATAGCATTTCATTCGCGGCCGCAACCTCGGGTGAACCAGTTTCAAAACGCCATCAGAGCTACCATGCGCATAATAATACCTGCAATCTCTCAAACTCGCTCGCATGTAGCTGCGTACAAAACAGAAAATAAAAACATAAGAAATAAACATATTTTTGTGTTTTTGATTTTATTAATTTTTTTTATTTTTTTATTATTTTATAATTTTTTTGTATTTTTTTATTTTTTTAACTAACAAAAATAAAAAAAATAAAACAGATAATAAAGAAAATCATAATACAAACTCTATTACTCGGGCTGTCTCCCGAGTGATGCATCCATCACGTCTATGTCTTGGTGAATGAGTCAAGGTAGATACCTCGACTGGCTGATCAGTTATCGGCTCTCCTATGTAGTGCTTTAATCTATGACCGTTCACCTTAAACTTCCTGCTTTGATCTTGTATCTCAATGGTGCCATACGGGAATACCTCCGTGACTGTGAATGGTCCCAACCATCGGGATTTCAACTTTCCCGGGAACAACCTCAACCGGGAGTTATACAGTAATACCTTATCCCCACACTTGAATTGCTTTTTACCCTTCAATTTCCTATTATGCAGTTCCTTCGTGTGTTTCTTATACCTAAATGATTGTGCATATGCATGATCCCGGAGCTCCTCCAACTCATGTAACTTATGGAAACGATTACCCTCTGCGGAAGATAAATCAAGATTAACCCTCTGAAGGGCCCATGAAGCGCGGTGTTCCAACTCAACATGGAAATGACAGGCCTTCCCCTAAATCATCTGAAATGGTGTGGAACCAGTCGGAGTCTTGTAGGTTGTACGGAAGGCCCACAAACCGTCATCTAATTTGTCGGACCAATCCCGATGATTTGAACCAACCGTTTTCTCGAGAATACGTTTGATTCCCCGATTACTCACTTCTACTTGCCCACTAGTCTGTGGGTGGTAGGCGGTTGCAAGCCGATGAGTGGCCCCATAGCGCTGTAACGCCTTATCCATCGGCGAATTGCAGAAGTGAGTATCTCGATCACTGATCAAGGCTTTCGGGACTCCAAAATGAACAAATAGACTATTTAGAAAATGGACTACCACTCGGGCATCATTGGTGGGTAAAGCTTTGGCCTCAACCCACTTAGAAACGTAATCGACAGCCACGAGTATGTACTTGTTCCCACGCGAAGATGGAAACGGTCCCATGAAATCAATTCCCTCACACATCGAAAACCTCACAAACTTGAATAGCATTCTGGGGCACTTCATTTCGCGAAGAAATGTTACCGACACGTTGGCAACGATCACAACTCTTAACGAATAAATGAGCATCTTTAAAGATAGATGGCCAGTAAAAACCAGAATCAAAGACTTTCTTCGTCGTAGAGCTCACACCGTGGTGACCTCCTGTCGGTCCTACATGACAATGGCTCAGAATCTGCCATCCTTCCTTGACATCTACGCACCTCCTAATGAGCTGATCAGCACCGATGCGGAAAAGATACGGGTCATCCCAAAGGTAAAATTTGATGTCAGCAAAGAATTCTTCTTTTGCTGGTAAGGCATCTTTGGGAGGTATCCGTCACCAAGATAGTTCGCGAAATCAGCGAACCATGGAAAACCATCTTCTTGTGCAGTAACAAACATCAGACTCTCCGTCGGAAAACGATCGTCAATCCTGATCCCCAAATCTCCTAAATCAACTCCCTCTAGACGTGAAAGATGATCGGCCGCCATATTCTCGGCCCCCATTTTATCACGGATCTCTATATCAAACTCTTGAAGCAATAGAATCCATCGGATAAAACGAGGCTTAGCATCCTGCTTGCTGAAGAGATATCGAATAGTGACATGATCCGTGTAAAAAATCGTCTTAGCAGAACCAGATAGGACCTAAATTTGTCGAATGCAAACACCACAGCTAAAAGCTCTTTCTCGGTGGTAGTATAGCTTTCCTGTGCGCCATTTAATGTCCGGCTAGCATAGTAGATCGGATGGAAGTGTTTATCCTTCCGTTGTCCAATAACGGCTCCGACTGCGAAGTCGCTCGCGTCACACATCAACTCGAATGGTAACGACCAGTCGGGAGCAACCATGATCGGGGCGTTAACGATTTTGTCTTTTAGAAGATAAAATGCTTCGATACACTGCTCAGAAAAAACAAATGGATCATCCTTATCCAAAAGTTTGGTCATGGGTCTCGCGATCTTAGAAAAATCTTTGATGAACCGGTGGTAGAACCCGGCATGACCTAGAAATCTATAAATGGATCTCACAGAAGTAGGCGGGGGAAGATTAGAAATGGTCTCGACCTTTGCTCGGTCAACCTCTATCTCCAAACTTGAGATACGATACCCCAAAACAATGCCCTCGCGAACCATGAAATAACACTTCTCCTAGTTAAGGACTAGGTTGGTGTCGACACAGCGGGACATCATCCTCTCAAGATTAGACAAGCAATGATCGAAGGAACTCCCAAATACTGAAAAATCATCCATGAATACCTCCACGGAGTCCTTGATCATATCATGGAAAATGGCCACCATACACCTCTGGAATATGGCCGGAGCGTTACAAAGTCCGAACGGCATACGTTTATAGGCAAACGTTCCGTAAGGGCAAGTGAAAGTGGTTTTCTCCTGGTCGTCGGGAGCTATAGGAACCTGGAAATACCCTGAGAAACCATCTAAGAAGCAGTAGTACTGTTGACCTGCTAAACGCTCTAACATTTGATCAATGAAGGGTAACGGAAAGTGGTCTTTCCTGGTGGTATCATTCAGTCTGCGATAGTCGATGCAGACTCGCCATCCCGTCACAGTCCTAGTGGGAATAAGCTCGTTCCTCTCATTGGTGACGACAGTCATGCCACCCTTTTTAGGAACCACTTGGACTGGACTCACCCAAGCACTATCAGAAATGGGAAAAATGATCCCCGCATCAAGGAGTTTAATGGTCTCATTCTTCACGACCTCTTGCATTTTCGGATTAAGCTGCCGTTGTGGATGAACGACAGTTTTGAAATTTTCCTCCATGAGGATTTTATGAGTGCAAAACGAAGGGTTGATACCATTAATGTCGATAATCTTCCATGCAATAGCCTCTTTGTGCTCTCGTATCACCCTCAACAACTTCTCATTCTCGACCTCCGTCAAATCAGATGCAATGATAAATGGAAGCTTCCTCTCTTCATCTAAAAATGCATACTCAAGGTGGGCGGGCAAATCCTTAAGCTCTAAGGAAGAAGGAGGACTCTCGACCGAAGGCGGGTCCATAGGATCGTCTCGTACGATCTCAGCAGACACCCCAGATTCAGGGATATGCGACTCGGTGTCGTCATCTAAGGATTGATTAGTCATGGCGACCATCTCAATCTCTGGAATCTCCCTATCGAGAATCTGGGTTTCGGAGGCATTTCCTCCACAGATTTCGCTGAGAAACTCCTCGACATGCTCCATGATGGTATCAATGAAGTATAAGGAGTCATCAGCAGACTTGGGGTGTTTACTGGACTGTCGAACGTCAAAGGTGATGTTCCCATCCCCAACTCTTAAGATCAACTTACCCTCATAGACGTTAATCAACGCCTGTGCAGTGGCAAGGAATGGTCGGCCCAAGATAAGTGGGACACTATCATCGTCGTTCATGTCCAGGATGACAAAGTCCACTAGGAAGATGAACTTGTCGACACGAACAAGCATATTCTTGACCACCCCTCGGGGTTATTTCACAGAACGATCAGCAAGCTGGATACTCATATAGGTAGGCCTCGGCTTGCCTAGTCCCAACTTGAGATACATGGAATACGACATGAGATTAATACTGGCACCAAGATCTGTCAGTGCATGAACAACCGTATTATCACTCAAGATGCAGGGAATCGTGAAACTCCCAGGATCGGACATCTTTTCTGGTAACTTTCTCTACAAGACTGCAGTGCAACCAACACTCAGAGGAATGGAAGAGACTTCGGATAACTTCTCTTTGTTCGAAAGAATATCCTTAAGGAACTTTGCATATTTGGGCATTTGCGTGAGTGCCTCAAGGAATGGAATGTTAAGATGAAGCTGTTTCAGAAGATCAAAAAATTTGGAGTTCTGCTCCTCATCTCTATCCCTACGGACTCTCTCGGGATATGGAAGTCTAGGTTTGTAGACTCTCGGTGGTGTGCTGGGTAATGGCTGGTTCTCATCCTGTGCTGTACTTCCTGGGCTGTGCCTCTGATGCACCTTGGCCGGTGGAGACTCCAACTGAATCTCTTCATCTACCTGCTCCTCTACATCTGCCGCAGGCTCCTCAACTACTCATCTCGTCGCCTCCTGAATCACGGGCTCGCTAAGTGCCCCTATACCACGTCACGGCCTTCGCGAACGCCTTCGGATTTTGTTCGGTATTACTTGGAAGTGTTCCTGGCGACCTCTCATTTAGACGACTTGCTATCTCTCCCATCCGCCGCTCAAGATTTTGGATTGACGCACCCTGGTTTTTCATGAATGACTCGTGCTCCAGAAATTTCTCTTGAGTCTCTTTTTGACGGGAGTCCTCTCGAGTCGTGAGCTGCGACAGCACTTGTGTCTGCTGTGTCATCATCTGCTCTAGCGTGGGCTTCTTCTCCCCACTACTCGTTCCCTCACTGGAATCCTGGAATAGGCTCTGACGCTGCTGGAAGCCGGACTGATTTCCGTTCCTCCAGTTGGAATTTTGGTTACCTCTCCACCCCGAATTATAAGAATTGAAATAGTTTTGAATTTGGTTTGGATTACTAACAATGTCGACTGCCTCCTCCTGGAAACCTACGGGTCACTGAACGGTATCATGCCCCCTCTACAGATCTCGCATAACTTACTTTTCACCTGCAAGTCTGTCACGATCTTTGCCAACGCTTCAACCTGTGTTGCAAGTGCGGTGCTCGTGTCGACCGAATGCATGCCGCGTGATAAGGAGTCGACGGCTTTGGTACTCTTAGCTGGTGGTTGCTGGTATCCACTCATGGCTAACCCGTTAAACAAATCAATGCACTCATCTGTATCCTTCGTTGTCAATAGGTTACCTCCTGCAGCTGTGTCGAGCATACTCTGAGTCGCGTACGTCACTCCGTTGTAGAACTTCTCAACAACCGCCCAGTCTTGTAGGTCGTGGTTCGGACATAAAGCAAGTAGATTTTTAAATCTCTCCCACGCCTCGTAGAAGCTCTCGGTGTCCTCCATCTGGAATGAATGAATTTGGTTATGCAAACGAGCGGCCTTAGTGGGAGGATCGTATTTTTCGAGAAACTGGGTCTGCATGGCAGACCAAGTAGCAATGGATCCCTGTGGGAGGGACTCAAGACACATACTCGCATGATCAACGAGTGAGAACGGAAAGATGCGGAGTTTGATGGCGTCTTCGGATACGCCGGCAAGATGAAACGTGTCGCAAATTCGGGTAATGCGAGTGAGATGCGCATGTGGGTTCTCATGGAGCAGCCCATGAAATTGAGCAGAATGAGCAATCGTGTTCAGAATATTAGATGGAATCTGCCAAGTCGTGACAACTCCGATGACTGGTGGAGCAATGCTGGATCTCGCGCCAGCGTCGAGCGGACGGGCCCGGCCTGCAACTGTCCTCCTCGATGGTGGATTCGCGTCGCCCATAATCCTATCCCTAATGACGGGTTCAGAAAAAGTAGGAGAAGAGAATGTATTACCGACGGAAGTAGATGAACTGGAAGACGGTTTTGTACGATGTCTCTCACGAAGCCCTCTCTCTGGTTCGGAAAATCCTTCGGTTTCTGGTGGTCCTAGAGATCGAGTACGTCGCATACAACTATTAAAATAAACAAAGTAAACTAAAATTAGCTAAACTATTTTAAACTAACAAACAAAACAAATAAGAAAAACAAGTAGTAAACAAGGTAAGTCCTAACTCGAGTCGTTCTTAATACGCCTCTAACCGAGTCCTCGGCAACGGCGCAAAAACTTGATGTGTGTATAATGATGCTCTCACAACTAAGCTTAAAATTTATTAAACGAAAACCCAAAAGAAACCACACAAAACCGGCAAGTGTACCGATCACTAATAGTATAGCACTAAGGAAGTCCGAGTGTCGAACACAAGGACATGAGAAGACGTACTTAATACTTAACCTTAAATAAGCCTCACCTAAGAATAATATTTTTTAATTGATTTTTAATTATTAACTACTTAACCTAACTTAAGTTAACTTAAAAGACATAAATTAAGAAAACTAGACGAAATTGTGAAAATAAGATTTATCCATGGGAAAAACGTCTACCTAGGTAGGAATCCTATTGAAGGTATAATAAGCTAATGGATTGTAGAATCTCACGACACCGGTTCCTAAGGATGACACAACTAAGGTTCACTCAAGAAAGCTAGATTATCTCTCGGTCTCACTAACAAACCCTAACCTACACTTAGTTGATTTTAAGAACTAACCGGGTAACGAATTGTTAAAGTGCTCTAATGCCGACTCTTCTCTCGGTCTCACCGACACACTACCCTAATGGAGACGAATACTACGCAACCAAGGATAGAGGAATAATTTAGTTTAACTTAAACTAGGTCAACTAATCGCTCACAAACCTAAACCTCACAAGAACCGAATCCGCTCTCGCGTGATCCTAATCCTAACAAGTAAAAGCTATGAGACGACCCTACTTTCTATCACCTCTCGGTCTCTAAGAAGGTGCCTACGCGCTGATTATATTCAATTAATACACTCACTTAAACCCTACGGTTGTATTTCCCGCAAACAAACCCTAAACACCAAGTAAAGAGTTCTAACAAGTAACAATCAATCAAAACTTATTCAATTAATCAAAGCAAGATGTATATGAGTGCAATTAACAAAATCACAGCTGCTAAACACAACCTAATTCAATGTTAAAACAAACTTTACATTAACAATTCATGCCATGATCATCAACAATCCAAACTACTTATTAAAACCTAACAATAATCATCTAACCTAGGTAGAACTAACTAATTTAACCTATCATTGATTTTGGACAGCAGCATATAGTTAAGATAAGCATCATAAACATCAACATAATCATAGGTAAACTCATTCAATGATCAAGAACAATCAAGCACAAGTCAATCTCTAAGTTACTTGCAAAACAATCCAACATAAAAGAATAAACTTAACAAGTTTGGGTTCTTGAACAAAAGATAAAGTTTATGGATGAATACTTCAATTATATAGCTGAGATTATGAATGAATGAAGCACCTAGAAGCTGTACCAAGTTAACCCGAGACTTCCTTCTTCTTCCCTAGCAGCCAACACAACCACCACAGCCACCACAAGACCTTTTCTTTCTTCCTTCCCTTATGCTGATTTCCGATCGCAGATTCTGCCCTTGTTAGGGTTTTTATTTTTTTTTAATTCTCTTGATATATTAAGCATGTAAGGCTTCTAACTTGTGGGATTGGGTCGGGCCTTGAGTTGTAGTATTAAAACTCGACCAAATAAGCCCCTAAAGTCTTCAAACTTAACTCTTTTTTTCCATTAAAGCTCAAAACCTACAAGTAAACAATCATCTTTGTAAAATCAAGCATAAACAAGACATAAATCTTAATAAATATACAAATTAAGCAATAAAATCATGATAAAACGATAAGGAAAGTAAGTGAGTTTTACAACACATCATCAATCTAGCTTCAGACCTTTAGTCCGTTTTGTATAGATTTAACCTTAATAAAATCATTTGTTTATATAAAACATTTGGACCTTTAGTCCCTTTCTTTATTTACCAATTATATGTTCATTTCTTCTTCAGGAAGAAACATTTATATGAGTTTCTTCTTCCAGAAGAAACATTAATTTATTATGTATAATCTATTGTATAAATAATATATTTCTTAGTCATAAAGAAATACTATTTTGACTATAACCTTCGCTTAAGAAAAGTTATATTATGCATAATTGTAATCAAGGTTCGGCTATATCTCCTACTATGGTCTAAGCCATTTATAATAATCTAATAATAACTTAGGCAGAACCCCTACCTCGCACGGGTATTTAGAGTTAGATATTCCTAAGTTTATACGGGCAGCACTTCTACTCTATATGCACGTTTATCGAGGCGTTCTTTATCTGCCTTTCTTGACACGCAAATTGAGGCAATGTGTAGGTGTCGCCGGGTCGTGCACGTACTTCGAGGCGGAACGTCGGGTTACTTTTGGGTGGCACGCACTTTGAGGAAAACACCGGGTATTTGGCACGGATTACGAGGTGATGTTTGTCGGGTCAGTGGCACGCATAACGGTGGTTGTCACGTAAAACGAGGTAGAGAGAGAGTGATTGTGGGTGTGAGAAATGAGTCGCAGCCTCCCCTTTTTGTAGCTGATATTTGGTCCCATCGCAATACGCAATGGGCCCCTTCTTCAACAGCGTCGCGTATCGCGACGCCCACCTTTCTGAGATTATACCACGTGTCGCAATGTGGCCTGACACATCTGCCACGTGTCGCCACGTGGCCTGACACGTTTGCCATGTGTCCTGCCATGCTGCCACGTGTCACCTGGGTGTGACACGTGTCCCTGAGTCATGACGGACCTTCGCGATACGCGATGGCCGTGTTCTTGGACTCATCGCTTATGGCGATGGGTCCCTGAATACTATTTTCATTTTTAGTCCTTTATCTTTAGTATCTTGTCATGTATGGGTCTATCTCTCGTTGTCCAAAAATACTAAGGCAGCTCTCAAGTGGCTCGCGGCGATGCGAGCGTGTGAAGTGCAAAGTGCGCCATTAAAGCGCCACATTGTGCCCAACGCCCTTCGCCGTCACCTTCGCCATCGTCATCGCCATCATCCTCGCCTGAGCCCGTGCGCGTCGGGTGCTTTGCACCCTCCGCTAGGACCATTTGGTGCATGCTAAGCATAAAAGAATATAACTATGGAAATTCTATCTCTTATAAATAGCTTCCATTTCTTTACCACTTTCCATGTGGGATGGGATTTATATTTCTTATTTATACCCAAGTAAAGTGCTTACACTTTCTTACATCCTTCCATGTGGGATGGAGTTTCCTTTTATTATTTTCTTTATGTGGGAAAAACTTAACTTTAGGAAATATTTTTATTTCCATATTTAATATTTTCTCATGACTTGTCTGTATATTATTTTTGATCCCTCAACTTTCCTACGTTGTCAAATTTGGATCGAAATTTTGGGGATGTTACATCCTCCCCACCTTGAAAAAATCTCGTCCTCGAGATTCGTTGTCTTAAGTGTAAATGGTTCTTACTTTTCAATTGTTGGTTAGATTCGATCTAATCTGATTCTTGTTGTTATAACCTGAACATAGAATTTCCGAGGTTTCTGTTTTGTGGATAACTTACATCCTTGATTGATGTAACTAATCAATGGTTCAGAATATCATTAGTAAGTATAAATTGATAAACACAGGATTAGTTGTGTTTAACTATTTACCTTACCATTTTGTATTCTAAACATTTACTGAAGTTAACAACTTTGCTGTTTTGATTCAGTCTATCGGATCTATTCCACTAAGTTTTCCGTCTTTAGTCTTGCTCATTCTGGCAATTCCTTTGTAATTTGGCTTTAATTATTTTTCCTATAGTTAGCAATTGTATTTATTGAATATTCCTGAACTCTATTTCTTTGACTTTTTGATCAACCCTACTTGGTAGGTAATATAATATTAGTTGTATTTCTTGAATATCTTTTGGTTGATCATAATTACTTGATATGTATGCTAATTTCTAATGTTGGACGTATCCCTTCCTTTATAGTCATCTTTCTAGATGATTATTTATCTCAATGTGTTATTCATTCTAAGTTTCGGATAAATCTTTTCAACATTTGAACTTCTTGATTGTCTTTTAGAGGAAATGAATATAAGCATTCTTGTGTATTAACATGATCTATATGCTAATATTTCATTTATAACTTAGGTATTTAAATACCCTTCTTTGATTACAAAAACTTCTCGTTTGGAAACTAGTTACAATTAATATACAAAATTTAACTAATCTATCTGACATTTCTTTGCTATGATCTTGTCATTCATAAATCTTGATTAGTTTTTCTTTTTCGGGCATTCGTCTTAAAGTGGCCCGTTTCTTCACATGTAAAACATACTCCTAACTTCTTACGACATTCTTCTATTGTGTGACCTGCTCTCTTGCAGTATGCACAATTATTTGTATTTTCTAGTCGGCATTTTCCAGTATGTTTTCTTCCACAATTTTTGCATGTTGTGTTGGGAGAAGTTTCTTCTTTTTCTAACTTCTCGGAATCTTTTTGTTTCTTGTCTTCTTTGTATTTCTCCTTTTCTTCTTCTTGATTCCTTATCATGCTGTTTATTAAGTATCCGGCCACTTCCATTGCCGAATCAATTGTTTCTGGCATATGGGATCGTACCATGTCTCTTATTTCTCTTGGTAACCCATATATATAACGAGTTACTTTATTATATTCTGGCATTAATAAAAGTGGAACCAGTCGGCAATATTCTAGGAATTTAGTATTATATTCCCTAAGATTTGTGCCAATAACCTTGTGATTCCATAACTCAATTTGAATTCGATCCATTTCATGAGTTGGGCAAAATTTCTTTAATATGAGACCTTTGAATGTTTCCCAACTTAAGTTATACATTGTTTCTCGACCCTTGTTTTGAATCATGGTGTTCCACCATTCAAGAGCTTCTCCCTTGAACATTTGTGAAGAATACTGGATAGCTTCCTCACCGGTGCATTTGCTTATGATGACGATTGATTCTTGTTCTTCTAGCCATCTCAAAGCGGCTGTACCATCCGAGTCTCCATAAAATTCTTTAGGATCGTAAACTTTAAAGTTCTTAAAGTTGCATCCTTTTTGGATCTTACGTTTCTTTCGTTTCTTGTTCCTTGGTTTATTATCAGCTGTAGAGCTATCATAAACCTCTTCGTTTCTAGATTTACTTTTACTTCTCTTGTTGGATTTTGATTGACTTTGACTTGTAGAAATATCCTTGATTGCATCAAGAACTCGATGCATAGCTTCCTTAATCATCTTTTCAATTCCTTCTATATATTGGGCAGGAATTTCATTATTTTTATATCCAATTTTTTCTTCATTTACAGTTTTCTTGGGAGGATTATTGTAAGAGTTTGCACTTTCTTCTCTTGACATACTACAATAAAGTTTTAAAAAGATAAGTCTAATATTCAAAGAGTTCAAAACATATCTTTTATATATCTTATTATAGTTACAAGAGTGCATATTATTTGTTACATTTATACTCTCTACAATTACTAAGGTTCTAATTCTTCCAGCGAATGACAAATTTCTTGATCTCGCTATCTTTCTTGATGTTTTTTCTAGTCTCCTTTTCGTTTTCTTCCACCTCCATTTCTTTCATTGTTTCTTCATTTTGAGTGTGAGCAAGGTAAGGATCTTGAGTTGCCGGAAAATTAAAATATTCTTGTCCGTAAGGATATTCTTCCGGATAAGTCATTACTTCTTTTTCCTTTGGCATTATTGGTTTCTTGGATCTACTTGATCCTGCTTCATATGTGTTTTGATTTGGAATTATCTGAGCTAACGGAATGTCAGAATCAAATGAATCTGAATCTTCCTCCATTGTTGTTTGGTATGAGTTTTCATCTCCAGATATAGGAATTGGGAGAAAAGACGTTCCCATAAATCCTTTTCCTTTACCAGATTGAGGCTAACATGATCCTTGGCTAGATTGACAATCGAACATCCGCGCGAGGTTAGATTTAGGGATAGGGAGACGCTCCTATCTTATTTGTATTGTTTATATCTTATCCGTATTAGTTTTGAATAATTTCTTGATACTTTTAAACTAAGTATCTAGTATGTTTGAATCATTATTTGTATAATAAGTTTTCAAACTTATCCTTAATCAAAGCCTAGGTATAATTAAATACCTAATTTGTTAAGATTGATGGCTCTGATACCAACCTGTCACACCCCGACTTAGAGCCTAGGCATGTGACCAATAGTTAGTACATGTTTTGTAAATACATCAGAGTTGCGGATTTTATTTTAGCGGAAGCCTTTGAATAAAATATTATTATATTAAAAACTCGGGTTTAAATACCCGTTTGATATTTTAAATACATTTCTTTAGAAAACATAACTCTTTATAATAATTTGAAATAAAATATTTAAGCCACTAGATAGCATCTAATGACTATAACTCCAATCTTCTAATCTTTCTTGCTTGTCTGTTCTAACATTTCTTGTTATCCTGTAAAATGGTTAGAAAATACGTCAGCACACAGCTGGTGAATGACGCTGACTCTTAAAAATCTTTTCAATACCTTTGTGAAACCAACAATAATACCTTTGTGACTACTCATTAGGCACCCAACTACATTGGGATCAAATTACTCTAAGTACCTTGTACAATTAATTATATACACAATATCATTTCTATTAACAGTCTCGTAGACCTTCAGAGGCATGTTGATGATATGCATGGCCTCGAGGAAATGCCACCATGTATGAATGGATCCAGACACATGTATACTCTTAATCAAAGTGTCCGTTTCTTATTATTGTAACACAAAGTTTTAAGGATTCGTAAATCCTATGTAAACATTCCGACTCTAAAAGAGTTTGTAAAGGTTTAGGGCGTATTCACCTTTTCTGTTTATAATCAGTTTCTGATAATGATTCCTGTTTTTCTGATTTCTTCTTCTTGTTTTGTTACCTCGGACCTATAGTATGAGAATAACCTTTGTTTAAATAAGTAGATCATCGATCTAGCTTCAGACCTTTAGTCCGTTTTGTATATATTTAACCTTGATAAAATCATTTGTATATATAAAACATTTGGACCTTTAGTCCCTTTCTTTATTTACCAATTATATGTTCGTTTCTTCTTCCAGAATAAACATCTATATTGAGTTTCTTCTTCCAGAAGAAACATTAATTTATTATCTATAATCTCTTGTATAAATAATATATTTCTTAGTCATAAAGAAATACTATTTTGACTATAACCTTCGCTTAAGAAATGTTATATTATGCTTAATTGTAATCAAGGTTCGGCTATATCTCCGACTATGGTTTAAGCCATTTATAATAATCTAATAATAACTTAGGCAGAACCCCTACCTCGCACGGGTATTCGGAGTTAGATATTCCTAAGTTTATACTGGCAGCACTTCTATTCTATATGCACGTTTATCGAGGCGTTATTTATCTGCCTTCCTTGACACCCAAATCGAGGCAATGTGTAGGTGTCGCCGGGTCGTGCACGTACTTTGAGGCGGAATGTAGGTTACTTTTGGGTGGCACGCACTTTGAGGAAACACATAGGGTATTGGCACGGATTAAGAGGTGATGATTGTCGGGCCAGTGGAACACAAAACGGTGGTTGTCACGCAAAACGAGGTAGAGAGATAAAGTTGTTTAGAGAGAGAGTAGCTGTGGGTGTGAGAAATGAGTCGTAGCCTCCCCTTTTTATAGCTAATTTTTGGTCACATCGCGATACGCGATGGGCCCCTTCTTCAACAGCGTCGCGTATCGCGACGCCCACCTTTCTGAGATTATGCCACGTGTCACCACGTGGCCTGACACATCTGCCACGTGTTGCCACGTGGCCTGACAAGTTTCCCACGTATCCTTCCATGCTGCTACGTGTCACCTGGGTGTGACACGTGTCCCTGAGTCATGAAGGACCTTCGCGATACGCGATGGCCGTGTTCTTGCGCGATGGGTCCCTGAATACTATTTTCATTTTTAGTCCTTTATCTTTAGTATCTTGTCACGTATGGGTCTATCCCTCGTTTTCCAAAAATACTAAGGCTGCTCACGGTGATGCGAGCATGTGAAGTGCAAAGTGCGCCATCAAAGCACCACATTGCGTCCGTCGTCGTCGTCGCCTTCGCCGTCGCCCGAGCCTGTGCGCGTGAGCGTCGGGTTCTCCGCACCCTCTGCTAGGACCATTTGGTGCATGCTAAGCATAAAAGAATATAAATATGAAAATTCTCTCTCTTATAAAGAGCTTCCATTTCTTTACCACTTTCCATGTAGGATGGAATTTATATTTCTTATTTAAACCCATGTAAAGTGCTTACACTTTATTACATCCATCCATGTGGGATGGAGTTTCCTTTTATTATTTTCATTATGTGGGAAAAACTTAACTTTAGGAAATATTTCTATTTCCTTATTTGATATTTTCTCATGACTTGTCTATATATTATTTTTGATCCCTCAACTTTCCTAAGTTGTCAAATTTGGATCGAAATTTTGGGGATGTTACAGATGGGACCGGAACAAGCAAAAGCTTGTAATGAACAAGTGAAACAACTTATAGATTGTAACACCCCGGCTAAACGGAAACGCCTGAGTGTGATATACAAATTGCTCAAAACAAATGTGACACTATTAAATGACAATAATACCAATAATTGATTCAAACAACATGTCACAACTTTAGAAGTAAAAGAAATACAAATAAATACACATTTAGGCAATTTGTCCATTTATGTTGAATATTCTAAGTACTAATGTCATCGTCACGGCAACATCCAATAAGGTACCTGTAGCATATATATATATAAAATAAAGTCAACTAAATGAATAGTTGGTGAGTTCACACAAGTTTTTAATATAAGTACATAAAAATCATACAATTCCATGAACAAGTGTAAATGAGCAAGTAAGGTCCTTTCCAGCTGGGATTGTGTACCAACATACTCAGATAAGCGCAAGTGATGTCTTTTCCAATTGGTAACAACCAATGTACTCGGATCGGGGGTCCCTATTCCACTCATAACATCGAGGTCCTGAGTGCATAGGGGGGCGTATGATCATACTTAATGAGGAAACCATGAGCACGCAATCTTGAGCAAGTAGAAAGTAAACACACAAGTCCATATAGCGAATTGTAGTTTGTAAATAATGAATAAAAGAAATTGTAAGTTGGATAGGATATATATGCTACCCCCAAAAGTAGTAAAAGAGTAAAAAGGGGGTGTGAGAAACTCACATTTGAGATTGAAGACAACTTGAAATAATAACCGAAAACACATTTAAGGAAATTGTAATGATCGAACCTCACAAACTATAATTAAAAAAATATACAAAATTTAAAGACTAACTATCGGGATTATAAAAGTTAAATAATATTAGTTTTAGGAATTATGCATTATTTTAATATCTATTTCGTTAACTTATGGTAAATGGGGACTTGGGGATGTTTAATGAGTTTAAAAAAATGAATAATGTTTATAAAATTTAGTTTGATGTTTATTAGTTGAAGAATGATTTGTAGAGAAATAATTATAACTTATTAATATAAGATTAAATAACAATATTAAGAATAATTTACGATTAAACGTTTTTTTTTAAAGTAACATAATTAATTAATTAACTTAAATGTTTTTCATGAATTCTTTTAAAGAAATTGTAAATATTAGTTTATGTTAAAATAAAATAAACAATAATTAATTTACTCAATTATTAATTTAATGATATGAAGTATGTTATATCTATTGTAAAATATTTTTAATAAAAGAATTTTTTAAAAATCTTCTTATTTAAAAGAAAGTTTATAAGTTTATGATGATCAACAAATCATAAGATTTAGATAAATATATATTCATGCTTGTTCTTGCAAAATAACAAGGTTTGATCCAAGATTTAGAAAAATCATAGTGTTTATCTTGGATATCCATGATCATAATGATTTTTAAAACCAAAATATAAGATTTTTATGATAAAAGTTACATGATGATGAAGAACAATTTATGAACAAGTATGGACATTCAAGATAAATATCAAAACAATAGCAAAAAAAATGCAGGAGATGGTAAAAACTTACTTGTTAATGCTCTTATGCTTAAGAAAAGAATGTATTGAGGTGTGAAAATAATGGAGGATTTGTCCTCCTTTTATAGTGAAAATATTGAGTTGTTATGTCTTATGGAATTTATGAAAATTAACCATATTTAATATAATTAAAACACAAATTAAAAATTGTTTAATGGGGTATTCAAAAGGTTTAACTATTTTAATAAAATTTATTTAATTAAAAACATTCATTAGTTTTTTATTAGTTAAGTAACAGTGAAAAGATGATAATAATAATAATAATAATAATAATAATAATAATAATAATAATAATAAAAGTAGTAGTAGTAGTTAAATAATAACTCTAGTAAATTTCCTGGGACATGTACATAAATATTTGATCTTGATTATGAATGTTTTAAATAAGTATGTAATACTACAAGGGTGGTGAAAAGTATAATTGCATAGAAATGATCAAATAAAATACATTAACGAAAATTGAGATTAATTAATAATATTATAAAAATATATAAATTTAAATAGAAACAAAACCGAAAATTTAAAACGGGTCGGGTTTTCGGTTTTGGAAATTAACGAATGTTACAGGATTCACAACTTTTAGAAATTTCGTCCCGAAATTAAAATAAAATAAAATTTTAAAAGAAAAAAAACAACTAGTACATGCAGTTGTTAAAAGTTTAAACATTTTTATATATTACATATTTAGATAAAAAAAATAACGCCGATCTTTGAATGAACCGAAAGACGCCACATATAATAAATATGACAATGACACTTATATATAGGATGTACCAGCGGCGTATCCACCATGCCCTTATAATATTGCATTTGTCTCGTTTTTCTAAAATCATTCCAAGTTTCGAGTTATTGATATTTATGTGTGCACCCGTAATTACTTAGTTCGTCGCATGGTCCACATGGTTTGCCATATTGTGTGATTTGCAAGACATCAATAAAAGATAACTCTTAATGTACAAAAAATTTATAATACAAAATCACATATTTGATAAATGAGCTATTGGGTTTCGAAATAACAAAAATAAATAAATGAAACTTTTGAAGTCAGAAATTTTGCAATAAATGTAAACATTGAGATTCAAGAATAATAAGATCGATGAATAAGACTTTTGATTCTTGAAATAATATGGAAATCAGGAAAAATTAGGTTATCAATAAACATCGAAATCATGACCATCACGGTAATTAATTGTAAATAACGGGTCGAGAATAACATAAAATTAAATGAAGCATTGTGCTAACAAAATATCAACACGCAAATCGAAAATGCATTGACATAAAATAGATAAATGAAGCTTTAGTATCGAAATATCAATATAGTTTGAGTTCTTGGTGTCAAACAACGTATAACATCAATTTGAAACTTCGCTTAACGAATGAAAATTTCCCATAAAACATTAGCTATTGAATAAGAACAAGATTAATCAAGTATATACTTGAAACTTCGAAATCAAAGTAAAACATTGGTCTTAGATTGATGAGACATCAAGAAAATAATCCGGTGAAACATTGGACGAAAAGAGAACTAAACAAATAATCAAAACAATTTGTGTAAAAGTTATATAAATTCAACATGTACCTAAACATATTTGAAATCCCAACTTCTAGTAAACGGTTACGTTTATAGGAAATTGGTCATAAAACACGAGATTGAGATAATAGTAAACAAGTTCAGCAATGCAACCATGAATGACAACGAAAATGGCTCAGCAATCACAAATAGCCAAACTTAGTAATAAACTTCATAGATAATCCTCGAAAGGATTTGATACATAAAATTGCTTTGGTTTTATAAAAATATAATAATATATATACAAAAGGAAAGAAAGTAATAATAATTAACAAGACGAAACTTGCGATACATATCTTCTGGACGGTAGATTTGAGGTATAAAGGTTATGGTGAGGGTGGTGCCATGATTTTTCAACTGAATTTGTTGGCGTTGACGAAGGGAAAGAGGAAAATGTTATCTTTAAAATTCTCTTAAGTTTATGATAATTGAAAAAGATTGCGATGCTTTTATAATAATAACTTTTGGAAAAACATAGTAATAATAAAAAAAATTCTTAGCTAGTGCTAAAGTTTGCGACACTTTATTAAATTTTTAATGTAAAATAAAGATTTCCCTTATGGCGGCGTCTAATGAAAACTTTAAAGAGAATCTCCAATTAAAAATGACTCATTTTGATAGAACTATTATGATGATAATATGGGATTAGGACTTGTTTGAAATAACGATTTTACTTTATTTAACGTGTTCATTTGACCTTGAAAAATATTATATATAATAAGAGTTATAGTGGTAATAATAGTAGTGACCATAATAGTAGTAATGAAATAATAATGATAATAGCGATACTACTAATATTAATAATAATAAAAATAATAGTGATAATAATAACCATATGTTTGACCTAAAGTCTTTTTGAAGATCATCAACTTGATTAAGTACTTGTTAAGTAACTATTTTTAAAATAATTTGAGGATTTGAAATTATAAGTATAAGGTGTTCGTAAAAAAAATATATTGAATACGGCGAAACATTCATGATTTTAAAATAATAAAAATAATAATAATAGAAATAAGTGTGTTTGACGAGTACGAAGGGGCTGAGTAGGGGTGTAAGGCTACGAGTGAGCTCCAGGTGGTTAGAGGATGGGGTTTAAGATATTGCTGGGCGGAAACAAGTTAGGCCTTTTTTAATATTGCGGGGGGTACTCGGGTCACTTCAATGAGAGCATGCATGAAGTACGAGCATAAGGCATATAGTTGGGATAAATGATTGGATAACAGGTTGTAAGAAATAGGTGATGTTGAATATGTATAGGTTTTTGGTAAGAGGTGGTGGCTGAAATTATCACATTTGTATTGTAATGGAGTGATGGGATTTACACATATTATAAAAGGGTTTCCCGTGCCAAGCTTTTTGTAAGGGTACGTTTGAGTGTCCAAGAGTTATGTTGGGTTTTGGATCGGTTCAAGCATAGTTATTGGATCTACCGTCAAGGTTAATACATGATTTGATGGGTTTGGGGTCATGGTTAGGATCACGGTGGCCAATAGTGCGATTAGATGAATTGTCACTTTGCGAGTTGAGTTTTGAGGGCGACGTCGAGGGAAACAAGACGATATGTTGCGCTACATGGGTGATTTACGTGACATGGGATGCAAATATGAAATTCGTATTAAAATCCAAAGGAAAGATCAGAATTAATCCATATAAATCTAAAATAAAATAAGTAAAGAAATAAAATTACATGAATTAAAAGTTGAAATCGAAATTGGAATGCTCACTTCCATAAAAAAAATTCCCAAATTTTTGAATAACAAATTGAAAAAAAATATATCAAACATAATATAAGTAATGACATCGAATTGAAAATCATGCGTTCATGTACCACCATGACTCTTTGTATTCCCCATTCAAACCATAAAAATAAATAAATAGATACAAATATAGAAAACAAATTGAAAATCAGCTATTCATGCATCACCATAACTTTTCGAATTTTCAATTTTAAACCATAATAGTAAATGAGTATATAAATAAAATATTCGAACTGAAACTCGACAATTCAAGTATCACCATGACTTTTCGAATTTTCAATTTTAATCTATAATAATAAATGAATATGTAACTATAATAATCAAATTGAAACTCGAGTATTCTCGTATTACGACCTAAAATCAAAATGCGTAATTAAATCGAACCGAAAGCTGGGTATTCATGTATCACCACGACTTGGCAGACTTTTAGTTAAAACACATGGTAAAACATTGAGGGTCGGAGTCACACGTCGCATGAACCACCATGACTTGCGTGACATCCTTAGGAGTGCACCCATATTCTTTTCACAAAGAGAACATGGTCACGTTTGAAAACTTAAAAAAATGATTCATATTGCGTTGACAGTGGTATGCTTAGGCTTAATAGAGTTCATGCCCTTTCCTAACTCTCCAGGTAAGCAACCGGGTCCCGCGTCTGATTGGAATTTATGTGCATTGCTTAACCTTAGGTTTCAATAACCTTGGTGTCAAGAGTTTCGGAAAACAAGCACGCCACCCTAACAGTTTACTACATACCCGCCATATAGAACCAACTTTAAGAAGAAGAAATATTGGAACACCACAATAAATATCGATAATTGAAAATGTTTGAAAAATCTTTGTTTTTTAGGCATAAGCCTTGGACTTGTGTGTGCTTGTGTAATTGAAGTAATTGATTCTTCAGTAAAACAGTAACAAGTTCTTTGAACAATCAAATAGGGCACACATAATTTCTAATCATGCAACCCTAAATAAATATAGATAAGTTATAAGCAACTAGAACACTACGTCTAATGTCCTATCTTATAGTCACGGCTCTGATACCAATCTGTAACACCCCGGCTAAAGCGGAAACGCCTGAGTGTGACGTACAGATTGCTCAAAACACATGTGAAACTGTTAAGTGACAATATTGCCATTCATTGATTCAAACAAGTCACAACTTTAGAAGTAAAAGAAATACAAAGAAATACACATTTAGGCAATTTGTCCATTTATGTTGAATATTCTAAGTACTAATGTCATCGTCACGGCAACAACCTCTAAATAAGGTATCTGTAGCATATATATATATATATATATATATATATATATAAAGTCAACTAAATGAATAGTTGGTGAGTTCACACAAGTTTTTGATATAAGTACATAAAAATCATACAATTCCATGAACAAGTGTAAATGAGCAAGTAAGGTCCTTTCCAGCTGGGATTGTGTACCAACATACTCAGATAAGCGCAAGTGATGTCTTTTCCAATTGGTAACAACCAATGTACTCGGATCGGGGGTCCCTATTCCACTCATAACATCGAGGTCCTGAGTGCATAGGGGGGCGTATGATCATACTTAATGAGGAAACCATGAGCACGCAATCTTGAGCAAGTAGAAAGTAAACACACAAGTCCATATAGCGAATTGTAGTTTGTAAATAATGAATAAAAGAAATTGTAATTTGGATAGGATATATATGCTACCCCAAAAGTAGTAAAAGAGTAAAAAGGGGTTGTGAGAAACTCACCTTTGAGATTGAAGACAACTTGAAATAATAACCGAAAGCGCGTTTAAGGAAATTGAAATGATGAACCTCGCAAACTATAATTAAAAAGAATATACAAAATTTAAAGACTAACTATTGTTGGTACATAAATGTCAGTAGTTCATAGTCTAGCGTTTGTAATCGAGTCTGTAATGTAATTATGTTTAAGTTTATGATTATGTATGTAAGCGAAGTTGTCAACAAGTTCGCTTAGGCGAACTTGTTGAACAAGCGAAGTTGTCGACAAGTTCGCCTAGGCGAACTTGTTCAACGAGCGAAGTTACTGACAACTTCGCCTGAGGCGAAGTTGTCGTGTATTTATATAGCCTACGGGTTTACGGTTTAAGAGTTAGAGTTTTGGTTAATCACGTGTAATTCAGCAAGTCGATAGACGAGAGATAGAGTCTGTAATAGACGTGTTTCAAGTTATAATATATAACGTGTTCGTTTGTATCGCGTGTGATTGTTTTACGTATTCTACGCTAGTAACTACCTACGCAGGGATTCCGCACCTACGTAGATAGCGATATCCCGTGTAAGATCCATCCGGGAACCTACAATTGGTATCAGAGCTTTGGCTCGATTGTGTGGTTCGGGATTTCACGCGGGTGTAGAAAACGTCTCGTTTGACCTATTCGCGGGACGCGTTTTCGTTGATATTGTGTTATACTCACCTTATACCGTCATATTCAAGCCGTCACACCGACCGGAAACTGCTAAATCGTCGAAAACAGATCTGAATATTTTCAGTGTTCTTCGGGCGAAGTTGTTGTTCTTCAGGCGAAGTTGCCGACGCTGGAAGTAGGGTTTCGGCGAAGATATAAGGTTGAGCGAAGTTAACACCACAACTTCGCCTACCTCATAAGTTCGCCTAAGCGAAGTTAACCTCAACTGCGCTTACCTCCTAAGTTCGCTTACCTTAAGCGAAGTTATTCTCAACTTCGCCAAGTCACGCGAATTTAAGGATTTTCCAGCGAAGTTAACACTTAAGCGAAGTTATCCTTAACTTCGCCTATAGTACTGTTTGGAAGAATTTTTGTCTTTTTCCGGGTTTTTCTTGTTTTCGAGAAGATGTCGCCGATTAACATCTCAGAGTTAGTCAAAATGGAAGTTGAAGCGGGGTCGGCTACTAAGGCCCCAAGGTTGATGAAAGGAACCGACTTTGTGGCGTGGAAAGATAGGTTCATTCAGTATATTAAATACCAGGATGCAAAGATGTGGGTGTGCATCCAGGATGGATATATTCCACCGACAGTGGAATACGACGGTCGGGATGTGATAAAGAAGTACAGCAAGATGGAGGAAGAAGAGAAAAAGATGTATGAGGCCGAGAGCAAGGCCCATGCTGCAATTACTATGGCTTTTCCTCAAGAGATTCTCCATACATTCAGGAAGTACACTTCTGCACGAGAGCTTTGGGATGCTCTTGAGAATAGATTCGAAGGGAACGTGGGTATTCGTGCCTCGAAGATTAAGCTGTTAAATACCCAGTTCTCTGTTTTCAAGTATTTGAAGAACGAATCGCTCGATGATATTATCACCCGATATTATCATCTAATGACAGAGCTGAACAACTATTCTATTGCTTACAGAGAGGAGGAAATAGTTGAGAAGCTTCTCGATGCTCTCCCACCGAAGTGGGAAATGTACACTGTTCTAATGAGGGAAGACAAAGACTTTCCTAATTATGACTTGGAGACAGCAGTAAACAAGCTCAGAACCTTTGAGCTTAATATGGTTCGTAAAGAGACACCAACGGATCAGGTTCAAGACCCTGGTATGTATGGTGCCAAAGTTATCTCAGGCTCAAGTTCGAAGTCTGAAATCTGCTGCTTACTACTCCAAAGGAGAGTCAGGTTCTAACTCTTCTCATGAAGGAAATGTGTCAGTAAACATGAACGGTGATGTTTGCTTTGTTGCTGGAGGATCAAGTGCTTCGAAACCTCAAGCATCCAAGAGTAGTTTCTCTCCCAGTGCTTCAAGCAATAACTACACAAAGATGCCAATGAGTGTCAAATCTGCTGAAGAGCAGTTTGCACTCTATGCATCTTTTATTGCTTCTTACGAGAACTACATACAAGGGAAGATTGTGGACCCTGCTGCTTTGGAAGAAGACTATGACCAGATCGATCCTGATGATCTGGAGGAGATGGATCTGCAGTGGCAGATGGCGATGATAGTCAGAAGAGTGAAGCGTTTCATGAAAAAGACTGGCAGAAAGTTCGTAGGTGGAAAGCCAGGATTTGATAAGTCAAGGGTGAGGTGTTACAATTGTCAACAAAATGGACACTTTGCAAAGGAGTGCACTAATGCACGTGTAGAACGTAGTCAGGGGAGGACTACACAGCAAAGTGGAAATAACAATGGGAATAATGCCATGATGTCTGATGCTGGTGAATACAACTGGAACATGTTCTCTGGAGAACTCTTTGAGCAGGCACACATGGCGAAGGTTGCAGCTGAAGAATGTATGAAAGCTGCTGAAAATGAAATAGCTTTCATGGCTAATGACCAGAACTCCGAGGTATGTACTAAACCTATCTGTACTAAATGTGAGAACTTGTCTGAACAGCTTGCTACAATTACTGATCAGTATGTTAAGTTGGATGCCGAATTTAAAACCTTGAAAGAAGATCATCACTTCACAAAGACAAGAGAAAATAATTATAAAATAAAAATTAAAGCTTGTGAAAAAGACGTTAAAAGTTTAAAAACAAAATTAGCTGAGAAAATTGATGTGATCGATCTAAGCTACGAGGTTTTAGAAGAGAAAACCAAGTTAATCGCTGAGAAAGAAAAACAGATTGCTGATCACCAGGTAAAAGTGGTGGAACTAAATAGGAAACTGGAGCAATTCCGGAATTCCTCTGCTATTCTTGATCACCTCGTTAGTGATCAAGGTTCCTCACCTAAGAGGGGAGGAATTGGTTACCATGAGGTTCCACCACCTTATAACCATAATTATACTTTCAATCCTAGTGTTCATGAATCTGTTAATTTTGTAGCTGATCAGACAGGTCCTGCTAAAGAAACTGGTAAAGTACCGGAAGTTAGTAAAGGCGAAACAAGTTCGCCTGTCTCAAAAGTTAAAATTTCTATTTCAAGTCCAGTCTCATCTGATTCGGATAAGTCATCCGAGTCGGGTAAGACAAAAGAGAAGGAAGTATTACCCACTAGTGGAGAAAAAGTTAAATCAACTAAAAGGAGTACTCCACTCAACCCATATGTCCCACCTTATGTGAGACGTACGGTTGGTAATACTGCCTCTACATCTAAAACATCTGCTGAAAAGAAAGCTGAACATAGGTGTTGTTTTAGATGTAATCAAACAGGGCACCTTGTTGCTGATTGCCCTCTGAAGCAGCGTTTCAGAGAGGTGAGGCCCTCGAAAACTGAGACTAAGGTTTTTGGTAATCGTTTAAATGTTAAAAATGAAAACCATTCAAATTTGAGAGATAATCCAGGTTTTCAAAGAAACACATCTCGTTTTTACACTACTAATAACCAAACCAAATGCTATAATTCTTTTGATTCTCTTAATGTACGTCGGTTTGGTTGGCCTCACTATCAGTCTCCAAGGAGGTATCCTGTTAGGACTCGTGGAAATTTTTCTAATGCTAATTTTGGTCAGCCAAGGTGTGTGAGTTCTGTTAAGAAGGTTAATCGACCCAAGACCAAGAGGTCTTGGGTCCCCAAATTTTAATAATCTCTTTTGTTTGTGCAGGAACAGTTGAACAGGGCTTCCAATAATCTTTGGGTTGTGGACAGCGGCTGTTCCCGGCACATGACTGGTAACAAGGATTTGTTACAAGATTTAAAACCTGTTCAAGGAGCAAGAGTCAGTTTTGCCGGTGAGAGTGGAGGCAAAATAACAGGAAGGGGTACGGTAACTAACGGGAAGATGACGTTAGAAAATGTGAACTTTGTTGAAGAACTGAAGCACAATCTGCTGAGTGTGTCGCAGATTTGTGATAAAGATTATAACGTACACTTCACGAAGACTGATGCGATTGTGTTGAAGCCTGGTTTTTAAATACCAGAGGAGTGGATAGTAATGAAGGCTCCACGTGATCGAAATACGTATATGATGGATTTAAGTTCAACTGAAATGTCAACGGAAGAATCATGCCTTTTGACGAAAGCAAGCGAATCGGAATCTGAACTGTGGCACAGGAGAATGGGGCACATTCATCTTCGGAAGATGAACCATATTGTCAGACATGGGCTTGTGTTGGGTGTTCCCTTAAAAAGTTTCAATTTTGAAGACAAATGTCTTGCGTGCAAAAAGGGAAAGCAGCACAAGAAGTCCCATCTCACCAAGAAAGTAAACTCAATTGCCAGTACACTAGAGCTGCTTCACATGGATCTCTTCGGTCCTGTGAATGTAAGAAGTCTAGGTGGTACAACTTATTGCTTGGTGATCACTGATGACTACTCACGATACTCGTGGGTATACTTCCTGAAATCAAAGGACGAAACGGCTCAAATGGTGAAGAATCTGATTACCAAAGTTGAGAACATTATGGATAAACGAGTGAAGTTCATCAGAAGTGACAATGGTTCCGAGTTTAAAAATTTTGAAATGGAGATCTTCTGTCTGTCAAGAGGGATTGAACACCAATTCAGCGCTCCGTATACTTCGCAACAGAATAGAGTGGCTGAAAGGAAGAATAGAACTTTAATTGAAGGAGCAGAACTATGCTGGCTGATTCGAAGCTTCCAGTGGTGTTCTGGGCTGAAGCTGTTTCTACAGCTTGCTATATACTAAATAGAGTTTTAACGGTAAAAAGACTTAATAAAACATGCTACGAGCTTATGCATGGGAGAAAGCCCAATTTGTGTGGACTTGAAGCTTTCGGGTCCCCGTGTTCAATTTTAAAGGCACATTCAAAGTTTGGTGAAGCAGCCGATGAAGGAATCTTAGTCGGCTATGAAGTTGGGACTCCCAACAGGCGTGTCTTTAATACAACGAACGGCAAGGTTGAGGTGGTATGTAACACCGACATTACGAGTTACAGATCGCCAAGACCGAGCATCGGACCTCCTGGGATTTTCGACTATGATAGGCTCTTCAAGTCTTTTAACATACCTGATTTGTTTTGTACAGAAGAAGAAGAACGTGTTGCTACGAAGATGATTCTAGATGAGGAGGAAAATTTGGCACATAGACAGCTATTTGATGATTGTCAACCTTCCTCATCAAATTCTATCGGTTCCCCTGCTGTCTCTCCTGAAGAAGAGTTTATCAATCCATTTCACTCTCAGCCAGAAACAACCATTGATGAGCTCTCTTCTAATTTAGAAGATAATTTGCATGTCGGTGCTGTTCCGACCACGAGAATTCACAAAGAACACCCTTTGGAGAATGTTATAGGTGATGTGTCCTCCGGTGTACAAACCAGAAGTAGCTTGAATGAGCACACCTGTGTTTATGCAAGCATTAAGGAAACGGGTATAATGAACGAATGTTTGTACTCATGCTTTATTAGCCAGATTGAACCGAAAAATTATCAAATGGCTCTTAAGGACAGCTCGTGGGTCGAGGCCATGCAAGAAGAGTTGGCTCAATTTAAGAAGATGGAAGTTTGGACTTTGGTTGAAAAACCAAGGAATGTGCATGCGATAGGCACAAAATGGGTGTTTAAGTGCAAGAGAGATGAAAAGGGGATTATTATAAGAAACAAGGCGAGGCTGGTCGTTAAATGTTTTAATCAGCAAGAGGGGATAGATTATAATGAAGTGTTCGCTCCGGTGGCCAGGTTGGAAGCGATAAGATTGTTTTTGGCGTTTGCTGCTTTTAAGAAAATGAAAGTGTTTCAGTTGGACGTGAAGAGTGCGTTCCTCAATGGGAAAGTTGATGAGGTTGTGTATGTTGAGCAACCTCCGGGTTTTCCTGACCCAGACTTTCCTGATCGCGTGTACAAGTTGAGCAAGGCGCTGTATGGATTACATCAGGCACCTCGTGCCTGGTATTCAACGTTATCGGACTACTTGCTAGAGAATGGTTTTGAAAGGGGTTTGATTGACAGCACACTGTTTGTGAAGAGAGATGGAAGTGACTTCCTGCTAGTTCAAGTCTACGTGGATGACATCATATTTGCTGCATCAAGAGTCTCCATGTGTCAGGATTTTGAGGCCGTCATGAAGAAAAGATTTGAGATGAGTGCTATGGGTGAACTAACGTTCTTTTTAGGATTGCAGGTTGATCAAAAGAAGGATGGGATGCTCATTCATCAAATAAAATATGTTCATGATGTCCTCAAGCGCTTCAAGATGGAGGACTGTTCTCCATTTGCCACTCCAATTTGCGTCAACCACAAGTTGGGAGCTGAAATAGACGGTGACGCAGATGTGGACCCAACTCAGTATCGGGCTATAATAGGTTCTTTGATGTATTTGACTGCTTCTAGGCCTGATATAATGTTTGTTGTTTGTCTTTGTGCTCGTTTTCAGGCAAACCCAAAGGAATCTCACATGAAGGGTGTGTAGAGGATTCTGCGGTATCTCAAAGGCAAGCCGAAGCTAGGGTTGTGGTACCCGAAGGGAGGAGACGTGGAACTGGTTGCTTATACAGATTCTGATTATGGAGGGTGCAATCAGAGTCGGAAGTCGACAACAGGAGGATGTCAGTTTCTCGGTGGAAGATTAGTTTCCTGGCAGTGCAAGAAACAGACATCAGTCGCAATCTCTACGTGCGAAGCTGAATATATGGCAGCATCCAACTGCTGCTCTCAGGTTTTGTGGATTCAGCAACAATTGCACGACTATGGTCTGAATTTCTTACTCACTCCTATTTTTATTGATAACACTGCTGCCATCTCAGTAATTAACAATCCCGTGAAACATAGTAAAACTAAACATATTGACATTCGTCATCATTTCATACGGGATTGTGCTGAGAAGAAACTGATTAAGGTCGAAAAGGTCGATACGCTAGAAAATTTCGCTGATTTATTTACAAAAGCGTTTGATAAATCCAGATTTCAAAACCTAATTGAGCTGAACGGGATGATCAATCCCGAGTAACCATGTTCTTTGTGTTTATTTAAAAAAAAAAAAACGTCACTATTGCTTAAAATTAGTCGGTTACCTCAGTTTGATGGACATATCCTCGGATATGTTTTGGTCCTCGTTTCTACTTGTAGAGAATGAGGGTCGCCATTAACCAGATGACTGAAAGTGACCGGGGGCGGTTATGATGTGTTTTCTTTCTGTCGCTGAAAATTAGTCGGTCATACTTAGTTAGAAGGACACATACTTGTATGTGGTCGGTCCAGTTGATCCATTGGATCTTCAGGATTGCCGTTTACCTGAAGACTTTGACGTGATCGGGGCGATTGAAGTCAAAATTTTTTTGGGAAATGAAATTACTTTTCAAGTCTGTTACTTCGTAAGAAGTTCGTTAGCTATGTTAAACGGAAAATTGATCCAACCTTGGAAAATGATAGATATACTAACTTTGCGTGCTTAACTAGTGAAGTTATTAGACTTAAAAGACTTTAGGACAATCATTGTATGTCATGGTAACTTTTTATGGTACGTAAAAGTAGACGTGATACAAACTAATTTTACTTGATTTTACGTGGAAACTCCTTAAGAGTTTTGCGTGTCTTCATATATATCTTTTCGAATGATAGGCAGAAAAGCGATTACCCAGTCATACACGAGCCCATGTGTGTTCTGATTCCCGTGAGGATAGCGTTTCAAGATACTGCAGTGATCCAGATTCGGGACTTGCAGTTAATTTCTACTTTGAAGTCTATGTTAATCATAAAAAAAAATATATATATATATATATATATATATATATATATATATATTTGAAGTTATTGTAACATATTAGTGATCATAAAATCAAGACTTCTCTATCTTAGAGTAAGAAGAAGAACGGGATCCAAAAGAAGAGTACATACATGTTTAATCAGACACTATGGGTCGAAGTCAATTCGGGGTGACTTGGGGAAAGCCAAATACGCTTTGAGGATAGATAGGAGGCATCAATATTTCTGAGTTGTTGCCCACTTAAATTTTGAGGCTTAATCGAACCTAACTCGTATCACAGAAACGATGAAAACCACTTTAAGTTATACCTGCTTACAACCTGTCTCTATATGTCATAATACAGCTAAACACGGATCTATGTGACAGTCACGTAGTTAGTATGATTCCTGTTCGGATCTTTTCTAAAACGTAGCAGTCCCTACCGAGACTGAAATTTGATCCCTTATACTTTAAATTTTTACTTTTTTGTACTTAGATAGTTTTATGACTTTTTAACTGGTTACTTAGAATTGATCATGTCATTTATTTCTTAAAGGAAAGTTTTAAAGAGTTAATTCAAATTGTTCAAAATTATAAGGTTTGGTTATGAAAATATAGGCGAAGTTGTTGAATCAGGCGAACTTGTGGATAACTTCGCCTAGGCGAAGTTATCCGTAACTTCGCCTGACCAACTCTGACCCTATATAAGGATTTCAAACAGTAAAATATTCATTATTTCAAAATATCAGCGAAGCTGTTTCCGAGAAACCTGGCGAACTTAACTATTATCCGGCGAACTTGATTCGTTTCCGATTTCGATCCTTTTTCTCAGTTTCGTTCAATAGATTCAAGGTGTGTGTTATCGATTAACCGTATATCCAAAGACAGTGATGCTTTTCATAGGTCGTTTTGAACGGTTAAGTGACCTCGGTCCGGTGACCTTTCAAAACCGAGATTTACAAACTTGTATTACGTGTTCATGGACGATCTTTTCATCTAACCATCCGTAATATCATGTGTTAGAGTCTCCTGGATCGTCAAACTTTGCCGAATCATCGGATTCCGGCTGTTAGAATCCTAACAGTCGCCTATTCTGATGCAGGCGAAGTTAGGGTTTAGGCGAAGTTATCCGCAACTTCGCCTGGGGCTTAATTTCGCCTGAGGCGAAGTTATCCGCAACTTCGCCTGAGACTTAATTTCGCCTAACCCTTATCTTCGCCTGAGGCAATGTTGTGAAGAGGCGAAGTTATCACTAACTTCGCCCAGACCCTATTACTTAAAATTAATTAGACGAACTTAAAGATGAAGTGAAGTTGTTCCCAACTTCGCCTCACCTTTAACTTCGCCTATACAGGTTTGATCACAACTTCGCTCCTGGTAATCAAGCGAACTTGTGTACAACTAAAACGTTTATCTAACTTGGTTCGTTTAGTGCAGATATGGCTGCTGTTGGAAGTGCAGGAGGTGCAGGTGATGACGGTGATGACCACAGACAATTCTTCCCAGCTCATAACCAGTTCATAACACTTGACCCAGATGCAAAGGGCGTGGAGGACTACAGGGAGATAATTACTTTTCTCCTGCGCTCACGGATATATCACGCAATAACAACTACCCTGCCTATTTCCCTACCGAATATTGAAGACTTTTGGCAGACGGTAGAGTACGATTGCCGGGTTGAGCCCCCGGTTATGCGAGCCACCGTAAACGGTCAAGTTGTTCAGTTTTCTTCTGAACAAATACGGGTGGCGTTGCGGTTTGGTGAAGAGACGAGGGATGATCCAACGGAGTTTGTTGCGCCATTCCGTGATGGGGCGTTCCTCAGGATGGGGTATTCTGGTCCCTTAGGGGACACACAACGGAGGAAGGGATTCCCTTTAGATCAGTGGCGCTTCCTTATGCACGTCATGATCGTATGTATGTCAGGACGGAAGGCAGGCACTGATGGTATGGGTGCGACAATGCAGTCTGCTATGACTGCGTTGACTTATAATAAAAGATATTCTTTCAGCCAGATGATCTTTTACGAGATCGATAGGCAACGAAGGGCTGTGGCGCGTGAGCGGTTTACAATGTATCCACGATTCCTACAGATGATTTTCAATCATGTGGCTCCGACGCTGCCTCAACGACGCCCTATTCGATACGTGGAAAGTGTGACAAAACGTATCTTTGCACAGTGTCGCACTTCCAGCGCACGAAGCAAGCCTGAGCTGCGTCCCAGGCATACTCCGCTCTTTGGGTACCTTATAAACCCGGAGTATGTGCCTGCGGCAGGGGACGAGTTCAGAGACCCACGACCACAACAGGCGGCAGCACCCCAGGCTGTATCAGCTGCGCCTGCTGTATCTGCTGCTGTGTCAGCTGCAGAGATTGACCTTGATGCCATGTTGGGAGGCCAAGGAATGTTTGATATGGACCGAGTTGATCCTCAAGAGAATATTCAAGTCTCGGGTCCACAAGCTGATTTTGATGATGTGATGGAAGAGGCTAGAAGGATGATGGTAACGCATGAGAGAACGGTTGGTAAACAAAAGAGAACTGTTGACGACGACGACGAGGAAGATGATGAAGAAGAAGCTGTGCAGCTGGTGAGAAAGCGTTCACGAAGGGAAAGGACAGGTATGGGTGTAGGAGCTGGAGAGACTTCTCGGTTGGTACGTTTTGCTCCACCTGCCCTGTCTGGTATGTCCATTGTTCCTACCTCTGTGCAGGTATCGAGTACAAGCGCTACGGTTGTTCCCGTAGCGGCTACATTGTCGGCTGACATTCCATTGATCACGGCCGTCCAGACGTCGACTCCAGCAATTGTGTCTCTACCACCTCAAACGCTTACTCCATCGGTGGTAGTAGCACGATTTGTCGAGTCTACGGTCACCACTACTGCAGGGTTATCGGGTACGGTACCACCTGCGGTCATGCCCACTTCAGACTCGGAACGAATAGCTTCACTAGAGCGGATTGTAGCTGAGCAGTCCAAGACTATTCAAAGCCTAGTGGAAGCAAATCAACTGCAGGCATCCCTCCTGGCTGAGCACGGGAAAGTTATAGATGCCTTGAAGGTGTTCTTGGCATCTCAGGGGGAGATGAGCTGTAGAGGAGATGAGCTGAGGACCAAAAGAAGAGAAGACCAAGACGATGATCCCAATGCATCGAAAGATGCAGGTGGTGAGTTGCCAAGAACTACTATAGCTCTTGGGGCTTCCACAGCTGAGGGGGAGTCTGCATCTGGTGATGATGTGGTTGCTGTTGGTGATGATGTGGATGTGGTTGAAGATGTTGAGATTGTTGATGATATGATTGATGCGCTGAAAGAGATAGACGATATGTTAGAGGATGATGAGTTGATAAATGAAGATGATGTTCTGCCAATCGATGAGATTGAAAAGATTGGTGCAGAAATTGTGGTTGAGAATGTGATAGAAGAAGGAGAGATTGTTGAAGAAAATGTAGAGCATGAGATCCCTGTGGTTGAACAGTCGACTATATGTGAAGATGCTGTGGTTGACAACACTGAGTGGGAAGATCAGCCAAACTGGAAGGAAGGTTGCGCTCAGTGGTTTGTAAAGACGAAGAAGCCAGCAGTACCGACGATGTTCAAAAAGTCGTATAATATAAAAGGATATGCAGAATCAAAGAAGGGAATCATATGCTGGTCGTACGATGAAGAGTTGAAACTATTTGTGATCAAACGTTACGACGGCATTCAGTACTTCAAGAAGATGTTAAGATCCCTGAATACCTTACCGGAGTGTGAGGTGAAAGACTTAGCAAGACTGGGGCTGATAAACAGAAGTGATGATAACATGGCGGCGGTAATTGGGAAAATTGTTTGGAAGGAGGCCATTAAAGATAAAAAGTTTGAACTTCTGAAGCCTCAGAAAGGGAAGTTAGTAGAAGACAAAGATAGAGGGATGAGGGCAGACAGCAAACCATGGATGGTTATGAAGTATAAACCAGTCCGTCATTTAAAAGAAGTGCCGATGAAGGTGATGCCCAAGAACGTCTTGAAAGACTTGAAGTGGTGGTACGTGGATTGTGAAACTGCTGAAGCGGTCATGGAGGATGAAGATGAGCAAGAGATCATGAGAGTGTATGATCCTATGCACTTAGTCAATCTGTCTCAAGCTGACTTGCAGGTACTACATGCTAAGAAGATTTTCTACATTCCTGCTTGGAAAGAGGAAGCTAAGAAGTACCAGAAGTTGGTTTCTGTATGTGTTAGACAGGGAGTGCATGCTTGAAGAGATGAAGAGAGAAGACGAGAGATTACAAGACACAAGCTTTGAAGATCAAGACATGAAGCTACTGCCAAGGGGGAGTCTGTTGGTACATAAATGTCAGTAGTTCATAGTCTAGCGTTTGTAATCGAGTCTGTAATGTAATTATGTTTAAGTTTATGATTATGTATGTAAGCGAAGTTGTCAACAAGTTCGCTTAGGCGAACTTGTTGAACAAGCGAAGTTGTCGACAAGTTCGCCTAGGCGAACTTGTTCAACGAGCGAAGTTACTGACAACTTCGCCTGAGGCGAAGTTTTCGTGTATTTATATAGCCTACGGGTTTACGGTTTAAGAGTTAGAGTTTTGGTTAATCACGTGTAATTCAGCAAGTCGATAGACGAGAGATAGAGTCTGTAACAGACGTATTTCAAGTTATAATATATAACGTGTTCGTTTGTATCGCGTGTGATTGTTTTACGTATTCTACGCTCGTAACTACCTACGCAGGGATTCCGCACCTACGTAGATAGCGATATCCCGTGTAAGATCCGTCCGGGAACCTACAACTATCGGGATTATAAAAGTTAAATAATATTAGTTTTAGGAATTATGCATTATTTTAATATCTATTTCATTAACTTATGGCAAATGGGGACTTGGGGATGTTTAATGAGTTTAACAAAAATGAATAAAGTTTATAAAATTTCGTTTGATGTTTATTAGTTGAAGAATGATTTTTAGATAAATAATTATAACTTATTAATATAAGATTAAATAACAATATTAATAATAATTTATGATTAAACGTTTTTTTTCAAGTAACATAATTAATTAATTTACTAATTAATTAACTCAAATGTTTTGCATGAATTCTTTTAAAGAAATTATAAATATTAGTTTATGTTAAAATAAAATAAACAATAATTAATTTACTCAATTATTAATTTAAAGATATGAAGTATGTTATATCTATTGTAAAATATTTTTAATAAAAGAAATTTTTATAAATCTTCTTATTTAAAAGAAAGTTTATAAGTTTATGATGATCAACAAATCATAAGATTTAGATAAATATATATTCATGCTTGTTCTTGCAAAATAACAAGGTTTGATCCAAGATTTAGAAAAATCATAGTGTTTATCTTGATATCCATGATCATAATGATTTTTAAAACCAAAATATAAGATTTTTATGATAAAAGTTACATGATCATGAAGAAAAATTTATGAACAAGTATGGACATTCAAGATAAATATCAAAACAATAGCTATAAAATGCATGAGATGGTAAAAACTTACTTGTTAATGCTCTTAAGCTTAAGAAAAGAATGTATTGAGGTGTGAAAATAATGGAGGATTTGTTCTCATTTTATAGTGAAAATATTGAGTTGTTATGTCTTATGGAATTTATGAAAATTAATCATATTTAATATAATTAAAACACAAATTAAAAATTGTTTAATGGGGTATTCAAAAGGTTTAACTATTTTAATAAACTTTATTTAATTAAAAACATTCATTAGTTTTTTATTAGTTACGTAACATAATGTGAAAAGATGATGATATTAATAATAAAAATAATAATAATAATAATAATAATAATAATAATAAAAATATTAATAATAATAATAATAATAATAGAAAAGTAGTAGTAGTAATTAAATAATAATTCTAGTAAATTGCATGGGACATGCACATAAATATTTGATCTTGATTATGAATGTTTTAAATAAGTATGTAATACTACAAGGGTGGTGAAAAGTATAATTGCATAGAAATGATCACATAAAATACATTAACGAAAATTAAGATTAATTAATAATATTATAAAAATATATAAATTAAAATAGAAACAAAAACGAAAATTTAAAACAAGTCGGATTTTCGGTTTTGGAAATTAACTAATGTTACAGGATTCAAAACTTTTAGAAATTTCGTCCCGATATTAACGGCGTTTCGAACAGACAAATGCAACCGTACAAATGCTTTTTAGATGTGTACAAGGGATATCATCAGATTCACATGGAGGCAGGGGACCAAGACTAAACGGCGTTTCGAACAGACAATGGCACCACCTGTTTCAAAATGATGCCATTCGAATTAAAAAATGAGGGGTTCACATACCAGCGCCTGATGGATCATGAATTCAAAGATCAAATTGGGAGAAACGTTGAGGTCTACATGGATGACTTGGTACTCAAGTGTGATGTCGAGTCAGCTATGTTTATAGATATTGAAGAAACCTTCAAGACGCTACGCAAAATAAGCATGAAACTTAACCCAGGAAAGTGCTCCTTTGGGATGGAAGAAGGAAAATTCTTGGGGATCATCGTCTCCAATGGAGGATTCAAAGCGAATCCAGAAAAGATCGGAGCGGTCGTCAAAAAGCCCTCTCCAACAACTATCAAACAGGTGCAAACATTGAATGGGCGGTTGGTCGGGCTAAACAGATTTTTGTCGAACCACACCGACAATTCCTTCCCGCTCGTGTCAACCCTAAGAAACTACCTCAAAAAGACGCAATTTCAGTGGACGATCGAAGCATAAACTGCATTTCAAGAATTTAAAGCCTGATTGGTAGAACTCCCAATATTAATGGCGCCAAAGCATAAAGAAACGATGGTAATGTCCTTGACTACCTTCGACAAAGCAATCAGCGCGGTACCGCTAGTACATAGAGACAACATTCAAACACCTATCTACTACATCAGTCGCACATTAACAGACGCTGAAACCAGGTACTTCACCCTGGAAAAGCTAGTACTGTCATTAGTTCAATCGGCGCCCAATCGCAGAGATACTTCCAAGGATATCCAATTAACGTTCTCACCAATTATCGGATGCAAAATGTGCTAAGCAAGCCAGAGCTTTCTAGAAGATTAGCGAAATGGACGATAGAATTGGGAGAATACGCAATCGAGTACAAAGCTAGAACTATGATCAAGGGCCAAGTTTAGGTGAATTTCAAAACAGAGGTACCGGCAAGGTGAGAAGATTAATGTCAGAGAGACTTAGAACCCCCCGTAGAATAGCAGAAAAAACAAGTCTGGAAACTGTATACAGACGGGGCATCCAATGATGAAGGCTCAGGTGTAGGATTAAAACTCAAAGATCCAGACAACCATGAATTCATGTACGCAATACTCCTAGATTTAAAAAAGCACGAATAATGAGGCAGAGTACGAAGCATATTTGGCGGGTCTAAGAATAGCCGAGAAGTTGGGGGCCAAGCATTTAGAAGCCCATGTTGACTCAATGCTAGCGGCAAAACAGATTGAGGGCTCGTATGCGGCAAAGGATGACAAGATGGCCTCATACTTGGCGCATGCTAAAGCGTTGATGATGAATTTCACTACATGCAAAATCAAACATATAAAGAGAAGTGAAAATAAACAAGCAGACGCCCTCAACAAATTAGCATCGGTCAGCTTCGATCACCTAGAGAAGGATGTCCGGATGGAAGTCCTGGAAAATCCCTTCACCACCGACAGAGAAGTTTGTGTAATCTCCATAAACACTATCAGCTGGATGACCCCAATCATCAACTTCTTGTCATCAAGAGTCCTACCGAGTAGCAAGGAAGAGGCCATGAAGATACACCACAAAGCACTAAATTATCAGTTGCAAAATGGTATTTTATACTAGCGATCTTACCTAGGAACATTCCTCCAATGCATGGATCCACAGGACGCGAACTACCTGTTGCGTGAAGTACACAAAGGAATTTGTGGGATTCACGCAGGCCCAAGAATGGCAGTGGCCAAAAGTATGATTGCAGGATTCTATTGGCTTGGCATGCATGCGGACGCAGAAAAAGAAATACGTCGGTGCAACGCGTGCCAACGCCATGCACCAAGTATCTTCCGACAAAAAAACATGATGATACCAGTGACGTCCACATGGCCATTTCAGAAATGGGCAATCGACATAACAGGTCCATTCCCTGAAGCGTCGGGGCGGGTGAAATTCTTAACAGTCCCAATAGACTATTTCACCAAGTGGATTGAAGCAAAACCACTAGCCACAATCAAAGCCGCCAGCATCAAGAAATTCATTTGGGAAATTGGGTATTCGCAAAACGAAGGTTGGAAGGATACAAGTCAGGATGGATCGATCAGGTCGCACATGTCCTTTGGGCTATCCGCACGCAAAAGAACACAGGTAACACGGAAACATCGTTCAGTCTGACTTATGGAACATAAGCACTGATCCTGACGGAAGTTGGCTTACTGTCACCAAGGAATCTATTACCAAACGACAACAAAAGCCAAAGGCACCTTGATTTAATACTCCTGGAAGAAAGAAGGTATTAAACCTACCCCTAAACAAGTGATATACACTAACGACGGTCGTAAAGGTTAAGCGCCATGCAGATACCATGGTGCCAAAGCGATGAAAAGATATATGACCTTATATAATTAACATTCCCTGACACCTCGGGAATGGTAGCGCCAAAGATCTCCACAAGCATGAGAGAAAAAGGAAGGATATTCATCGTAAATGACGCCCAACCAATAAGGGATAAATAACACATGGACAATAGTACTACCTAGTACGACATGTCAACATCAAATGGCCATGATGCCCACCAACTCCCTGGAACACACGTGCAAGGGATATAATTGGTGGAAAGCCTGAAAAGTCAGTTGGCCTCTCTCTCTCTCTCTCTCTCTCTCTCTCTCTCTCTCTCTCTCTCTCTTCCAACAGCTATAAATACCAATGTACCTCCAAACGGTAAAGGATCTGTGGAATAATACTTTGAACTCTCTCTCAATACTTATCACGAATAGTATACTGATTCTCACGTCAAAGGGTGGTTACGAGAGGATCCCCCCATGTCCCTCGTAATGAGCTCACGGTACTCTATTTTGTAGGTGTTACTCGTTTGCGCCAAGAAGGAGTTTAACCCATTGTGGGAAATACTATATCATCACCCTAGGACTAAGTCATTAGACCTAAGGGGGGATTTCATATTTCTTCAAGCACAAAACTTCTCTTCGTAATGAATGTTGTCAATAGAAGAGAAATAATGACCAAAAAATATATTTTCTGACTTCTTTTCTTGTGCAGTGGCTGAGGAGGAATCATGACCACAAGTCCAAAACTAATTCCTTTTATATGTATGTATGTATGTTTGTCGGCTTCATAAAGAATTCCAAACAAACTCTTTCTAATTGTTTTCTTAAGTCTCATGTGAAGCCTAATAAACACATACTTCAATATGTTATTCTTTTCTTTCTTTTTTTCTTTTATATTACTAAATACTAATAATAGTAATAATAACACCCATGTAAATTAATATTTGTTGGGCTTTCTCATGGGAAAAAATATACCCCAACAAATCTCCCCCTTTTGTATATGAGAAAGAACTCACCACCCCGGTGAGTGAGCAACATATCTTCAGTTTCTCCCTTGCCAAAGCTTTGGTCAACATATCGGAACAATTATCATCGGTATCAACTTTATCAAGTTCAAAAAACTTGTCTTCAATCACATCTCTAATCAAATGATACCTCACATCAATATGTTTTGTTCTCTTATGAAAGATAGAATTATTAGCAAGGTGAATAGCACTTTGACTATCACAAAGAATCACGTAGCGCTGTTGCATAAAGCCAAGCTCTTGCATAAATCTTTTCAACCACAATAGTTCTTTGCATGCTTCTGTTGCTGCCATATACTCTGCCTCGGTAGTAGACAAAGCAACACACTTTTGCGATCTTGATTGCCATGACACGGCTCCCCCCTGCAAAATAACATTAAATATCCAGAAGTGGATTTTATGTTGTCTATATGTCATGCCATATCAGAATCCGTGTAACCAACAAGCATCGACTCCCAATTTCCAAATGTTATACCTAATTTGGAAATACCCCGTAGATATCTAAGAATCCACTTAAATGCTTCCCAATGCTTCTTACCCGGATTTGACAAGAACCGACTAACAACACCTATTGCATGGGTAATATCAGACCGTGTACATATCATTGCATACATCAAGCTTCCAACTGTTGATGCATATGGCACACCATACATCTCTTCAATCTCTTTCTCAAAAGTAGGACAATCTTTTCAGTTAAATTAAAGTTGGGAGTAAAAGGTGTACTAACCACATTAACTTTAGACATCTTGAATCTGCTAAGCACCTTCTCAATGTATTGCTCTTGTGACATGTGAAACTTCTTTGAAGCTCTATCTCTTGTAATCCGAATGCCAAGAATATTCTTAGCTGGCCCTAAGTCTTTCATAAAAAGCGACTTGCTTAATTCTTTCTTCAGTTGGGCAATTCTTTCTACATTCTTGCCAACAATCAACATGTCATCAACATAAAGCAATAAAATGATGAAATCATCATCGCCAATCCTCTTAAAGAAAACACAATGGTCAGACGCAGTCTTTCAGTAGCCTGGCTTCCCCATAACTGACTCAAACTTAGTGTACCACTGTCTCGGTGCTTGCTTCAATCCATAAAAACTTTTCTGAACTTTACAAACATAATCTTCTTTACCTTTAACCTGAAAACCTATATAGATTTCTTTATCTAGATCACCATGAAGGAATGTTGTCTTAACATCCATTTTCTCAAACTCAAGTTCTACACTAGTAGCTAAACCAAGGATCACCCTGATTGAACTCATCCTCACAACTGAAGAATAAATCTCATCAAAATCAATACCCTTTCTTTGACTGAACCCTTTGACCACCAATCTTGCTTTGTACCTAGGCCATGAGGTATATTCTTTAATCTTCAATTTGTAGACCCACTTTTTTCTTCAAAGTTCTTTTGCCCTTAGGCAACTTCACCAACTCAAAGGTATTGTTCTCATACAAGGAATCCAGCTCATCTTGAAAGGCTTCAGCCCACTCTCTTTTATGCTTATCTTCCATGCATGGCCTCTTTGTAATACTCGGGCTCTCCCCCATAAGTGAGTAAGACGTACTTATCAGTAGAATAACGAATAGAAGGTTGATGGTCTCTCGAGGACTGCCTAAGTGGGACAGACGCAGGCATTGGTAACTCGGGATGAAAATCCTCATCCAACTCTACCTACTCTTGATTATCAAAATTATCGATATCATGTTGTTCGTCATTTTGAACAGCATCTTCGTGATGTGGCTCAGAATGCTAAGTTGGAATAGGATCCAAATCAATGAGATCATTAGTGTACTAAGGAACTACCTGTGTCTTCTCAATATCTTTCAAACTCTCATCTTCCAAAAACACAACATCTCGATTCCTTACAAGCTTCTTTAAAACTGTATCATATTGCCTGTATCCAAACTCATCTTGCCCGTAACCAAGGAATATACATAGTCTAGACTTCACATCAAGCTTTGATATTTCACCTTTGGGGATATGCACGAACTCTTTGCATCCAAAGACCTACAAATGACGATACGAAACATCTTTGTCACTCCGAACCCTGTCTGGAACATCATTATGCAAAGGAATACAAGGAGTAAGATTAATAACATGCACCGCTGTATTTAAAGCTTCACCCCAAACAGTATTAGGCAACCCTGCGTGTGAGAGCAAACACTTAAACCTTTCAACCAAAGTTTTGTTCATCTGTTCTGCTAAACCAATCAACTATGGTGTCTTTGGAGGTGGCCTTTAGTGCGAATAACTTTCTCTCTACAATAAGCGTTGAAAGGACCAATATATTCACCTCCGTTGTCTGTACGAATACACTTGAGCTTCTTCCCAGTTTGTCTCTCAACTATGGAATGAAACTGCTTTAACACATCAAATACTTGATCTTTAGACTTTAAAGTATAAACCCATACCTTCCTCGAATTATCGTCTATAAATGTGACAAAATATAAACAACCCCCAAGTGTTCTGGTCTTCATAGGAGCACATACGTCTGAATGCACCAAGTCAAGTATACTTTCTTTTATTTGAGGCGGATGACTATGAAAAGAAACTCTCTTTTGCTTACCATTCATACAATGAGAACACTTCTTCAAATGAACATCTTTCTCACTGGACAAGGCATTTTTTCTTCAATAAAATAGGCATCCTTTTTTCCCTCATATAAGCAAGACTCTTATGCCATTGATCGGTCATATCAGTATTCACCAATGAATGAACCGAGTCTCTGAAATTTTTGGATGTGCCATGTATAACTTTGAAATTCTTTTACCTCTTACCACAATCAACGAACCATGAGTGAGTTTCCAAATTTCACCACCAAAGGTATTATGGAAACCATCATCATCTAATGTGTCTGCAGAGATAAATTAATTCTAATATTTGGAACATGTTTTACATTATGTAAAACCAAATCCATCCCAATATCAAACTTCAAGCAAACATCCCCAACACCAATGATCTTTGATAGCCCAGTATTACCCATCTGGACATTCTCAAAATCACCAGTAGTATAAGATGAATAGAAATCCCTTTGTGATGTCACGTGACAAGTAGCACCACTGTCAACAACCTAACTCGAATCATCACGTGCAACGTTCACCCTATCATAATCACAACAAATTTGAAAATATTCGGTGGCAGTGTTAGTTTCAGAAGTACATTCATCACCGTCATCTTTCTTGTGGTTGTTCTTTTTATCGTTGTAAACTCCTTTTTCAATTGCCTGCAAAATTTTACCGTGTACCCTTCTACCACAATGATAGCACTCAAAGTCATCAGACTTTCCTTCAGACTTACTACGGTGCTTTGCTCTATTACTTGGACCTCTACTATGGCTTCTCCCCTACTTTTGGTAACCAAGGCATCTGAATGTGAAGAGAAACCTTGTGACTTTCTTCTCATCTCTTCATTTATAATACTACCTTTAGCCTATTCCATAGTGATAATACTGTTTGCTGCGGAGTTGGAAAATGATGTCCTAAAAGTCTCCCAAGGATCCAGTAAAGTACCAAGAAGCCATAAACCTTGTATCTCGTATTCAAACTTAATACCCATACCAGCAAGCTAATTAATAACACGCTGAAAAACTTTCAAATGATCAGTAACAAGAGTTCCATCACGGTATTTCAAGTTTATCAACCGTTTGATCAAGAACAACTTATTGTTCCCTGTCTTCCGAGCATACAACTCTTCAAGCTTGGTCCATAGAGTACGGGTATGAAACTCCCCACTAATATGGTTCAAAACATTATCATCAACCCATTTTTGAATATACCCACAAACTTTCCTACGCAAAATATTCCACTCTTCATCAGTTTTATCTTTAGGTTTATCGATACTAAACACAGGCAAATAATAATCCTTCACATAAAGAAGACCTTCTATCTTACCTTTCCAAACATGATAATTAGAACCATTTATATTCACCATCCTACTTGTATTAGATTCCATCTTTCAAACAAGTCTTAACCCAACAACAAGAGCTTAGCTGAAGCTCTGATACCACTCTGTTGGGAAAAAGGACCACCTAGCCACGAACGATAAACAAAAAGGGCGGAATTAATCTTCGTTTGGATAAAATTTTCCCCGACCCAAATGAACCTATAAGGATGCAAACAAAATAGGGTAATCTAAAAGTTAATAGGACACAACAATTTTAGCGTGAAAAACCTCTCAAGGCAAGAGTAAAAACACGGGACTACTAGAGCCACTTCAAATCCACTATCACCAATAATAAAAATACTAAGTCTTCTCTAGATAAAACTAGAGGCATACACAAATCATCATATACCTAGCATAAACTAGCATCAAGTATATGGAATCAAACTACAAAAGAGTACGAGTAAGAGGTATCACCAAGGAGAGAATATACCAATCTATGGAACGTCTCTTATCTTCACAAAATACCAAAAGCTTGGAGCATAAAACTTCTCTTCATAATGAATGTTGTCAACGGAAGAGGAATAATGACCAAAAGAATATATTTTCTGGCTTCTTTTCTTGTGCAATGGCTGAGGAGGAATCATGACCACAAGTCCAAAACTAATTCCTTTTGTATGTATGTATGTATGTATGTATGTATGTATGTATGTATGTCGGCTTCATAAAGAATTCAAAGCAAACTCTTTCTAATTGTTTTCTTGAGTCTCACGTGAAACCCCATAAACACCGACTTCAATATGGTTTTTCTTTTCTTTTTTTCTTTTATATTACTAAATAATAATAATAGTAATAATAACACCCATGTAAAATAATATTTGTTGGGTTTTCTCATTATCAAAAAAATACCCCAACACCACGTTTGTCAGGCTTTAATGTTTTTGTACAAAGTTTTTGTTCCTGTTTATAGTTCATTATTCCGCTACGTTTAAGTAGATTGATTGTTCAGTTTTAGCTTATGCCATTACTGTGAGTTTTTTGGTCATTTTATTGCTTCAAGTGTTTATCATGGTTGAAGATGGATGGTCATGATACCGAAGTTTGATGGAAAGAAGTTTGGATGTTGGAAGATGTAGGTTGAAGCGCCACTTTGTCAAAAGGACTTAGATGTAATGTTGGACGATGAAAACCTAGAATAAATGTGTGACATACGTCAATTTTCAAACCTGAAACCTGGTCCGTTTTAAAATTTTGATATGTTTTGGATGCCCATTTATTAATGAAAGTATTGAATATCATTTATGATTCATGTTTATGATTTATTTTTTAGAATTTATATTTCTCATGTTTATGATGTTACGAACTCGATCACACACTGTATTTCATGTATTTATATTTCAAATTTTGTTTCAATGAAAATTCAGGGGTGAAAAGTGTAAATTTCCAAACTTTCTGCTTTTTATAGTTTGTCGCGCGTCACAAAAGAAGTCATTTCCTCTCTTCACGATACACGACAATTCTAGGTTTTGTTTGTGATCCATTTGGGTCGTATATTGCGAAGGGTTAGCCCTTCAGGTTTCGAGATATACGACATGTCCAAGAAAACGCCTGACCCAAATGGGTGGCGCGTTGCAAAGATCAGACCCTTCGCGGAATAATATAAAACATCAACCATTCGTTACAAATATCCATAATTTGTCTTTTAAAACATAACATTCAAAACATCATGACAATCTTCAGATGCCAGCCTCTTCAATCCTGCCATGTGTCCATCTCAAACCAGCTGTCTCAATCTGTTAACATGCATGCATACTGAAAGTCAGCTATGCTGAGTGATTTCTAGTTAATCACATAACTTACTTTACATACACATATACGTGCCCGAAGGTACGCATTACATACATAACATGTACTTCATTCGTCCATACACATTTATAGCTAACCTTACGTTATAAAGGGAATTTCACCCTACATACCTCGGATATTATTAGGGTCTGGTACCCTCCATCCTTGGATATTATTAGGGTCCGACCTCCCTTCATCCTCGGATATAATTAGGGTCCGGTCTCCCTTCATCCTCGGATATTATTAGGGTCCGGTCACCCTTTCTTCCATACCTTCATACCATACCTTTCTATATACATAATTGCAAGTTTCATACATACATACATCATTCATTCTTCATATACAACAATTTTATCATCAAACCTTTACCTGGCAGTACATGCAATATCTGAAGATCGTTCATGTACCGACAAGCAGTCAATCATACCTTTCACATAAAACATATATGTAATACACTTATCACTTAGGATACGTGTATTAACTAATCACATAGAGTATGCACATAGCCCCGAAAACATAACAAGGAATGGGGCTAGAAACTCACCTGAACTCGATTACGTTCACCGTTAGTTGTTATTCCTTTCCTTAGCTGTGCTAGACTAACTATATAACAATTACACGTATCAATTAACTATTACTACTCACATCGCATTTCTAGTCTAGTTATAACCCTCAACGAACGGGGTTCCGGGGGCAGCGCCCCTGGCAGCGGGGTTCAAGGGGCAGCAGCCCCTAGTAGGGTCCAAGGGGCAGAGTCCAGGGACCATTCTGTCATTTTGCCAAACTTTTAATTCGTTACTTGGTTCTTAACGAACTGGCTTATCTTAGTGAATTGGTTCTTAAAACGAATTGAACCCTTTAACGAACTGGTTATTAAACGAATCAGTTCACGTCGCGAATCAATCCAAGTAACGAATCAGTCCATGCAACGAACTGGACCTTCCAATTCGTTATCTCCTTTAACGAACGACTGTAACGGATCAAGGGTAATTCGTTATCCTTTTTCCCTTAACGAAATGAAGACGAACTAAAACTAGTTCGTTATGTTTCCTCTAACGAATCAACTAGCGAATTACCTCTAGTTCGTTAACAAACTAGGGTAAGGTCAGAGAATGTCAGAACATTGTCTGACATTCCCCTATCCTCGTACCATTTCCGGCGCCGTAAAAACATGTTTTAACTCATTTTTCACCGTTTTTCGTCCAGTTCGATCCAGATCTGAGCTAGGGTGATTCCCAAGCTCATCTTAGGTTTGATATATACCCGAATCCACCCGGATCTCGTGACTTAAACGGTTTAACGGTGTCGGCTCGTCGTTTCGTGACCATATTGAACAGGTTCAAGCTCATACAACATCATACTATCATTACCTTGGGTCGGGATCGGTTCTTCTTCTATGTTTCGGCTAGAGAGAGAATTAGAGAGAGAGAGAGAGCTTAAGTGTGTGTTTTGATGGTGTATGGACTATGTGTGAAATGAATGATTAATGGGTATTTATGACTTATATAATTATGGATCATGGGCTTAAGCCCATGGTCTTTTCCTCTTTCTTTCATAACCCATGTCCATAACCATGTCCATTTAACCCAACACCAGCCCGACTCATAATAACTCGTATTTTCATTTATTAACCGAAACTAGAAAACATGAAGTTACAGTCCAAGAACACGCCTGACCCAAATGGGTGGCGCGTCGCAAAGATCAGACCCTTGCTCCTTCGTGATGCACAATGCTTATCTATTACGGGTTATTTATTCAATTGAATCACTTACTCCGACTCATGTCCAATTCAAACACATTATGTTTTGTGTTAGTATATTATGATGTTAATAAACTCTTTTGACCTAGTTTCATGCCTTAATCTCCATTCAGTTGATGTTAATGCATGTTTATTAACCATTACACTATGTTAAAACTTGATTGACTAAGTTAAACGAATTGAAATATACACTTGCCAATTTCAACTATAAATATGCCTTCATTCTTTTGACTCAACCTTCCATAACTCATTTCACAAAAATTCTCTGTTTTGCTCTCAATTTAGTGTTCTTTGCTTATTTTTACTTTACAAAGTCAAATCGGGTTTTTAAGTCTTTCAAGTTCTTATTCTTTGTTGTATTCATCGCGTAATAGTAGTGTTATTTTCTATGCATATCCATCATTTAGAATATCATACTTGTATCAAAATTCACTTGGTAGAAGTGTATGTACATCAAATACGAACCCGGTTCGCTTATGCAACCGTTCGGTCAAGTTTGGGGCTTTTTACATGTTCAACTTTTATAAGTTAATTCTCTCATCTTAATAACTTTCTTTCAACTTTTTTTCATGTTGGAACCAAACCCGACAGAATGTCGAGTTTGTGTCTGACAACATAACTACTTGTTTAAATTATTTTTCTTACATTTTAGGTCTGTTTCGCCTTTTTGAAACGAGTCAAGCTTAATTAATTTCACTAATCTACATTATAACATAAATCTTTGTTAAGAAAATAATTTTTTAACGATGTATAACTTGTCACACCCCAACCTAAGGCGGAAATGTCGGGGAGCGAACAGATTGTTTACAGCTCACAAGGTACTATCATGCAATTTAAATGTGTCCATATCTAATTAACTATTTTAATTAAACAATTTACAAACAAGTACATCAATTCATAGAACGTTACTTAACAAATCTAAATCATCTTGTATACATTTTATCCTAAAGGTCATCACGTACTACGTGTTTTTCATCTTGATAGGCAGTCCAACCTGATAATCCTGCATATGAGTACAAAATAGAATAGGTTTTGTCAACACGAGGTTGAGTGAGAAAATCATCAGTTTTGACACTAACAATAATATATATATGAAAACCGTAAAATTGTTATTCTTGAGTATAAACAATCAAACCATAACATGTAAACATTTTAAACAAATAATGATATGTGGGCTAAACCGTTTCCATGCGAGTTCGGCATTGGTTACCATGATAGAATAATTGAGTTGCCGGTGAAACAATTATCATACAATCGGGCGCCGGCCACTACGACATGATGTGATTATAATGATAAATGGTGGACCTCTCCAAATGCGATAAATAAGCACATAAACAAATAACAAGTAGCAAGTAGTTATTCAATTGATAAACAACACAAATATTAACAGTTTGCATTTTAAGAATATAATAAAATGTAAACTTGATAATAGGTACGCATAAGTCCCCAAAACAATTGAAAATAAGTAAATTAGGGGAGTGATTTTTCACCTGATTAGATGAACAAAAGTCAAAGGATGATGCGAGAATGTTAAACCCTTCGGGATTTACCGATAAGGATCCCTATATAACATGTATAATGAATTTAGGATTTCGATTATTTGAGTTATGTTTATGATTAGAATATTATTGACCGAAAGAATAATTTCTATCGTTATTATTATTGAGAAATATTTAGTATCATTATTATTTATTTATTGAGTCATTTATTTCTAAAATACTGATAGCTATGCTTGATATAACAAACATGTAATCGAACTTATAAATAATTAGTTTAGATATAATTTAAGATTTAATTATGATAATATGAATATAAATATAAAATTAAATAAATAATGCGTAACTAATTAAATATAATATGTATTGTATTAAATAAATATAATAAGTAGATAACTGTTTAAATATTCATAATATATGTGATAATATTGTTTAATTAAATATATTTCAAATAAACAAATAATAATTTAAAATAAATAGTAATATGTAATAAGTTATAATATAAATAAATAGTTTATTTTGAATCTTTTAATGACAATTAGCGGTGAAAATACATTTAACCGTTATAACACATTTATTATGTTTTTGTTTAAAGAATACAATACACACACACACATACATATATATATACATACATAATAAATATAAGAAATTTGTAAAGACGTTCAATAACGAGAACCGAGAATTAAAAAGTGCCGGTTAAATAAAATAATGTTGGTCTAGTATTAATATATTCTTATAATATATATATATATATATATATATATATATATATATATGCATATATACGAAAGCTTACAACCAGATTAACTGACAAGAACGTAAACTTAATGATGTCGGGTTTTAATAAAATAATGTTTATTTTATATTTAATATTAATTAATAAATCATTTAACAATGAAATAAAATAAAATAACAAAAAGCTGGGTTGGGGGAGGTTCGAACCTACGCCCCAACCAGCTCAAACCCTTGAACACACACACACCCTAACCAGTTGTGGTTGGGTGTCAGTTGGTAAATCCATGAAAACAATATAATAAATAAACAAACTGAATAAAACCCCAATTTGATTAAGAACCCTAGAATCTTCAATCTGTTAAACTGGTTATTGATTGTCCAATTAGTCATAGGGTTATTTTTATATGTTTAAATATGAATCGTAAACACATATTAATTACCAAAAACAATGATGGGTTGATGGTGAACGGCTGGTTCTTGAACTTGATAGGGAGGCTATGCTTCGTCATGATAAGAGGAAGGTGCAGATCAATTGAATTAAATTTTTATTATATGTATATATCATATTAAAAATCCAGTAAGACTGTTTTTGATAAAAATTTTAGAATAAATCAATACGTGATCTATTACCTAATTGTTGTGTCGGTGTAGGTCGAAACTGGTAAGTGAATGATTTGTCAGAATCAATTTCCATTATAATACGAGAATTAAGGATCAACAAAACAATATGGGCTACGGTTTGGATCCTAAACAGGTCTACGGGTTTGGGTTAATGGGTTGGATGGATGATAATATAAAATCTTTTTATCAGATTTGCAATAAGACCCATGAAATTTAGATGAGGATGCATATTGAGTTTAAACGAAAGTTTAGGGGCAAAAATGTATAAAATTGAAAGTTATACTGATAAATTAAATAAATAGAATAAATAATAATAATAATAATAATAATAATAATAATAATAATAATAAAATAATAACTCGATAAATGTTATGTTTTGTTGATTAAAAGTACCCGAAAACAAAAACGGGTAGAGTATTGGTATCTAATATATTATATGAAAACCCGAGTTGTTACATAACTTTTACGACCAAAATTAACTATTAATTATAAAGTAATATATATATATTTCCAAAAAGCCTAATTTTCTTACTTAAAACCAAAAATTACAAACCAAACTCATCATTTCTTTACTTGTCCTTCCATTTCATTTGAACTTTCATTGAACCTAGAATATTTCATATTTTCTAGGTATTTTCTTTACTGGTCCTTTCATTTCATTTTACTGAAATTTGAGCCCCCCCCCCTTCATTTAAGAATTTCTTAATACAATTTGAGCAGCTCATCATGTTAGTTTTTAAAACCCATTTTTATACTTTTACAATGTTTTTAGGTGTAATACGTTACATTTTCCATTTTTATTTCATGATGTCAAGTTGTAAACCAATTCACACTATTGTCTTGCTTGTTACTTTTCTTCATGTTTGTTTATGAATTATGTGAATTATGTGTTATGTGTTTATTGCTATATGAGGGAATAGACTCATGCACATACTCATACTCAATATGGGAGGATCCGACGTGAAGTACCCGCGCTTCTTAGTAATTCGACTATGCGTCGAATAGAATGGAGGCTTTCATCTATCCTTAGTAATTTTCCCTTATGTCAAACAAATCGGTAATTTTCAAAATTTGTTTTCATTTACTTTATGTTGAAACATTATATCATGACAAGTGAATTGTTATCTTTTTCATATTACATATAGTATTGCAAACTTAGGAATTCTCACCAACTTAAATGTTGAAAAAATATATTATTTAAAACGTTCTACAAGTTGATTTGTGAAGCAAGGATCTAAGACAACTTATTTGGACTTTAGGTTATTTATAAAAGAATAATGTTATCTTTGATCGATATAATGTTTTTTCTTATTAGACAATTTGTGTACTTGTGGTTTAATTTTAGTAATTAAACATTATTTTCACTCTAATAATGTTACGAGCGATGAACAACAATCTGCGTACCACCTAGGCGTATAATCCTCCTAAGGTCGGGGTGTTACAAGATGTCTTAAGCAGAATGGAAAACGTTATAGAAGAAGGCTCAGGCTTATTATCGTTGCCGGGAGATGTGGCGCTTAACATCATGAAGAAAACCATGGCTCATGGTATGATGTAGGTACTTTCCAACGTATATGAGAAGCCTCAACAACAAATAATGTCTATCTGATCTGAGAGTTAGTGATGACGAGAATGAGAAAGTGTTGATTAGTTACAACTCATATTAATAATCAAAATTCGATCTTACCCCACTTAGTGGTCGGTTGATATTAAGTTTGATAATGAAGGCGAAGGCCTAGTGTTTGTATCCTCTTTACCGGAAAACTGGTTTGAAACTATGACTACGATTAATAGTTCAGCTATTAAGATTACTTTTGATGGGAATCGTGACATAGGCTATGTAGAAGATTCAAGAATCATAAATTATGGTGAATCATCAAGTACTTTGTGGATGACAAAAGGTAGACGGGGGGATGGGCAAATGGGACTAGGTACAGAAGTGACCAGACTAAGATTCGAAAAGATGTTGTATACTGGAATTGTAAAGAGATTGGACCCTTTAGAAGTAAGTGTCTGAATGATATGAGTGTGGACTCCTGGGTTAAGAATTCATATGCATATTTTTATGCCACTCATTGTAGTGAAACAACGAGGAATTAGAATTTTGGGGTTTTTGGAAAGTTAGACTTGCAAATGATAAAGTTCTTGATATTATGGTCATGGGTGACATCGATTTGAAGACTCAATCGGTTCACGGACTTTGAGGTATTTTGGGGTTATTCCAGATCTAAAGAGGTCGTTGATTTCTGTCAGATAGTTGGATAATCATGGGCATGAGGTTAGATTCGGGAACGGGCAATGGAAGATGGTTAAAAGTAATCTAATCATGGCTCAAGAGGGATGAGGAGTTCGATGTATATGGTTAACTTACTGCATGAAGGAGTAAACATCTTAGATAAGAAGTAAGTCATAGTCTGGTTCGCATAGTCTAGTGTGTAGAAGAAGGTTTGTTTTGCATAATATAAATATTGGGCCACAGTTTAGACTAGGGTTGAATGTGCTATGAAAGGTTCAAGGAAACCAGTCATGGGTTTTTATGATAGTAGGAGCACTGATAGTCGATCAGTCAAAGTCTCATTTAGGGTGACCAGACAGTGAGTTAAGAGACAGTGAGTTAAGAGAACTTGTAGTCTTTTTGTTAAAGTCTCTCCAGGGGATTATTTGCTTTATTTGGAGAATATTGCTCTCAGGATCCGACAATTCATATATATGGATGCCGTTAGGGACAAACAATGAGTCACTGGTAGTGTCTAATGGGCCCTAGTCTTGGCAAGCCTAGTTTGGTTTATTTGTAGCTTATGTTAATCAAGGTCATAACCTTAATTTAGTTTCCTATCTATATCTAATTATGTTCTTGTAATCTAACATTTTTTAATAATAAAAATCATAGTTGTCGAATGTGGATGTATGATAGTTTAGACCAAATCACGTTGAATTCTCGTGTTTATTGATTTATTTTTAAGTACATGTTTGTGTGTTAGTTTGTGTGTGCGTTTAATTTCTTAAAACTTATGAATCAAGATGAAAAAATAAATTGGGTTAAAATTTTAAATCCACTTTCATGGAAAAACGGTAATGTGGAGTTTTCGACCCTCAATGTTTAGAAAAATTATATTCAAGCCTTTTGCTTTTTGAATATTGATAAACTTAAACAGGCAGTATGGGTGTTACGAAACGTATTTGGTATGCCACGAATTTTTATTATATTTCTAAATGAATACAAGTGAAACGAACCATAATTTAAATAAAAATACAATGGTTTAAACATGGAAACGACGAGTTTTTCATCGTTGGAAATTCGTTGTCTTTGACCATTGATTGTAACCAATTCCAAACAAAACTATTTCCTTTTTCAACACTCCTCCTCATGTTGAATAGTGGGATCACCCAAGTTCAACTTGACCAACCAGTTACCGAAGATTCTTCCATTGAAGGCCTTTGTAAATATATCTGCTAGTTAGTCTTCTGATCGGACAAATGGAAGCTCAAAAATCCTTGTTTCCATTTTTTCTTCAATGAAGTTCTTATCGAATTCTATGTGTTTTGGTTGATCATGCTCTACGGGGTTTTTACAAATTTGAATTGCAGCTTAATTATCACGAATAATCCTACTAGCCTTGTTCCGTGGGAAGCTTAATTATTTCAATAAATAGAATTCATACCCATAAGACCTCTCCCAAACCCCGTGTTATTCCGCTGAATTCGGCGTCTACACTTAAAAGGGCGATCACCATTTGCTTATTGCTTCTCCATTTGACAAGATTACCACCTACTAGAGTGAATTACTCTGATGTCGATCTTCGGTCATCTTTATCCCCAACCCTGTCTGCATCAATATACGATGGGATATCTAGATTTGCATTTGGTTTGAACAGTACTCCATGGCCAAATGTTCCTTTGAGGTACTTGATAATTCTCAACGCTGCTCCCATATGAGCGATTTAAGGTTAGTGCATGAATTTGCCATTACTCCTACCGCAAAGGTTATGTCTGATCGAGTATGTAGGATATAGATCAATTTTTCCACCAGCTGTTGATACATTTCTTTATTTGCAAGTTCGAATCATGATGTATATAAAAATATACATCTTTTAGGCATCAAATAATCTCCAATATAATATCTTTTATTATAATATTTAGTTCAAATAGCTATTTATTATATTATTTTCTATTTTTAGGTTTATTCCAACCTCAAACAAAGAAACGAAGGGATATACGAAGAAAAAAGAAGAAAATAAAGAAATTGTGTATCATTCAGCAAAGCACGCCCCGTGCCTCACTGGCCATGCCCCCATGGTCACCTTCTAAAAGAGAGACAAAATCTGATTAATAAAACATGGGGTCGTGGGGGGTCATGCCTCACTTGCCACGCCCATGTGGTTACTTTTCCAAGAAAAGACAAAATTTGTTGAAAAAACATAGGGTTGTGCCTCACCTAGCACGCCCCCATGGTCACCTTGCCCAGATGAGATAAATATACAATAGGCAGCCAAAATATGGGGTCGTGACCCATGTAACACGCCCCGTGCTTAGTCATCGCATGTACGATCTGGCACGCATTAAATGCACATGCAAAATGATCCATATGGTCATGCCCCACCAAGCATGGGGCCGTGCCTAGATTTTAAATTTCTTGCATCTCTCATTACTTAAGGTGTGCTTGGAGAGGGTTTGGACGAGATTATCAATTAAAACACTCACTTTACTCTCAAGTTGAAGATCAATCAAGAGTTTGAAAGCTTGGAAGCATCCATCATCATCTTAGAAAAAGATATGTTAATAATTTGGTTTGATTGTTCTAGTATAATCATGTATTTGACAACTTCATCTTCTTTGATGTTTATTATTATGCTCATTATAAGCTAAATTTTCATTTACCATCTAAATCTATGATAAAACTTAACTCAATTTGATGATTGCATTGAATATGTGATTTAGCTTTGGTGAAGTAATGATTATTTTGCAATTATCTTTTGATGAAACATATTTGTCACCTTAATCCATTAATTCAAAATTGATTATTTATATCTTTAAAACAAACTTTTATAATCATTCATGATTCACTCATGTTCTTGGAGAGTAGAAATGGTAATATATATATATATATATATATATATATATATATATATATATATATATATATATATATATATATTTCATTCCGGTTTCAAGAAAATAAATAAATAAAAACGCAGTATTATACACATATGTATAATTTTATATAATCTTTAGTTACGCAATATACACATATGTATAGTATCATTTATCTTAAATTATACACATGTGTACAAAAAAATGTAAATATACATATATGTATATATTATACATATGTGTAAATAATGTAGCTAAACCGAGTTTTTTTTATGAAACCGGGATGATAAAATAAGAATTTTGGTTTTTATACTTTTTTGATTATTGTGTTTTTTTTATTTTATGATTTTTTATTTATTTTTGGGTTTTTTGTGGTCCAAAATGGTTCTCATAGTTCTCAATTTCAAAAAGGTTCTCTCATGATCCTGATCCTATATATATATATATATATATATATGTTGATATTTTATCCAAAACATGTTTCCTTGTATTTTAATTTGAAATGATGAGATACATGCTATGATAAATTTCTCTAGTTTTGGTAAATTAATAAATTAACATTCTTGTGGTATACATGAAGTTATGCATTCTACTTTCTTTTATGTCATAAGTTAGTTCTCATATAAATGAGGGATTATTCTATCTTTTATTCTTAAAGTAAGTTTATCACATGTTCATAATATTAATCATCAAAGAGAGTTAAGTGGATTCTTGATTAGATGGTAACCTTCATATATTGATTCTCTCGTCTAGAATTCGTCTACTTGCCTATTGTAATTCAAAATCAAACCAAAAATTTAGTTTAAAAACAACCTTTATTGATTATTACTTTCGATTAATTTAGTAACAAAGATTTAGTATTAGAGATAGTTCGTGTCCTTGGATTGATACTTAGTTCTTACCAATACTATCCTACATATACGATAGGCGCAGTTGCCTATTTGTGTGTGGTATAGCCTTAGTAGAAATCATTTTTATAATTTTAAAACATGATCTTGTGTGAAAAACAAACAAGCATTTATATCATCAACAAAGAGTAAAAAATGCTGAAAGTTGTGTCCCATGTAATAGAAGCTGGACCCCAAACATCTGAATGGATCACGGAAAAAGTTGAGTCGACTTTTGTGTTATTTGGTTTTGTAAGTAGATCGATGGGTTTTTGCTAGTAAACATGTTTCACATTTCATCTAACTATTTCAAGCGAAAATATTAGGAAATAGAATGTGTAAATACGCGTGGACGGATGTCCTATTTGTATATGCCATAACCTGGCTTCCCGACTTGTAGTTCCATGAGCTAACATCGCGATACCTTGTTTAGTCACCTCGTCCACATAACAAAATCCTCGTCATTCAGTGTCACGCCTGTCAAGCCCCAGCCTACGGCGGAATACCGGGGTGCGAACTAATGGTTCACAACTCACAAGGTACTATCATACAATATAATATGACAATATCTATGTAATTATTTTTTAATAATCAAAACATCATCCAGTACATCAATTTTGATAAAATTACCAAAACAATCCAAATTTAATCCAACCATATCAAAACAATTAAATTAACTTAAATAGTCTTTTATTAATTTTAATCTTAAAGTCTTGCTAGTTGTCTCTTCACCTAGCTTCACACCAACTAATAACCTGCATATGCTTAGAAAATAACATAGTTTTGTCAACACATGGTTGAGTGAGAAAATCACCAGATTTGATACAATAATATATATGATAAAAGGCAAAACTGTTACTGTGAATGTGAAACAATCAAACCATGAGCAAATAAAAGCGTCAGTTGACCAAGTCTCATGGACTAAGGCTACTATGACATTCGTATGATCATACTATAATGTGATTATGTTGGACCCCTCCAAATTGATAGAATCAAGTAACAATTAGTTATTTAATTGAATATGCGCACAATTTATGATAGCATGCTAGTGTGTATAATATAATATATAAATATTGTAAATACACATATGTCTCCAAAATATGTTTGAAAATAGTAACTGAAAAAGCGGAATGATTTCTCACCTTATCACTTAAGCGAGATTAGAAAATAATAAGAATTACGAGGAATCGAACTTTAATGCGATGACTAAGATAATCCAAATAAACATAAAACATAGATATAAATACTGTTGGTACATAAATGTCAGTAGTTCATAGTCTAGCGTTTGTAATCGAGTCTGTAATGTAATTATGTTTAAGTTTATGTTTATGTATGTAAGCGATGTTATCAACAAGTTCGCTTAGGCGAACTTGTTGAACAAGCGAAGTTGTTGACAAGTTCGCCTAGGCGAACTTGTTCAACGAGCGAAGTTACAGACAACTTCGTTTGAGGCGAAGTTGTCGTGTATTTAAGTAACCTACGGGTTTACGAGAAAGAGGTTGGTCAGTTAGTGTTTTGGTTATTCACGTGTAATCCAGTAGTTCAGTGAACGTGTCTAGAGTCTGTAATAGACGTGTTACAAGTTATAATACATAACGTGTTCGTTTGTATCGCGTGTGTTTGTTATTAGTATTCTACGCTCGTATCTACCCACGCAGGGATTCCGCACCTGCGTAGATAGCGATATCCCGTGTAAGATCCGTCCGGGAACCTACAATTGGTATCAGAGCTTTTGGCTCGATTGTGTGGTTCGGGATTTCACGCGGGTGTAGAAAACGTCTCGTTTGACCTATTCGCGGGACGCGTTTTCGTTGATATTGTGTTATACTCACCTTATACAGTCATATTCAAGCCGTTACACCGACCGGAAACTGCTAAATCGTCGAAAACAGATCTGAATATTTTCAGTGTTCTTCGGGCGAAGTTGTTGTTCTTCAGGCGAAGTTGCCGTCACTGGAAGTAGGGTTTCGGCGAAGATATAAGGTTGAGCGAAGTTATTCACAACTTCGCCTACCTCATAAGTTTGCCTAAGCGAAGTTATCCTCAACTTCGCTTACCTCCTAAGTTCGCTTACCTTAAGCGAAGTTATTCTCAACTTCGCCAAGTCACGCGAATTTAAGGTTTTTCCAGCGAAGTTAACAATTAAGCGAAGTTATCCTTAACTTCGCCTATAGTACTGTTTGGAAGAATTGTTTTTGTTTTCGGGTTTTCGTGTTTTCGAGAAGATGTCGCCAATTAACATCTCAGAGTTAGTCAAAATGGAAGTTGAAGCGGGGTCGGCTACTAAGGCCCCAAGGTTGATGAAAGGAACAGACTTCGTAGCGTGGAAAGATAGATTCATTCAGTATATTAAATACCAGGATGCAAAGATGTGGGTGAGCATCCAGGATGGATATATTCCACCGACAATGGAATACGAAGGTCGGGATGTGATAAAGAAGTACAGCAAGATGGAGGAAGAAGAGAAGAAGATGTATGAGGCCGAGAGCAAGGCCCATGCTGCAATTACTATGGCTCTTCCTCAAGAGATTCTCCATACATTCCGGAAGTACACTTCTGCACGAGAGCTTTGGGATGCTCTTGAGAATAGATTCGAAGGGAACGTGGGTATTCGTGCCTCGAAGATTAAGCTGTTAAAGACCCAGTTCTATGTCTTCAAGTATTTGAAGAACGAATCGCTCGATGATATTATCACCCGATATTATCATCTAATGACAGAGCTGAACAACTATTCTATTGCTTACAGAGAGGAGGAAATAGTTGAGAAGCTTCTCGATGCTCTCCCACCGAAGTGGGAAATGTACACTGTTCTAATGAGGGAAGACAAAGACTTTCCTAATTTTGACTTGGAGATAGCAGTAAACAAGCTCAGAACCTTTGAGCTTAATATGGTTCGTAAAGAGACACCAACGGATCAGGTTCAAGACCCTGGTATGTATGGTGCCAAAGTTAACTCAGGCTCAAGTTCGAAGTCTGAATCTGCTGCTTACTACTCAAAAGGAGAGTCAGGTTCTAACTCTTCTCATGAAGGAAATGTGTCAGTAAACATGAACGGTGATGTTTGCTTTGTTGCTGGATGATCAAGTGCTTCGAAACCTCAAGCATCCAAGAGTAGTTTCTCTCCCAGTGCTTCAAGCAATAACTACACTAAGATGCCAATGAGTGTCAAATCTGCTGAAGAGCAGTTTGCACTCTATGCATCTTTTATTGCTTCTTACGAGAACTACATACAAGGGAAGATTGTGGACCCTGCTGCTTTGGAAGAAGACTATGACCAGATCGATCCTGATGATCTGGAGGAGATGGATCTGCAGTGGCAGATGGCGATGATAGTCAGAAGAGTGAAGCGTTTCATGAAGAAGACTGGCAGAAAGTTCGTAGGTGGAAAGCCAGGATTTGATAAGTCAAGGGTGAGGTGTTACAATTGTCAACAAAATGGACACTTTGCAAAGGAGTGCACTAATGCACGGGTAGAACGTAGTCAAGGGAGGACTACACAGCAAAGTAGGAATAACAATGGGAATAATGCCATGATGTCTGATGCTGGTGAATACAACTGGAACATGTTCTCTGGAGAACTCTTTGAGCAGGCACACATGGCAAAGGTTGCAGCTGAAGAATGTACGAAAGCTGCTGAGAATGAAAAAGCTTTCATGGCTAATGACCAGAACTCTGAGGTATGTACTAAACCTATCTGTACTAAATGTGAGAACTTGTCTGAACAGCTTACTACAATTACTGATCAGTATGTTAAGTTGGATGCCGAATTTAAAACCTTGAAAGAAGATCATCACTTCACAAAGACAAGAGAAAATAATTATAAAATAAAAATTAAAGCTTGTGAAAAAGACGTTAAAAGTTTAAAAACAAAATTAGCTGAAAAAATTGATGTGATCGATCTAAGCTACGAGGTTTTAGAAGAGAAAACCAAGTTAATTGCTGAGAAAGAAAAACAGATTGCTGATCACCAGGTAAAAGTGGTGGAACTAAATAGGAAAATGGAGCAATTCCGGAATTCCTCTGCTATTCTTGATCACCTCGTCAGTGATCAAGGTTCCTCACCTAAAAGGGGAGGAATTGGTTACCATGAGGTTCCACCACCTTATAACCATAATTATACTTTCAATCCTAGTGTTCATGAATCTGTTAATTTTGTAGCTGATCAGACAGGTCCTGCTAAGGAAACTGGTAAAGTACCGGAAGTTAGTAAAGGCGAAACAAGTTCGCCTGTCTCAAAAGTTAAAATTTCTATTTCGAGCCCAGTCTCATCTGATTCGGATAAGTCATCCGAGTCGGGTAAGACAAAAGAGAAGGAAGTATTACCCACAAGTGGAGAAAAAGTTAAATCAACCAAAAGGAGTACTCCACTCAACCCATATGTCCCACCTTATGTGAGATGTACGGTTAGTAATACTGCCTCCACATCTAAAACATCTGCTGAAAAGAAAGCTGAATATAGGTGTTGTTTTAGATGTAATCAAACAGGGCACCTTGTTGCTGATTGCCCTCTGAAGCAGCGTTTCAGAGAGGTGAGGCCCTCGAAAACTGAGACTAAGGTTTCTGGTAATCGTTTAAATGTTAAAAATGAAAACCATTCAAATTTGAGAGATAATACAGGTTTTCAAATAAACACATCTCGTTTTTACACTACTAATAACCAAACCAAAAGCTATAATTCTTTTGATTCTCTTAATGTTCATGGGTTTGGTTGGCCTCACTATCTGTCTCCAAGGAGGTATCCTGTTAGGACTCATGGAAATTTTTCTAATGCTAACTTTAGTCAGCCAAGGTGTGTGAGTTCTGTTAAGAAGGTTAATCGACCCAAGACCAAGAGGTCTTGGGTCCCCAAATTTTAATAATCTCTTTTGTTTGTGCAGGAACAGTTGAACAGGGCGTCCAAGAATCTTTGGGTTGTGGACAGCGGCTGTTCCCGGCACATGACTGGTAACAAGGATTTGTTACAAGATTTAAAACCTGTTCAAGGAGCAAGAGTCAGTTTTGCCGGTGAGAGTGGAGGCAAAATAACTGGAAGGGGTACGGTAACTAACGGGAAGATGACGTTAGAAAATGTGAACTTTGTTGAAGAACTGAAGCACAATCTGCTGAGTGTGTCGCAGATTTGTGATAAAGATTATACCGTACACTTCACGAAGACTAATGCAATTGTGTTGAAGCCTGGTTTTCAAATACCAGAGGAGTGGATAGTAATGAAGGCTCCACGTTATCGAAATACGTATATGATGGATTTAAGTTCAACTGAAATGTCAACGGAAGAGTCGTGCCTTTTGACGAAAGCAAGCGAATCGGAATCTGAACTGTGGCACAGGAGAATGGGGCACATTCATCTTCGGAAGATGAACCATATTGTCAGACATGGGCTTGTGTTGGGTGTTCCCTTAAAAAGTTTCAATTTTGAAGACAAATGTCTTGCGTGCAAAAAGGGAAAGCAGCACAAGAAGTCCCATCTCACCAAGAAAGTAAACTCAATTGCCAGTACCCTAGAGCTGCTTCACATGGATCTCTTCGGTCCTGTGAATGTAAGAAGTCTAGGTGGTACAACTTATTGCTTGGTGATCACTGATGACTACTCACGATACTCGTGGGTATACTTCCTGAAATCAAAGGACGAAACGGCTCAAATGGTGAAGAATCTGATTACCAAAGTTGAGAACATTATGGATAAACGAGTGAAGTTCATCAGAAGTGACAATGGTTCCGAGTTTAAAAATTTTGAAATGGAGATCTTCTGTCTGTCAAGAGGGATTGAACACCAATTCAGCGCTCCGTATACTCCGCAACAGAATGGAGTGGCTGAAAGGAAGAATAGAACTTTAATTGAAGGAGCCAGAACTATGCTAGCTGATTCGAAGCTTCCGGTGGTGTTCTGGGCTGAAGCTGTTTCTACAGCTTGCTATGTACTGAATAGAGTTTTAATGGTAAAAAGACTTAATAAAACATGCTACGAGCTTATGCATGGGAGAAAGCCCAATTTGTGTGGACTTGAAGCTTTCGGGTCCCCGTGTTCGATTTTAAAGGCACATTCAAAGTTTGGTGAAGCAGCCGCTGAAGGAATCTTGGTCGGCTATGAAGTTGGGACTCCCAACAGGCGTGTCTTTAATACAACGAACGGCAAGGTTGAGGTGGTGTGTAACACCGACATTACGAGTTACAGATCGCCAAGACCGAGCATCGGACCTCCTGGGATTTTCGACTATGATAGGCTCTTCAAGTCTTTTAACATACCTGATTTGTTTTGTACAGAAGAAGAAGAACGTGTTGCTACGAAGATGATTCTAGATGAGGAGGAAAATTTGGCACATAGACAGCTATTTGATGATGGTCAACCTTCCTCATCAAATTCTATCGATTCCCCTGCTGTTTCTCCTGAAGAAGAGTTTATCAATCCATTTCACTCTCAGCCAGAAACAACCATTGATGAGCTCTCTTCAAATTTAGAAGATAATTTGCATGTCGGTGCTGTTCCGACCACGAGAATTCACAAAGATCATCCTCTGGAGAATGTTATAGGTGATGTGTCCTCCAGTGTACAAACCAGAAGTAGCTTGAATCAGCACACCTGTGTTTATACAAGCATTAAGGAAACGGGTATAATGAACGAATGTTTGTACTCATGCTTTATTAGCCAGATTGAACCGAAAAATTATCAAATGGCTCTTAAGGACAGCTCGTGGGTCGAGGCAATGCAAGAAGAGTTGGCTCAATTTAAGAAGATGGAAGTTTGGACTTTGGTTGAAAAACCAAGGTATGTGCATGCGATAGGCACAAAATGGGTGTTTAAGTGCAAGAGAGATGAAAAGGGGATTATTATAAGAAACAAGGCGAGACTGGTCGTTAAAGGTTTTAATCAGCAAGAGGGGATAGATTATAATGAAGTGTTCGCTCCGGTGGCCAGGTTGGAAGCGATAAGATTGTTTTTGGCGTTTGCTGCTTTCAAGAAGATGAAAGTGTTTCAGTTGGACGTGAAGAGTGCATTCCTCAATGGGAAAGTTGATGAGGTTGTGTATGTTGAGCAACCTCAGGGTTTTCCTGACCCAGACTTTCCTGATCACGTATACAAGTTGAGCAAGGCGCTGTATGGATTACATCAGGCACCTCGTGCCTGGTATTCAACGTTATCGGACTACTTGCTAGAGAATGGTTTTGAAAGGGGTTTGATTGACAGCACACTGTTTGTGAAGAGAGATGGAAGTGACTTCCTGCTAGTTCAAGTCTACGTGGATGACATCATATTTGCTGCATCAAGAGTCTCCATGTGTCAGGATTTTGAGGCAGTCATGAAGAAAAGATTTGAGATGAGTGCTATGGGTGAACTAACGTTCTTTTTAGGATTGCAGGTTGATCAAAAGAAGGATGGGATGTTCATTCATCAAACAAAATATGTTCATGATGTCCTCAAGCGCTTCAAGATGGAGGACTGTTCTCCATTTGACACTCCAATTTGCGTCAACCACAAGTTGGGAGCTGAAGTAGACGGTGACGCAGATGTGGACCCAACTCAGTATCGGGCTATAATAGGTTCTTTGATGTATTTGACTGCTTCTAGGCTTGATATAATGTTTTCTGTTTGTCTTTGTGCTCGTTTTCAGGCAAACCCAAAGGAATCTCACATGAAGGGTGTGAAGAGGATTTTGCGGTATCTCAAAGGCAAGCCGAAGCTAGGGTTGTGGTACCCGAAGGGAGGAGACGTGGAACTGGTTGCTTATACGGATTCTGATTATGGAGGGTGCAATCAGAGTCGGAAGTCGACAACAGTAGGATGTCAATTTCTCGGTGGAAGATTAGTTTCCTGGCAGTGCAAGAAACAGACATCAGTCGCAATCTCTACGTGCGAAGCTGAATATATGGCAGCATCCAACTGCTGCTCTCAGGTTTTGTGGATTCAGCAACAATTGCGCGACTATGGTCTGAATTTCTTACTCACTCCTATTTTAATTGATAACACTGCTGCCGTCTCAGTAATTAACAATCCCGTGAAACATAGTAAAACTAAACATATTAACATTCGTCATCATTTCATACGGGATTGTGCTGAGAAGAAACTGATTAAGGTCGAAAAGGTCGATACGCTAGAAAATTTCGCTGATTTATTTACAAAAGCGTTTGATAAATCCAGATTTCAAAACCTAATTGAGCTGAACGGGATGATCAATCCCGAGTAACCATTTTTTTTGTGTTTATGAGAAAAAAAAAAAAAAAACACTATTGCTTAAAATTAGTCGGTTACCTCAGTTTGATGGACATATCCTCGGATATGTTTTGGTCCTCGTTTCTACTTGTAGAGAATGAGGGTCGCCATTAACCAGATGACTGAAAGTGACCGGGGCGGTTATGATGTGTTTTCTTTCTGTCGCTGAAAATTAGTCGGTCATACTTGTCGGACCGGTGCGGGACACGGTTTCCCAACGATTCACGGGGCAACGTGTTAGAGTGCGGAATCCTCTAACACGGCGATTCGGTGGTGATCAACAACGCGCGGTAACGATTCCTAAGACGGTTTGACACCTAGGGACGGAGGAAAGGACCGACACGTGAAGAACGGGCAGAGAGTATTTCAGCAGAGTGGTGGTTCGTGACTGTGTGTAGAATGTGTGCTCTTGTGAAATTTCCTAAGTTTCGTTTATATATCGAAAACTGGTTCGATCGAATGAGTCTCTCATTCGATCGAACGAGACCTGGTTCGATCGAATCAGTCACTGATTCGATCGAATCAGTTTCTTTTGACATTTTCGTGTCCGTTAACTTAGTTTCACGATCGTTATCTTCATATCGAACCATCCTGATAGAACTGGGGACATACACATGACATTTCATGTCCTAACAAACTCCCCCTTGGAGCCAGTTCTATTTACTTACAATCAATCGAGTTCTCTTGCTCGATCGTAACTCCCCCTTGGAGTTATCTCACTCTCTCTTTTCTCAAAGCTAATGGTGCGCATGTTGCATCCACGAACTCCTTTCATCATGAAGTTCTCTCAGGATCAAATGGTCCAGTCAGTCAGACTTACCATAGGTTCCGCATATCCTGAGAAGCTGTCAATTGAAACTTTAGATAAACATTTAAGCACAATCTATCACAATGTTCCAAAACAAATTACATTCAACTCAAAAACAATTACAACCAGAAGATTAAACCTTTCATTACAACAAGAAACAAAATAAACATGACAATTAAGCTTCAGTCTCTTGTGCATACTTCTTCTGTTGCTCTTTCCAATTTGATCCTGCATGTATGTCATAGGCAAAGCAGATCCTAATGACATTTCTATACGTTAAAGCTTGCTCCATGTCTTCGGGGGCGTAGAGAATCTCTGTCTTGTACAGCGTGTAGACGTCCTCCCGTGACAAGTTTGTGAGCCACATAGGATCAAAGATACGAATTGTGCTCCAATTTCCATTGTCGTTGAGCACGATGACTGCTTCATGCAGTCTTCCGTCATAGTACCAATGCCTGAACGCTTTGTAGAAGTCCTGCTTCATCTTTCTTAGAGGAATCTTCTTCATCGTGAGTGGTGGCATGTACTTCAAAACAATCTTTGGCCTGTTGGTGATCGGATCGATCTCCCTTTTACTTGTATATCTCTTTGGCCTTTGTGGAGTGATCATCTTCCATTTTGAGCTGTATTCCATTCGCAATACACTCTGATAATACGTTGCAAATGGAGATGAACTTGCATAAAGCATATCAAGATAGTTAAGACGGTTTAGATCAAAAGTAGGAAGAGTCTTCAAGTCAGTGATACGTTGAAAGTACTCAACCTCTTTTTCTCTCTTGATAGCAATGCAATTAAGATCCTTCAGACACGCCCAAGCAATTATTTCACCTGAAGTTCTACGACCCTTCATCTTATAGGACATTGTGTGAGGAATGGTCGGCTTTGCTTGTCGTCTGGACCTTATCTTCTCAAGAATAGCGTTGAAAGCTTTCTTGCACTCTTCAGTTTTCTCAACGAAATCGGCTTGATCTGCATCAGAAGGCTGTTTCATTGTGTTTGACCTTTCGTCAGCCTTCTTCTGTATTTCCTCCTCTGTTACATTTTGAAAGAAGCTTGCCGAGTTAGGAAGATCTTCAGTTTGAGACGTGTAGTACTCTGGATATTCTTCCTGCGTCAAGTCTTCCATTTCGACTTCATCGAATTGAGAGGGATCAGCGGCCGTGGATGATGTTGAGTCAGGTGTAGCAGCCGAAGAAGATGTTTGTTCTGTTGAAGGCAAAGCCAGATACTTGCCTGTTTCTTCATTGTATAGCTCAAACATATGTTCCAGTTCTTCTTCTGTGAAATTGTGAGAAATTTCACCTTCTTCCAAGTCTCCACTTGCGAAGAATTGCTGCTCATCTGGATTGTCCAGTAAAAACGTGAAATATTCCGCTGCTGTTTTTGATTGCAGCGGTTGGACATTAAACGGATCAGCATCACCTGTTTGATTACACAAACACAAAGTAACAACAAATTTAAGTAAACATATGCAATATCATAAACATTAAATACAATATCATTACATATGAAACTAGGTTTACAAACAAATCATTAATTGAAAAGATTTAACATTTAAGTCCTTACTACATTCACTCAAAATACTCTTAACTACCTTCACCTCCATCATCAGAAGAGTCCAGTTCGTCTGTGTCCACATCGACATTGGTTGGACCTTCCAGACGAAGAACATCACCCTTCAGCTCAGTCACTCTTGCTTCAAGGCGTAGATTTGACTCTCTCAGCTCGGTGATCAAAGAACCTTGTTCATTGATCGAAGATCCCTGTTCAGCGACAGTAGCATTTAACTGACTATTTTCAAGCCTGAGCATTTCGTTCTCAGCTTGAAGTTTAGCAATCTGCTCATCTCTGAGCCGATTCTGTTCTTCTTGCTCTGCCTTGAACAGTAACATCTTCATCATCGCCTTGTGCAAATCAGCAAGTTCGGATGCAACCTTTTGAGGTATGGCCATTTCAGGTTGAGCTTGAGGAATAGGTTGTTGAGCTGACTGCGGTGTTGGTGGCTGTGCTGGTTGAGCAGGAGGAGCAGCAGAAGTCCCGACGGATGGTAACATTGAGGGACGCGGTTGATCGGGAAATAAGCTTCGATACTTCCGAGTAACCTTCTTCTTTTGCCTCTTTGCAGGCCTTTCTTCTCCTACATCTATGTCGGCCGGATTTTCCACGGCTCTGACTTCCTCACCAGTTTCCAACTCTTCTTCATTTAGAAACGAATCAGCCTCCTTTTCAGCTTCGGTCCTTGTATCTTCAGGGACCGCCACCTCCTCAGTGTCAGAGTCGTCGCTTGATTCCTGCAAAGGTAAGTTTTCGACGTCTGAGTCACTGGTATCATTTCTCCATTTCCTTTTAGGAGGGGCCCTGTAAGACGGATTCACCAAATGCCCGAAGCATCTTTTGATTGGTGGCCTGGTTGGACGTTCCTTGTAAGATTTGAGACGGTTGAGAGTCTCATTTTTCATGTGGTCCAGTTTCACCACATCACCTTCGTTTTCTTTCAGTAACCCTGGTGCTTGAGTATCGACAATCATTTGCACGAACCGTGGGAACTGTAGAAACTTCTCACTTTTCCCTTGCTTCAACGTGATGTTCTCGACCATATGACCGAAAGTCATCTGAGAGAAGTTGTATGGTCGGTTCATCACCAAAGCAGCTACAGTGAACTGCATGCTTTCCCTCAGCTTGTCAAAGCTGGTTCGTTGAGGGCCCAAGCAGTGCATCACAACGTGTGCCAAATATTTGAACTCGGGGCACAAGTTGGCCTTATGAAGCAGACCGGCATTGAGGTCGCCGTCATACTTCATACGTGCGAAACATCCTCTTGTTGCAGCAGGATGTAGGGAGGTCGGGTCTGATTCATCATCTTCAAATCCGCAGACTTCTCTAATGACCTGGGCAGATATAACGATGGCTTGCCCTCTAACGGTGGAGCGAATAACCGACGGCACGACTGTTTTGTCGTGCGTGGCATTCCTCCAAAACTCTTGTTGGATAGACATGATAGGCTCAATAATCCTAGAGATGGGTCCAGAGATCCTCGACCTCTTCAGAAACTTTATCACCGTTGCAAAGTCTTTCCCGTGGCTCGACTTTTCGTCTAGAAAAGCCACGATGTTGTGCTTGATGGACGTTTTGTACTGAGCAACCACTACTGCAACTTCAGCCATTGAATCTGTAAACTTAAACGTGTTAGAACGAACAGATATTGAAACGACTGAATGCGTTTAAACTTTTCAAATTTTCTGGACTAGTTCGATCGAACGAGTAACACATTCGATCGGTTGAGCTATTCATTCGATCGAATGAGATCTGGTTCGATCACAGACAATCGAATGAGATAGATCTTATCGTTGACTTCTGATTCGATCGAACTAGTGGTCGAATAAGTCACATTCGACCGAATAAGAAACTCGTTCGATCGAATGGACTGGTTCGACTCATTCAAACAGAAACCCAGAAATGAAGAACACCCGAACCCGGAAAACTTAAACGATCAAGAACTCGATCAAAACACGGTTAAAAACATGTAAAACTTACATTTTCGTGATCTACGTGAAAAATCGAATAATATGATCGGATCAAAAAGAGGGTTTGAGGAAAATAGATTTGAGAGCAAAAATCCGTAATATATTTCGAAATTAACTGACCGATCGAATAAGTTTGAGTATTTATACTGTTTTTGGACTTATTCGATCGAACGGACTTGTTCGTTTGGACCATTCGATCGAATGAGATTCTTATTCGGTCGAATGAGTCTCTTCGCAACTGTTTGCAATCCTCAACCACTGATTCGATCGAATCAGTTCCTTCGATCGAGTTATTCGATCGAATAGCAACCTATTCGATCGAATGAGGGAAAACATTTGAAAAATAAATTTTTAAATTTCTTATTTCCCGTCCATCGATCGTGATGCCTTTGAACCTGCACGAAAACATAAACTTTTGACACTTGGTTAGTTTTCGTAGACATTTTCCAATCCTGAGAGCTTCGTTCCTACAGAACATATAGATCATAATACATTAGTAACAAATGGAAAAATATCAGGCTCAAACATCTTTGGGTTTTCTTGTCACTTCATTCTTTCTTTCATGCACAGCCTGTTGCACAGATGAACATTTAGCAACCTGCATGAAGTTTTCTTTCATTCCTACACACTGGATAAACATTTAGTAGGAACAGACAGGGATCAGACTACCTGTCACGATGATTTCTCATCGATTCTCAAACAAACAGAAATAGATAAAATGAGAAAGAAAAAGAAAAAAAATAAATAGAAATAAAATCTTTTTGGTTTTTATCAAAATATTTACAGGGAGGGACAGGGATCAGACTACCTGTCACGATGATTTCTCATCAACATTAAAGCAGAATAAAATAAATAAAAATAAAAAGATTAATTCAGAATTAAAAATCTTTTTTTTTTTTTTTTTTTTTTTTTTTTTTTTTTTTTTATAATATTCAAACTGAAATAAACAACTGTACAAAAATTTTAAAACACATTATTTTTGGTTGAGAAGGATCTATAATAAGAAATCATACAGACGTATATGACTGTCTACTGAGATTTTTTTTTTTTTTTTTTTTTTTTTTTTTTTTTTTTTTTTTTTTACGAATAAACGAAGTTAAACAAGACATAATGAATATTCTTTTTGTGAGAAAGATCCGAACAGGAATCATACTAATTACGTGACTGTCACACAGATCCGTGTTTAGCTGTATTATGACATAAAGAAACAGGTTGTGAGCATGTAAATAACTTAAAATGGTTTTCATCGTTTCTGTGATACGAGTTAGGTTCAATTATGTCTCAAAATTTAAGTGGGTATCAACTCAGAGATTATGATGCCTCCTATCTATTCTCAAGGCGTATTTGGCTTTCCCCAAGTCACCCCGAATTGACCTTGACCCATAGTGTCTGATTAAAGTTGTAAGTGTCTTCATCTGCTTCCCGTTTTCTTTCTTTCTTACTCCATGATTGAGAAGTCTTGACATTGTTAACTCTAGAATGTTTCAATCACTCATAATGTAATTTTTTTTTTTTTTTTTTTTTTTTTTTTTTTTTTTAACATAGACTTCAGAGTAGTAAACAATTGCAAGTCCCGAATCTGGATCACTGCAGTTTCTTCACACACTATCTTTACGGGAATCAGAACACTTATGGGCTCGTGTATGACTGGGTAATCGCTTTTCTGCCTATCATTCGGAAAGATATATATGAAGACATACAAAACTCTTAAGGAGTTTCCACGTAAAATCGAGTAGATTTAGTTTGTATCACATCTACTTTTACGCACCATAAAAAGCTATCATGACACACAATGACTGTTCTAAAGCCTTTTAAGCCTAATAACTTTACTAGTTAAGCACACAGAATCAGTGTATCTATCATTTTCCAAGGTTGGATCAATTTCTCATTTTCTGAATATATATGAATGTCTTTTAAAACATATAACGTTTAAATTATTTCGCCCCGATCAAGTCAAAGTCTTCAGGTAAACGGCTATCCTGAAGATCCAATGGATCAACTGGACCGACCACATACGAGTATGTGTCCTTCTAACTAAGTATAACCGACTAATTTTCAGCGAAAGAATAAAAACCCATCAAAACTCGCCCCAATCACTTTCAGTCATCTGGTTAATGGCTATCCTCATAATCTACTAGTAGAAGTAAGGACCAAAACACATCCGAAAATGTGTCCATCAAACTGAGGTAATCGACATAATTTTAAGCGATAGTGATGTATAAAAATTTAAGATAAGAAAAATGAAAATAAGCTGTACAAATCTTTTTGATGTCTCAGTATGATAGCGTCTGTGTACTATCATCTTTCTTATAACAAGATCAACTTCTCAAAATTTTGAAAATTTTATATTGTTTTTGGTTTTGTTTTTGGTTTTTCTTGAAACCTTTCTCCCCCTAAAATTTATAAAAAACAAAATCTTTTTGGACTTTTTCAAATTTTTAAGAAAAGAAAAAAATGAAAACAATTTAAATGATATCTTCAGGAACATCATCTGATATACGTTTAACGCCGTTGATCTCTAGTAAATATAAAAACCGTGGTTTATCAAATGCTTTAGTGAAGAGATCAGCGCGTTGTTCCTGAGTGGGGATTTTTATCACATCGATTAACTTCTTTTCGTAGCAATCACGAAGGAAGTGATATCGAATTTCGATGTGCTTCGTTTTGCTAAAATGGACCGGATTTTTGGTAATTGAAATTGCAGCAGAATTATCAATATATATGGGAGTAGTAGAACATTCAATACCGTAGTCACGCATTTGTTGCTGAATCCAAATAACTTGAGAACAGCAACTGGCAGCCGCAATATATTCCGCCTCAGCTATTGAAGTGGAGACTGACGTCTGCTTTTTGCATTGCCACGTTACTAAACGACTTCCAAAGAACTGACATCCTGCTGTTGTTGATTTGTAATCGAGTTTACAACCACCATAGTCCGAATCACTGTACGCATGAAGATCGAAGTTGTCATCATAAGGATACCAAAGACCCCAATCTGGAGTACCCTTCAGATAACGCAAAATTCTTTTGACTGCAATCAGATGGGAGACCTTCGGCTTTGACTGGTAACGTGCACAGAGACACGTAGCAAACATTATGTCTGGCCGAGAAGCAGTCAGGTACATTAGAGATCCGATGATCCCTCTATAGTGAGTTGGATTGATCAATTCACCCTTCTCGTCAGGATTAATCCCGTGATTAACCTCTAAAGGAGTTCCCTGTGAAGAAGAACTCAACATCTCAAACCGTTTCAAGATGTCATTGACGTATTTTGTCTGGTGAATGAAGATACCGGAATCTTTTTGATCAACTTGAAGTCCTAAGAAGAACTTCATCTCACCCATGGAGCTCATTTCAAATTTTTCTTTCATCACTTGTTCGAACTCCTTACAAAGTGTTTTATTCGTGGACCCGAAGATGATGTCGTCCACGTACACTTGTACCATAATTAGATCTCCTTCTTTTTCTTTTGAGAATAGTGTGCAGTCAATGGTTCCCCTTCTAAACCCGTTGTTCAGAAGGTGTTTGGATAGTTCTTTATACCAAGCTCTCGGGGCTTGGTGAAGACCGTACAAAGCCTTGTTGAGCAGATAGGCTTTGTCCTTGTGATATGGGTCTTCAAAACCTGGAGGTTGTGCCACATATACGGTCTCTTCGATGTGACCGTACAAAAAGGCACTCTTGACGTCCATTTGATATACTTTGAATTTCTTGAAAGATGCATACGCCAAGAACATCCGGATTGCCTCCAAACGAGCAACCGGAGCATATACCTCATTGTAGTCTAGGCCTTCGATTTGCCTAAACCCTTGGACCACCAGGCGGGCTTTGTTGCGAACAATCACTCCACGATCGTCACGTTTACATTTTAGTACCCACTTAGTGCCAATTTTCTTCTGTCCTTTGGGGAGATCCACCAGCTTCCACACACCAAGTCTTTTAAACTGCAATAATTCCTCTTGCATGGCTGAGACCCAGTTGGAATCTTTCAGCGCATCGGTGGTGCTGTGTGGTTCTTCTTGTGCTAAGAAGCATTCATGGGCATTAAGAGCAACTGATCCTGACTCCATCATTTCTGTGTAGAGACCAAAATTCAGCTGTCGCCGAGTTTTGACACCCTGTTGAAAGTCCCCTATAATGTTGTCTTGTGGATGATCACGTTCAGTCCTAACAACCGGATTGTCAGAAACGACAACATTTTGTTCCAAGTTAGTTAAGTTCGGCTCAGGAACTGGAGCGGATTGTGGTGCCTCTGAAGTAGACGTTAGAGGCTGATCTGCATTCGGCACTTCTTGATTTGACGATGAAGGTTGTGACGTAACCTGAGTTGGTGCCGATTGTACATCATCTGCTGGAGATTCATCTTCAGATTCAGATTCGGAAGATTCTTGAACTTGATCGCTAGACTCTGTGGAGGAAGATGATGACGGACCAGGATGAGTTGAAGATTGCAAAGATTCATCAGGAGGTGCATTTTGCGCCTCATACATCATTTGAATAGCAATCTCATACAGATTGAATGACTTGAACAGTTTGTCATAATCAAACAACCAGTCTTCTCCTGTCCCCTTGGCTGGTTCTGTGTAGCGTTGAACATCGACATGGTACCATTCTTCAACTAATTTTGTTGTTCTGTTGAAGACCCTTTTGAGAGGTATGCTGTAACCCAGAAAATAGCCGTTGATGATCTTCTCCTCGAACTTATTATTGACTTGCCTTTTAAGTAACGTGCAAAGAGCCCCGAATGGTTCCAGGTGCTCTAAGTTAGGCCTTCGTCGTTGAAGAAGCTCGAAACTTGTCTTGCCGTGGCGCTTGACGATGCCTACCCGATTTAATGTGAAACAGGCGTTGGCAATTGCCTCACTCCAAAACGTAACAGGTAACACTGAGTCGGCTAACATTGTTCTTGCTGTCTCGATTAACGTACGATTTTTCCTTTCAGCAACCCCGTTCATTTGTGGAACATATGGGGCACTGAACTCCTGAACGATCCCTTTTTCTTTGCAGAAATTTTCAACATTCGCATTTTTAAATTCTGTACCGTTATCTGACCGCATTCTTCGAACCTTCAGATTGTATTGAGACTCAATAGTTGTAACCAGCAGTTGTATACACCCAAACGTTTCTGATTTTACTTTCAAGAAAAACACCCAAGAGAATCTAGAATATTCATCAGTAACCACTAGACAGTATGAGTGCCCAGAGATACTTTTGACGCTTATTGGGCCAAAAAGATCCATATGAAGGAGTTCCAACGGAATATCAATTGAGTGGAAACTCTTAGACTTGTGGGACCTTTTTATCTGCTTTCCGGCTTTGCACTTCACACATGAATCAGGGAGACGAAAACTTCTCAGATTAACTCCCTCAACTAGTCTGCGGTGCACAAGCTTGTTCATGTTCCTGACATTTATGTGTCCCATCCGTCTATGCCATAAGACAGTATCACGTTCGGATGCCTTGGACACGAAACATGTCGCCGTTGGAGACGTTGACCCTGCCTTAGCCATATCCAGAATGTAAAGATCACTCTGGCGTGCAGCTGACATTAAAACCTTGTCTTCAGGAAAGTTGAAATCCTTAGGCAAGATGTGGCAATCTCGGTCGTCAAACATAACTTTGAAACCTTTGTCGCAGATTTGACTTATCGACAACAGGTTGTTCTCCAACTCTTTGATGAAATTTACTTTCTCAAACGAAATTCGCCCATTAGACACCATTCCTTGGGCCGTGATATAACCTCCTTGATTTCCTGCAAAGGAAACTACACCTCCTTTTATTTGTCTGACACTTGAAAGGAGATTCATGTTTCCAGTCATGTGCCTGGAAGCTCCTGAGTCTATGATCCACATGTTGAATCTTGGATCATATAGAGCAACCTGCACACAAAAACAAAAGGTTTAAATATCATTGGAAACCCAAGCCCTTAAGGTCTTGGGTTTTCCATCTTCATCACGAATGAACAATTCAATCCATTTACCCTCATTAACACTGTTTTCAGATTTGACGTTGTTATCAACAGTGTTAGTTTTCTTAGGTTTCCAAAAGTCAGTCTTCTTCTCAGCATGTTTGAGATAGCTGGTTGAAGACTGAGTTTCACTTGTCGAAGTGGAAATACTTGGATCTGAGGGGTTTGGGGATTGGTGTGGTGAGGTTGGCTGAGGTTTCCGAGGAGAAACCGACCTCGGTGTGTGAAACCGTTCTTGACCTTGAATGTCAATGGTCGGTCGCCTCCTAGGAGGTGACTTGACATACCTCGGATCCGGAGTCGATATGTACTGCTTAGGATCCGTGTACTTATAGCAAAATCTTGCTATATGCCCTACCTCTCCACACGAAAAACAGTAGTTTCTCCCCCTTTGACTTGGTGGAGAGAAATAACTCTGGTTTTGTCTGTTATCATAGTACCCCCTGGATTTGACATTTTGGGGTGGAGTTTGTCTAGGAGGGTGTTTTGGGAAATTATGTTTTTCATTAACGTTACCCTCCTTTACAAACTGGGTACTATGTTCCACATAGACTTTCTCAGATTTAGGATTAAACTTTTTCTTCTGAGAACTTCTTGTTGTTGTTGCCTTTGACTTAGATGGTGGTGGGCCCGATTTAGTTGTGGAACCTAAGTCTGTGGCATCAACATTTTGTTTGGACTCAGGAGCCGGGTCAATGACTTCTTTACCCTTAGACTTAGAAATTTGGTTTGTGTCCTCGGGTATATAATCATTTGATTCATCATCCGGCACAGCTCCTGGTGTGCTTGAAAATTGATTCAGGATCGGGGGTGGGACATTGTTATATCCCACGCCTCTTTCCTTTTTGCCTCGGAACTCGGGAATGATGTGTTCTAATAAATAAGATGAATTTGAGTAACTTTTTAATTTGAAATTCAATGATTCAAAATCAGCTTTCAAGTTTTCCAATTCTTTTTTCAAAACATTATTCTTATTTATGTGAAAATTGATAGAGTCTTGTTGATTCAGAACACATATTTCAAGTTCCTTGTTCTGACGCTTAAGGCTATCAATCTTTTCTTTAAAAACAGACTCTTTCTGCTTCCAAGCCTTATTCTGTGCAAGCGCGTCAGTCAGTTCCATTAAAGATCTTGAGGCTGCTTGTTTGTAAGCCTCGAGATCTTCAATTCTCTCTTTTAGAGATTGAATTTCTTGTTCATACAATTCACATTTTAAACATTTAACATTTTCTGGTTTGGGAGTTGATGGGTTAGAACTTACCTTGGCATTTGATGTCTCTGCCATGAATGCAAAGCAAAGATTCCCAGCTTTTTCCAGAAACGATGCAGAAGTTGCTTTAGACTCTACTTCGTTGACTTCTTCAACTTTAGCAGCCTCTGCGGGAATTGTCGAACATGGAGATGTTTGAGGAACATTTGACTCTTTTTCGTGATCCTCCTTAATCTCCAAAGATACCACTTCAACCTCAGGTTCTCCTTCATGGACTTCAGCAGCTGGTTCATCGACAGTATATTCTTCATTGGTCGAGGAAACAACAGACTCTGTTTCAGAGTTTTCATCTACTACTGTGACATCAGCCATGTTGATGCTCAAGTTCCATGTCTCGCCTTCATCCCCTTGAACTGCAAGAGCAGTTTCGTTGTTGATGTCGACGTTGTTTGCTGCGGTTTGATTTTGAGGGACCAGTTGTCTCTCAAGGTTGACAGTTGCAGCTGCTGCAGCAGGAGTGGATGATGATGAAGTGGTTCGGAAGGGATATTGGTGACCTTCCCTTCTTGGCTTCGAGCACTCCTTGGCAAAGTGACCAAGTTCGCCACAGTTGTAGCATTTTACTTTGTTTTTATCAAAGCCGAACTTGGATTTGTTGTTTATTGAGAGGGCCTGACCTGTTTTCTTCGTCCACTTTCTGGCCCTTCGGAACGCACTGCCAAGAGCCCACATAATGTCTATGCGTTCCATATCATCTTCGTCAAGCTGTTCATAGTCATCGCTGTCCAGATGACTATTTCCTAGCTTACCCGCCACCATTAAACTGTAGGACTCAATTATCGTGCCTAGAGTTGCCATGTGTTCTTTGGCAACCTCCACTGTTACTGTTCCCAAGCCTTCAGTATTCAACGTTGCTTTCTCCGTTGACTTGGGTCCGGAGTTAGTACTTGAGTTTCCAGAAGTTGATAGTGGGACGGAAGATCTCGTTTCAGTCCCCTTTGATTGATTTGACGTTGAGGAGACAAAAGCAGTCTTCATCGGAGCATGATCAGTTGAATCTGACAAAGGAGGTTTTGACATGTAAAGTGATTTGTCAGAAGTTGATCTCGGTTTTCTGGAAGAGGCTCTTAGTTCAGCCTCTTCGTGTCTGATTTCTTTAATAAAATCAGACAGGAGAATCGTCTCCAGCTGATGACTTCTTCTCATTACTGTCAGGAAGGTGCTCCAGCTAGGTGGAAGTCCTTGTGCAAGACATCTAACTTTCTCAGTCCCTGTAGTTTTGACGTTATAGGACTTGAGTTCTGACATTAGATGGTAAAATCTCGACAGTAACGACTCAATATCTTCTCCCGACTCTGGACTAAACAGATCAAATTCACGCTTGAGCTCCCGTGCGTGAATTTCTCTAAGGGAATCAGATCCTTCACATCGGTCAACCAGTGCGTTCCAAAGAGTTGACGCTGTAGTAAACTGGTTAAACTGATGAAAAAGATCAGTGGAGAGTGCTTGTGATAGTAAGGAGAAGGCTTTCTTCTCAGCATCGAAGGCTATCTTTTGTTCTTCAGATAGCCTAAAGTAGCTCAACGACTCACCATCATCATTCGTTGGATGCACCCAACTTGTCTGGACAGCTTCCCAAAGTCCAGGATTTACACCTGTTATATGAATTTGAAATCGTGTCTTCCAGGTAGTAAAGTCGTTTAATGTCATCAGCTTTGGTGGCTTGTTGTAGCTTCCCGATTCAGAATCGCTTTCGAGAATCGATTGGATCCTCTTGTTGGTACTCGAACTTGAAGCCATTTTTGATCCTTTGGTTAACTTTGAACTGTTGATCGAATGAGTTTGATTCGATCGGATGAGTGACCTATTCGATCGAATGTGTTCTGGTTCGATCGAATGTCTCTCTGAAATACAGATCTGATCTTCCGAAAGTTATTCGATCGAATGTGAATCTGGTTCGATCGAATGGGTTAACAGATTCGATCGATTGAGTGTATGGTTTGATCGAACGGGTTCTGACAGCCGAATAAGACAGTGATCGAATGGACGGATCGAATGTGTGACTTATTCGATCAACTGGAGACTGGTTCGATCGAATGAACGAATCTGGTTCGATCGAATGAACTTGGAGTATTTCTAGGCGGGAAAAACTGATTCGGTCCAAGTTCAAACTGGTTCGATCGAATAGGAGGGCTATTCGATCGAATGAGTTCCAAAAATAGACTGGTTCGATCGGAAAATCTGGAAATTCCAAAATTAGGAGATTTTGACGGATTTTCGAATTTTGAACCACAAACACGAATCTTAGAAGATCAAGGAGCAAAGTAAGATCAAAATGAGACTTTTAACACAAAAACAGATGAACACCAACCAAAAAACGGATCAAACACACCAAAAACACGAAGAACACGAAGAACGCGAAGAACGTTCTTGACGAAACTCGAACTTTTAACACACTTTTCCAAGATCAAAACACCAAAATATGACAATTTTAACAGTTTTTGACAAGAACACGACGAACACCAAGATCAAAAACACCAAAAATTCGGAATTTTCCGGCAAAAATAACGATTTTCGCGAGAAAAACACGAATTTCACCACGAATCTAACGTGAATCAAGAACCAAAGGCTCTGATGCCACTTTGTCGGACCGGTGCGGGACACGGTTTCCCAACGATTCACGGGGCAACGTGTTAGAGTGCGGAATCCTCTAACACGGCGATTCGGTGGTGATCAACAACGCGCGGTAACGATTCCTAAGACGGTTTGACACCTAGGGACGGAGGAAAGGACCGACACGTGAAGAACGGGCAGAGAGTATTTCAGCAGAGTGGTGGTTCGTGACTGTGTGTAGAATGTGTGCTCTTGTGAAATTTCCTAAGTTTCGTTTATATATCGAAAACTGGTTCGATCGAATGAGTCTCTCATTCGATCGAACGAGACCTGGTTCGATCGAATCAGTCACTGATTCGATCGAATCAGTTTCTTTTGACATTTTCGTGTCCGTTAACTTAGTTTCACGATCGTTATCTTCATATCGAACCATCCTGATAGAACTGGGGACATACACATGACATTTCATGTCCTAACAATACTTAGTTAGAAGGACACATACTTGTATGTGGTCGGTCCAGTTGATCCATTGGATCTTCAGGATTGCCGTTTACCTGAAGACTTTGACGTGATTGGGGCGATTGAAGTCAAAATTTTTTTAGGGAAATGAAATTACTTTTCAAGTCTACTACTTCGTATGAAGTACCTTTGCTTTGTTAAACGGAAAATTGATCCACCCTTGGAAAATGATATATATACTGATTGTGTGAGCTTAACTAGTGAAGTTATTAGGCTTAAAAGGCTTTAGGACAATCATTGTATGTCATGGTAACTTTTTATGGTGCGTAAAAGTAGATGTGATACAAATTAAATTTTACTTGATTTTATGTAGAAACTCCTTAAGAGTTTTGCGTGTCTTCATGGATATCTTTCCAAATGATAGGCAGAAAAGTGATTACCCAGTCATACACGAGCTCGTAAGTGTTCTGATTCCCGTGAAGAAAGCGTTTCAAGACACTGCAGTGATCCAGATTCGGGACTTGCAGTTGTTTATTACTCTGAAGTCTATAAGTATGTTTATCAAAATATATATATATATATATATATATATATATATATATTTAAAGTTATTGTAACATATTAGTGATCATAAAAGCAAGACTTCTCTATCTTAGAGTGAGAAGAAGAACGGGAAGCAGATCAAGAATATTTACAACTTAATCAGACACTATGGGTCGAAGTCAATTCTGGATGACTTGGGGAAAGCCAAATACGCTTTGAGGATAGATAGGAGGCATCAATATTTCTAAGTTGTTGCCCACTTAAACTTTAAGGATTAATTGAACCTAACTAGTATCACAGAAACGATGAAAACCATTTTTAGTTATACCTGCTTACAACCTGTCTCTATAAGTCATAATACAACTAAACACGAATCTATGTGACAGTCACGTAGTAAGTATGATTCCTGTTCGGATCTTTTCTAAAACATAGCAGTCCCTACCGAGACTGAAATTTGATCCCTTATACCTTATTTTTTTACGTTTTTGTACTTAGATAGTTTTATGATTTCTTAACTGGTTATTTAGAATTGATCATGCTATTTATTTCTTAAAGGACAACTGTTAAAATCTTAAGGGTTAAATTTTGAAATTTTAGGCGATGTTGTTGAATAGGCGAAGTTGTGAATAACTTCGCCTAGGCGAAGTTATCCGTAACTTCGCCTGTATAACAGAGGCTCTATATAAAGGATTTTAAGGGTTCAAACTGTTCATCAGAAATTCCAGCGAAGTTATCCGAAATTTCAGGCGAACTTATATCTTTTCCGGCGAACTTGATTCGTTTCCGTTTCGATCCTTTTTCTCAGTTTCTTTCTTAGATTCAAGGTGTGTGTTATCGATTAACCGTATATCCAAAGACAGTGGTGCTTTTCATACGTCGTTTTGAACGGTTTCGTGACCTCGGTCCGGTGACCTTTCAAAACTGAGATTTACAAGCTTGTATTACGTGTTCATGGACGATCTTTTCATCTAACCATCCGTAATATCATGTGTTAGAGTCTCCTGGATCGTCAAACTTTGCCGAATCATCGGATTCCGGCTGTTAGAATCCTAACAGTCGCCGATTCAGTTCAGGCAAAGTTAGGGTTTCGGCGAAGTTATCCGTAACTTCGCCTGACGATTAAATTTCGCCTGAGACGAAGTTATTCGCAACTTCGCCTGAGGCTTAATTTCGCCTAACCCTTATCTTCGCCTGAGGCGATGTTGTGATGAGGCGAAGTTATCACTAACTTCGCCCAGACCATTATACTTAAAATTAATTAGACGAACTTAAAGATGAAGCGAAGTTGTTCCCAACTTCGCCTCACCTTTAACTTCGCCTATACAGGTTTGACCACAACTTCGCTACTGGTAATCAAGCGAACTTGTGTACAACTTAAACGTTTATCTAACTTTGTTCGTTTAGTGCAGATATGGCTGCTGTTGGAGGTGCAGGAGGTGCAGGTGATGACGGTGATGATCACAGACAGTTCTTCCTAGCTCATAATCAGTTCATAACACTTGACCCAGATGCAAAGGGAGTGGAGGACTATAGGGAGATAATTACTTTTCTCCTGCGCTCAAGGATATATCATGCAATAACCACTACCCTGCCTATTTCCCTACCGAATATTGAAGACTTTTGGGAAACGGTAGAGTACGATTGCCGGGTTGAGCCCCCGGTTATGCGAGCCACCGTAAATGGTCAAGTTGTTCAGTTTTCTTCTGAACACATACGGGTGGCGTTGCAGTTTGGTGAAGAGACGAGGGATGACCCAACGGAGTTTGTTGCGCCATTCCGTGATGGGGCGTTCCTCAGGATGGGGTATTCTGGTCTCTTAGGGGACACTCAACGGATGAAGGGATTTCTTTTAGATCAGTGGCGCTTCCTTATGCACGTCATGATCGTATGTATGTCAGGACGGAAGGCAGGCACTGATGGAATGGGTGCGACAATGCAGTCTGCTATGACTGCGTTGACATATAATAAAAGATATTCTTTCAGCCAGATGATCTTTTACGAGATCGATCGGCAACGAAGGGCTGTGGCGCGGGAGTGGTTTACAATGTATCCTCGATTCCTACAGATGATTTTCAATCATGTGGCTCCGACGCTACCTCAACGACGCCCTATTCGATACGTGGAAAGTGTGACAAAACATATCTTTGCACAGTGTCGCACTTCCAGCGCACGAAGCAAGCCTGAGCTGCGTCCCAGGCATACTCCGCTCTTTGGGTACCTTATAAACCCGGAGTATGTGCCTGCGGCAGGGGACGAGTTCAGAGACCCAATACCACAACAGGCGGCAGCACCCCAGGCTGTATCAGCTGCGCCTGCTGTATCTGCTGCTGTGTCAGCGGCAGAGATTGACCTTGATGACATGTTGGGAGGCCATGGAATGTTTGATATGGACCGAGTTGATCCACAAGAGAACATTCAAGTCTCGGGTCCACAAGCAGATTTTGATGATGTGATGGAAGAGGCTAGAAGGATGATGGTAACGCATGTGAGAACGGTTGGTAAACAAAAGCGAATTGTTGATGACGACGATGAGGAAGATGATGAAGAAGAAGCTGTGCAGCTGGTGAGAAAGCGTTCACGAAGGGAAACGACAGGTATGGGTGTAGGAGCTGGAGAGACTTCACGGTTGGTACGTTTTGCTCCACCTGCCCTATCTGGTATGTCCTTTGTTCCTACCTCTGTGCAGGTATCGAGTACAAGCGCTACGGTTGTTCCCGTAGTGGCTACATCGTCAACTCCAGCAATTGTGTCTCTACCACCTCAAACGCATACTCCATCGGTGGTAGTAGCACGATTTATCGAGTCTACGGTCACCACTACTGCAGGGTTATCGGGTACGGTACCACCTGCGGACACGCCCAGTTCAGACTCGGAACGAATAGCTTCACTAGAGCGGATTGTAGCTGAGCAGTCCAAGACTATACAAAGCCTAGTGGAAGCAAATCAACTGCAGGCATCCCTCCTGGCTGAGCACGGGAAAATTATAGATGCCTTGAAAGTGTTCTTGGCATCTCAGGGGGAGATGAGCTGTAGAGGAGATGAGCTGAGGACCAAAAGAAGAGAAGACCGAGACGATGATCCCAATGCACCGGAAGGTGCAGGTGGTGAGTTGCCAAGAACTACTATAGCTCTTGGGGCTTCCACAGCTGAGGGGGAGTCTGCGCTGGTGATGATGTTGTTGCGGTTGGTGATGATGTTGAAGACGTTGATGATATGATTGATGCGCTGAAAGAGATAGACGATATGTTAGAGGATGATGAGTTGATGAATGAAGATGATGTTCTGCCAATCGATGAGATCGAAAAGATTGGTGCAGAAATTGTGGTTGAGAATGTGATAGAAGAAGGGGAGATTGTTGAAGAAAATGTAGAGCATGAGATCCCTGTGGTTGAACAGTCGACTATATGTGAAGATGCTGCAGTTGACAACACTGAGTGGGAAGATCAGCCAAACTGGAAGGAAGGCTGCGCTCAGTGGTTTGTAAAGACGAAGAAGCCAGCAGTACCGACGATGTTCAAAAAGTCATATAATATAAAGGGATATGCAGAATCAAAGAAGGGAATCATATGCTGGTTGTACGATGAAGAGTTGAAACTATTTGTGATCAAACGTTACGACGGCATTCAGTACTTCAAGAAGATGTTAAGATCCCTGAATACCTTACCGGAGTGTGAGGTGAAAGACTTAGCAAGACTGGGGCTGATAAACAGAAGCGATGATAACATGGCAAGAGTAATTGGGAAAATTGTTTGGAAGGAGGCCATTAAAGATAAAAAGTTTGAACTTCTGAAGCCTCAGAAAGGGAAGTTAGTAGAAGACAAAGATAGAAGGATACGGGCAGACGGCAAACCATGGATGGTTATGAAGTATAAACCAGTCCGTCATTTAAAAGAAGTGCCGATGAAGGTGATGCCCAAGAACGTCTTGAAAGACTTGAAGTGGTGGTACGTGGATTGTGAAACAGCTGAAGCGGTCATGGAGGATGAAGATGAGCAAGAGATCATGAGAGTGTATGATCCTATGCACTTGGTCAATCTGTCTCAAGCTGACTTGCAGGTACTACACGCTAAGAAGATTTTCTACATTCCTGCTTGGAAAGAGGAAGCTAAGAAGTACCAGAAGTTGGTTTCTGTATGTGTTAGACAGGGAGTGCATGCTTGAAGAGATGAAGAGAGAAGACGAAAGATTACAAGACTCAAGCTTTGAAGATCAAGACATGAAGCTACTGCCAAGGGGGAGTCTGTTGGTACATAAATGTCATTAGTTCATAGTCTAGCGTTTGTAATCGAGTCTGTAATGTAATTATGTTTAAGTTTATGTTTATGTATGTAAGCGATGTTATCAACAAGTTCGCTTAGGCGAACTTGTTGAACAAGCGAAGTTGTTGACAAGTTCGCCTAGGCGAACTTGTTCAACGAGCGAAGTTACAGACAACTTCGCCTGAGGCGAAGTTGTCGTGTATTTAAGTAACCTACGGGTTTACGAGAAAGAGGTTGGTCAGTTAGTGTTTTGGTTATTCACGTGTAATCCAGTAGTTCAGTGAACGTGTCGAGAGTCTGTAATAGACGTGTTACAAGTTATAATACATAACGTGTTCGTTTGTATCGCGTGTGTTTGTTATTAGTATTCTACGCTCGTATCTACCCACGCAGGGATTCCGCACCTGCGTAGATAGCGATATCCCGTGTAAGATCCGTCCGGGAACCTACAAATACATCAGCTGAAATCAACCCAAACAGACGTACAAAACTCCGGTTATCAGATTTTTAATAAATGAGCGAGCTAGTACTTACCAGAATCCGATCAGCGAGTCGGGTGTCGGATTTTTGGTCAGTACACTCAAAATTCAAAGATGAGTCAAAAATCCTTCTGGACCGAAAGCTAGTTCCGAACAGAAGTGATAGAAATTGATCAGTCAAAGTTGTGGACCAAATTGCCCTTAAATGGGTCGGGGTCCAATTGATACGTTTAATCCCCTCAATCACAAAAAATTGATTGAGGGTTATTGTTTAGTGAATAATTATGAATATAATTACAAAAGGCAACTTATCCGAGAGACGCTTAGAAGGATGTGAAATGTTGACTCAAAGCTCGAGAAACACCAAAGGAAACCGTCAACTTGTTCTTGAAAACAAAAACACTAAAATCGGAGGATGTAGGCTAAAAGAAACGGTGGAGGAATGATATTTCAGTAACATTCTACGGTTTGGAGGTGTGGTTTGTTTAAATAGCCAGAAGTTCAACTTGTTAGACAAGAAAATGATTTGTTAAGGTAAACGAATATTGCATTGATGACAAAATCGAGTATTTTGAACAATATAATAACATGGAAAATCATTGGAATGAACCTAGACACTATTCCATATCAGATTATTTTTCTTGGAACTCAATTTTCGTTATTTAGGATTGATTAGGGAAAGATTTTACATTAAGTTGGGGAGAAGTTGTGGAGGGAGCCAACTTCGCCATAGGTGAAGTTAGGAAAACTTCACATGTTGGTGAAATTAGGACAACTTCACAAAGCCCGCGAAGATGTTTATCTATATATATATGTGTGTTATGTTTAGGGTTAAGGTAGTTGATCAGAAAAGAGAGAGTGAGAGCAGAAAAGTTGTCTAGAGAAAATAGATAGGGAGAGTTCCTGGGCAGACCTGAGGTAGAGCTCACCTCGGGTCGGCCGTAACATGTTTCTCTTTCGGTATGTAATGTGTTTTGATTAATATATAAAGCGGTTTGCAGATTTGTTTATTTCGTTCGTGTGTTTGTTTGTGTGTAATCGTGTTCTTCGTCTCCAACACCATAAACAAGTCTAGGAGGATTCCGCACTCCTAGACATCGTGCAGATCTCGTATCGATCACCATCACACCGAGGACTTACAGTACCTGTTGTCCAAAATTTGATTTTTTGGTAGAACTAGCCCTTGAAGTTCCAAAATTGCATATTTTAGACATTTTAAGGTAGGGGTGTTCATCGGATCGTATAACGGATTATTCGGGTTATTCGGATTTGAAATTTTTTATACCCTATCCGAAATCCAATCTGATCCGAATTAGGAATATTCCTATCCGATCCGAATCTATCCAAATTCAATTTGGATCGGATTCAGATAATATCCGAATAATCCAAAATTATCCGAATAACCCGAAATAAAGCAAAAAAAATTTCTGTTTTTTTGTTCCTAACATTTAATAGTTTAGAACCACAATAAACATACAAAACGGAAAATATGAATTACTCTTAACATAAATTTAAAGTTTAAACTTCAAATAATAGTCTAAAATATATATCAAACCGGAAAATACCCATTAAAACATGTTTTTTTATTCGGATTAATCGGATATTCGAATAATCCGAACAATCCGATTTTTTTAAAATTCCATATCTGAATCCGATCCGAATCCGAATTACTTATTCGGATATTCGGATCAATCCGATCTGAAATATCCGAATAAGAATTCTGATCGGCTTATTTGGGTTTCGGTTTCGGTTCGGATTTTGGTTTTTTTCAGATTTCGGATTCTTGAACACCCCTATTTTAAGGTATTTTAAGAGTTTCTAAGGGCTATTTGACAAGTTTGAAAGTAAGGGAAATATAAACTAAGTTAAACACAAACAAGATACTCATAAATGCACAATTTTATTTATACAAAGGATCCAAATTACATTCCCGAATCGGGTAAACAAATAAGAATACGATACGGAAAGTCCAAAATGTTACAGTATCCCCTACTTTTGGGAATTTCGTTCCGAAATTAGAGAATTAGTTGTAAAGAACATATGAGGATACTTTAACTTCATTTGATCTTCACGCTCCCAAGTAAACTCTGCTCATTGTTTAGATTCCCAATGAAGCTTAACTAATGGAATACGACTTCGTTTAGTGACCTTGTCTTTTTGGTCTATGATTTCAACGGGTCTTTCAACAAAATGCATGGTCTCATCAATACGAACTTCGTCGAGAGGTATTTGAAGATTACCCTCGGCAAGACATTTCATGAGGTTCGATACATGAAATACTGGATGAACATTTGAGAGTTCAAAAGGGAGTTTGAGTCTATAAGCAACAGGACCAACTCTATCAATGATTTCAAAAGGACCAGCAAAATGCAGATATAGTTTTCCTTTCTTTACAAATCTAACCACTCCCTTTCACGAGGATACTTTGAGAAGAACTTGATCACCGAAATTGAATTCAAGAGATTTCCTTCTTTTATCCACATAACTCATTTGATGACCAGAGCGGCGAGAAGATTTTTACGAATTTGAGCAATACGATCGGTCGTTTCTTGTACTAATCTGGACCGGTGATTTTAGATTCTCCGACTTCGTTCTAACAAATAGGAGAACAGAATTTATGACCATAAAGGGCTTTGAAAGGTGTCATACCAATGCTTGAATGAAAACTATTGTTATACGAAAATTCGATGAGCGATAAGTGAGTATCCCAATTGCCCCCAAAATAGAGGACACAAGAGCGAAGCATGTCTTCTAGAGTTTGAATCGTACGCTCGGACTAACCATCGGATTGAGGATGATAGGAAATACTAAGATCCAAACGAGTTCCCAAAGTTGTTTGAAGAGATTTCCAAAAGTGAGAAGTAAAACCACCATCTCGATCGGAAATAATAGTTAACGAAGTTCCATGATAACTAACACTCCTTTCGACGTAAATTCGCGCCAACTGATTAACATAATACTTTTCTTTGATAGGTATGAAATTAGCAGATTTTGTCAAACAATCAATGATCACCCAAATACTATCATGTTGCTTACGAGTAGAAGGAAGCTTAGTACTAAAGTCCATAGCAATATCTTCCCATTTCCACTCGGGAACGGGAGGTTGCTCGATTAAACCAAAGGGTCGATGATGCTCGGCTTATAATTTAGAACACGTGAGATATTTCAAGACATAAAGAGCAATGTCTTTCTTCATTATGGGCCACCGATAAATGGAGCGAAGATCAGCTTACAAGTTATCCGCACCAAGATTAATAGAATATTGTGACTTATGAGCTTCGTCCATAATGAATGTGCGAAGTTTGTCACAATTGGGAATCCAAAAGCGATTAAGAAAATAGAGCAAACCATTAGGCTTAGATTCCAGTTGAGTTTCCGCACCACACGACATCTCGTCATACATATTGCCTTCGGTGACGGATTCGTATTGGGCGTCAAGGAATACGGTTTTCTAGATCACTTTGAGCAAGAACACAGGTAGAAGAACATATTTAACTATTTCTTATGACTGAGAGCGTCAGCCACGACATTTGCTTTACCGGGATGGTAGCAAATTTCGCAATCATAGTTGCTATGCAACTCGGCCCATCGACGTTGTCTCATATTGAGTTATTTTTTTATCAAAAATGTGTTGGAGACTCTTATGGTCGGTAAACACTATGCATTTGGTATCGTAGAGATAGTGCCTCCAAACCTTTAAGGAAAATATGACGACACCAGGTTCGAGATCGTGCGTCGTATAATTCTTTTCGTGAACCTTGAGGTTTGTCTCGAAGCGTATGCGATAACCTTGCCTCGTTGCATGAGGACACAACGAGACCTTGGTCAGAAGCATCACAGAAAACGATGAAATTTTCATTCCCTTCGAGAATGGTGAGAACAGGAACATTGCAAAGCATGTCTTTTACGGTTTAAAAAGCTTCTTCTTGCTTTGACCACCACATATAAGGTTTCCCTTGTGTGTTAAAGCGGTGAGGGGCAATGCAATCTTAGAAAAGTTCTGAACGAAACGACGGTACCCCTCCGAACCAAGAAAAGATCAGACTTCGGTGGGAGAAGTGGATATTTTCCAATTTTTAACGACTTCAATTTTTGCGGGATCGACATGGATACCTTTGTCGTTGACAATATGACCCAAAAATTGAACTTTTTTAAGCCAAAACTCGTACTTAGAAAACTTGGCGTACAACTGTTCTTTCCGAAGGAGGTCAAGAATAGCATGAAGGTGCTCTTTGTGATCGTTTTCGAATTTTGAGTAAATCAAAATATCATCGATGAAAACAATTACGAACTTGTCCAAGTAGGGTTTACACACATGGTTTATGAGATCCATGAAAACCGTTGGTGCATTAATTAGCCCAAAAGGCATAACACAAAATTCGGAATGCCCATATCGAGTACGGAATGCAGTCTTGAGGATGTCATCTTCATTAACGTGAAGTTGATGAAAACCCGAACGGAGATCGATCTTCGAGAGCAATGTTCCTTTGTCAGTGGCTTATTTATAATACTTTATGTGATAACGTTGGAACATAAAGACAATTAGAGAGTTTCAATGTCGGTGAAATCTCAATCGCTCCCCTTCTCTTACATCCATTATCCCTTTGTTTGCCAATTGGATGTGTGTCTTCGATGGTTTTTATGATGAGATAAAATCTGACAATTCATAAGACATGTGACAGTGGCGTCACAATCAAAAATACACTTTTTATCTTGCTTTTCATAACTAGTTTGAGCCATATTAGCCTGACTTAAATGTTCAAGGCTATATTGCAACTTTTAAAACATTCTTTTACAATAAATGTTAATGTTTGTGATTCATTTGATTCCTTAAGGTTTTAATTAGAATCTTCTAAATCCAAGTTATAAGAAGATGGGTCCATGAACCCGTTACTTACAATACCACTGAAACCGTCATCGCCAGGGACGTCATTATTAGTTTGTTACAATGGTCACATTCTTCTCTGTCGCCAGATAACCACCATTGGTTCTATTATAAGAACCATGGTTTCCGCAACCAAATCTGCAACCATCACCACCGCTTTTGCCGGCACATAGACGATCTGAGGATCATAAACAATATTTTGATGCCATGTTACGAAACGTATTTGGCATGTCATGGATTTTTATTATATTTCTGAATGAATTTCAAGAGAAAAGAACCATAATTTATATATAAAAAAATGGTTTAAACATGAAAACTACAAGTTGTTCATGGCTGGAAATTTGTTGTCTTTAACCCTTGATTGTAACCGATTCCAAACAAAACTATTTCTTTATTCAACAAAATGGGTCTTGCACGCAATACCCAACCTAGACCCGATTAATGGTATTCTCCAAACCCGCTAAGCGGTTCTATTTTAAATAACCGGATCCAATCTGTTCGGGTCTTGCGGGTCTTACCCAGTTTTTGCTCACCCTAACAGGTACACGAGACCAGACATATCCTTACCAAAAGTAGGTAGGTATAGATCAATATAGAGAATATCAATTTGATTCTCGACATAACAGCAGTGTCGACCAGAATTACTAATACAAAAATCATGCGTAAAACAATCATAGTCGTATGTTCCATTGATAACCTCTCCTTCAAACCTATTTACTTTCCTTAAACTCCCCAACATGACATAATTATGCAGTTAATAGGACACACAGTTGTATTTCACATACTAGACGGATACTCGCGCGATGCAGCGGGTGTTTGACTCTATTAATCACGCAAAAAATATGAGTGTTTATGGCTCGGTTAAAACCTTAAAATCCTTTAAACCGATCATTGATTTGGCTTCTTTTTTCTTCTTTTTTTTTTACTTTCGGTTAGTTGGTCGGTTTCAAATATTTCAAAACATAGTGAACGATTGATTCGCGGTTTATACTGGCAACCGACCATATGGCACTAGACCAGATTGTAAATCTTAAATGCATTTTAATCTTTTTTATTATTAATTATTAGATATGTTTAGTTATATATATTAGATATAGTTAAAATGTAATTGAACATAAATCTTTTTATTAAAATAACTTGGCTATACAACTTTAAGTTAACCTAATTGCAATATGATTCTTTTTGTGATATTTGTTATTATCATTTCGCGTCCTAGATCTTCCATTAGTATTTACCATTTATGTGGCTAAAATTATTATTCTTTATTTATGATCCTCTCAAGTATCATATTATGTTTGTGTTTAGTTATAATTTGTGGTACATTTAAATTGATAATTATTTTAAACTAAATTTATTATTAAAAGTTTAAACTGTAAAACCAAACTGGAACCAAGCCGTTGGTAACGATTCGGTCTCAACTTTCAATTGTTGAGTTTGGTTTTGGACGACAAAATATTAGTATTAACGGTTGGGCTTATAAGTTTAACTTAAAACTATCAAAACTGGCACTAATCACCCATACGTAACATATTAATTTATTTAAATTGAAAAAATTTATAACAATATCATATTCAAATTAAAGTGAAAATAAAATGCTCGTTTTTATGATGTTATTTTTTTATAAAAATATTAACGTATGAAATGGCTAAGTCGTTTAAAAATCATGGGTGGGAAGTTAGTTTAAAGTTTAAATTAAAAACATAATATGGTTAAAGATGATGGACAAAACTTGTAAGTTGAATGAATTGTATTTAAAAGACAAGTTTACTCTTACTAACAGATGTACCTTATGCTAGGGGTGTGCATGGGTCGGTTTGAGACGGTTTTAGGACAAACCCATAACCATAACCAATATGTCGGTTAATAAATAATCATAACCATAACCAATCCATTATGGCGGTTTCGGTTAACCAGTTTTCAAGGTTATAGTGATTCGGTTATGAGTCGGTTAAACGTGACCAAAACATGATGTAATTGAGTATAAAACTTTGGTACTACATATTATCTTAAAAAAATAATTTGACATGACATACTTCAACAAAATATATAATCCATAATAGTCATAATATACATATATATATATATATATATAGGATCAGGATCATGAGAGAACTTTTTTAAAATTGAGAACCATGAGAACCATTTTGGATCACAAAAAACCTAAAAATAAAAAAAAAATCATAAAATAAAAAAAACATAAAAATGAAAAAAGTAAAAAAACCAAAATTCTTATTTTAACATCCCGGTTTCAAAAAAAAAACTCGGTTTAGCCAAATTATATACACATATGTATAATATATACATATATGTACATTTACATGATTTTTTATACACATGTGTATAACTTAATATAAATGACACTGTACATATGTGTATATTACATAACTAGATATTAAATAAAATTATACATATGTGTATAATAAGATGTTTTTTTTATTTTTTTAATGAAACCGGAATGAAATATAAGAATTTTGGTTTTTTTACTTTTTTAAAATTTTTGTTATTTTTTGTTTTATGATTTTTTTTAAATATTTTTTTCAAAGGTGTTTTTAGTGATTCAAAATGGTTCTCAAAGTTCTCAATTTGGAAACTTAGGATCCTTACCATATATATATATATATATATATATTCAAACAAGCAATAAATAGATTAATTTTTAGTAAAATTAATTTATATAGTAAGAAAATGAGAGCATTATTAGTCTATCTTCTTTAATTTTCACCAAATTATCAACAACGTCTTCTAATTATACTCCATAAAGTTGGGAATCTTGTAAATGAGGCGGTTCGGTTATGACGAGTTTGAAATTATCTATAACCAAAACCGACCCGTGAATGGCTATTTTCAAAAATTCATTAAACCGGCCCAATGGTTATGCCGGTTATCGGTTAAAATCGGTTCGGTTATGTCGGTTATGGTTCGGTTAACGGTTATGGCGGTTAATTTGCACACCTCTGCCTTATACACTAGCAATTGTAAATCCCTTAAAATTAGGTGTCTTAATTTGTCATTATTTGATGTATTATATACAGTATAGATAACACGAGTTCACAAGTATATTAAATGTAAACAAAAACCACGTAGAGACATGTTCTTACGATTTTCAAATTGCACATTTCAATCAATCATACCAAAAAAATTCTGGCAAATTAAGCTATTAACATAGAGTCTGTGAGTGGTGAGATATAGACAATATATGATTATAAATACTTCATGATTAAATTAAACATCACATAGTTGCACAATTTTCTACCAAAATTTTTCTTATTTTTCTACCCCACAATCATTTAAAGGAAATTCAAACAAGCAAACAACATGACCCAAAAACTAGCATGCCAATAACTTGCAATGCAAGTTACAAAATGTTACATTTTTTCAAAAACTATGCAATATATAAAAAATAAACAAAAAAAGTCCCCTCAAAGAACCAAGATATCATCAACTATTTCATCAATCAAATAATCAATCAACCGGGATTCGATCTCGAAACGCTTCGACATCAAAATCGAGCCATTTTTTGTAACTTTGACCGCTCATATCGAAGTCAACAAGCTCATCAACCATACTATCTTTCGTATCTTCCCACCCTTGAATCTCTCGGTACACTTCTTGAGCTAACCGGTCGGGCCTTGTCACAACGGCTAGCCCTTTGGCCCACACCCTGCACCGCGTCTCCACGCACTCGCTCACACAATTGAACATGAGCCTGCGCCTTAACTTATGTACTTGTTCAACCGGTTTACCAACTTCTAACTGGTCAAACACACGCGGGTTCACGAGCTTTCGAGTCTTACCGGTTGTGAAATCAACAAACATGGTCTCAATATTTGCAAGCACTTCGGTAACATAACCCGGTTCCCATTTGGTACCCGTTTGGACCGAAGAAGCCGAGTCAAGTAACTCGGTGTCAACATCCATCAGGCTCGGTGCATCAATGAGCAGGTCCCGGGCTTGAACCGAAGCCGAATTTTGCAAGCAACTATCAACAGTATATGAAGAGTTACAACTTTCGGTTATAAAAGACGGTTCAAGTACCGTGTTCGGGCTCAGTTGTTTACCGAACAGATATTTTCTATACTCGTAGTCACGAAACTTCGGTTCGCGAGGATCGGATGAAAAAAGCCCGTAACTCGAATCATCTCTATTGATTAGGTCCAAGCCCTGAAAACATCACAAAGATCAAATTTAGTGTTTATAATTAGGGGGTGTAAATGAGCCGAGCCCGAACCTCAAGCTCGTCCCGACTCAGTCTCTAGTTTAAAAGCTCAAGCTTCGCCCGTGAGTAGTTTTCTAAGGCTCGAGCTCAGCTCGGATGAAGAGAACTCGTTTATTATTTAATAGTTAGATTATATATATTTTTTATTATTTTTAATATATCCTTATTAACTTTTTTATACAACATTGCATATATTATCTGATATATATTATTTAGTTACTATAAAAACATATATTTAATATATCGAATAGAAACTATACAAAAAATAGGCTGATAAGTAAAGCTCGGACTTGGGATCGTTTAACTTACGAGAGCTCGGCTCGGTTTGAGATCTATTTTACAGCTCGATCTCGGCTCGTGAGTAATATATCTTGCTCAAGCTCGGCTCCGGCTCGTTTATTATTTATTAACTAATTTATAAAAACTATAAAACTTTATATATATTTATAATTATAACTTTTAAATATCACAAAATATATATTATTTAGTTATTTTTATAAAAATTTATCTTGTAATAATAATTATTATATAAACGTACAGCTAATCTATTGAATACAAATTATGTAAATAACAGGCTCACAAACCGGCTTAAGCTCGAGTTTGTTTTTAAAAAAGCTTCTTTTTAGGCTTGAGCTCGTATAAGCTCAGCTCGATTCAAACTTTTAGCGAGCCGATCTCGAGTAGCTCAGGAGAAACTAGGTTCGTTTAGACCCCTATTTTTATAATTAGCCATATGTTGATGGCAGGCATACCTGATCAGGCTTGTATGCAGAAAACTTGTGACGCGAATCATCGGTAACCTCGGTTTCAGTTGCCAAAACCGAATCTTGAGAGATGGGTTCGGGATTACCGTTAAGTTCCCTTAACTTTTGCTCCAAAAGGATACTTAAAGCATCACTGGTAATAACATTATGAGTCAAAGATGTTGAGTTTGAAGCATTATTGGACACGAGCACGTTGTTGCGGATCACAGGGCGTGCAATTGGAGCTGTGAAAGTAAATGAAACAACATCAGTTCGGTTATTTTCACTATTGTTAGTGTGATCACTTTCTTCCATAGAGCGTTTTCTTCTGGTCATGGAGTACGGCTCCTTTTTATGAGTCGGTTTCTGAGAAACGGGCTTTCTCAGTTGTTGACTGGTTGTAGAGCATGAAGATTTTGTGGTTGACTTTGTTCGATCAACTAAGCTATTTTGTTTCTGATTGTTCTGCTTTAGTACATTTGAAGTAGCATGATTTCTTGGGGGATTTCTTTCGGGGTTTGACTGAGTTTTGAGCGGTTGTGCTCGGTGATTCTGTCCCTCGCGTTTTTGAACATTAGCTTTGGCTTGAAGAGCTAGAGAGATTGACTTTTTTGGTTCTGAAGATTGTTGACTTTTAACATTCTTGACTTTTGTTGACTCTGTTGACCTTCGATATGGCTCAGGTATTTTGGGTTTTCTAGTCGAATTCTCTATTTTATCACGTGAAATTTTCACTTTAAACGGAACTGAAGTCGATTGTAATGATGATCCAACGAGAGGTATCTTCGATGCAGCTTCCATTATACGCGCGGGAGTACTGGATGACACGAATCCCGAGCTTTTAATCGGGGATAAGAGTTTATTACGTGTGATCGGGATCGATTTAGCAGACTTTGGCGGTAAAGTTTCGGTTTGAAACTTCTCAATCGCTCTACTGGTCAACATCTTCTGAGGGTTGACTTTTGCGGGTCTATAAACAGGCTCCGTTTGAAAGTCAATTTGGTCAAACTCAGGGTCTTTTCTAATGTAACTTGTGGATGCATCTCTAAGTGACTGAGAGTCAAATGATGGGTTAGAGTACGTGTCGGAGAAATTAACAGTCGGCAATGATTCCAATCCCATAAGTCTTGCAACGACACCGGGGGCTTTCGTGCCATAACCGTCTTCATCAGTTATTGAAGTTGCACAACTATAATCACTACTTCCTTTCATACTCATGCCACATATCATGTCATCTTCATCCATCTGTACACAATAAGAGTTGACTTTGACTTACTTTTAAAGATGTAACATTTCATTCACAATGTCAAAACTGTAAGTATAAGAAGTACATACCACACTGAAACGAGTCATGGGCATGTTGCCATCGGTTCTCTTTGTTTGCTTCGGTTGTTCTACATAAATAAAAAGATATGAGAATAATATAATTATTGTAATCATATTTGGCATACCAGCTATATATATGAAAAGGGTTGAGATCATGTACAAATGAGTTTAAAGTTTAAACGTGTGAAGTGTACGAAATGAAGAAATATCCATGCAGTGGCATTTTCGTAGCTATTCTCATAATAGAGTAACTACGCTACAACAAGATACGCAACTTGTGTAGAGTAATAATAATTATTTAATATGCGACTTGTGTTACGCTTAACGGCATCTTGTTGTAGAGTAATAATTACTCTACAACAAGATTGAACTAGAGTATTTATAACGATGCTACAGTATATAACTAGCGTAATTATTATTACTCTAGTTCAACTTTGTTGTAGCATAGAGTAATACGGAAACGCCACCGTGTGTTTTTGCTCATTCATTTCGTACGCTTCGCACAATAAATAGCATTTGTATTTGATCCTTACGCTACATAAAAAGGTTCAAATATTGAGAGAAAAGGTGATTCGGGTCAAACTTTCCTATATTGTTATGAGGGTTTGACCCGTTAATCAACCCACCCAACCCATCCATTTAGCCACCTTTAGAGATCTTGATTTTATACCTGGTGATTCTGATTTGTTTGAAAATAACTTCTTGCGAGATTTTGCATTCCAGTCAAATAAATGGAGAAAACCACCAACATAACCGCCACTACCGCTACCCTTTGAACCATGTTTATGAGCACCCATCTCGTTATGTACGCTTTAAGAGCGGTTGCTAATAATACTTTGTACAAAAACCAAAGTCTACCTGTGAATTTCAAATTTCAATAATGTGATTCATATGAATAATGTTTTAAGGAAAATATTGTCGTCACGTAAACGGTTGACTTTTGTTCATATAGTCAAAACTGGTGTTTAAAAACTTAAAATTGACATAAACTCTTGTGGATTTCTGTCTTGAAAATTTTTTATTAGGAATAATTTATCTAGATGAAATTTGCGCGATCGACCTTATGGCTGAAAGCTACGTGGCCATTGTCAATTTTGAAGTTAAAGATTAACTCGTTTGACACTAACTAGAAGCCAGTATTTGACAATTTACAGAACATGTAATGAATGTCCAACAAATTATCAGAAATGAGTAAACTTGTATACATTTGCAATCACAACAAACACATATACTGATATACATTCAAAGTCTTCACCATTAACTTCACACAAATACAGTCAAATGGACCACATAAACAAGCAATCATAAACGAAGAAAAAACTACATCTTCGGCAAAATCCTTAACAAATTGCAAGATTATGGAAGACCAAATTGCATTCCATTCAATATACGTTCCAGAACATAAACAAAACCACATAATCAGACAAATTATCCGACTTCACAAACACCCAAAATTTTCCTCAATCATCAAACTCAAACCCGATTCAGTAAAAACATAGTCAAACTGCACGGAAAGTCCAGGATCACATAAATGGTTGAATTTGTTCATAAAGTCAAAAACTTGTGAACCGCAAATGTTACTCCGACTCTACTTTACACCAACAATTCAAGACCCTTGCGGGTTTCTGTTTTGTAATCTTTTTATTATTAATAATCAATCTAGTTAACATTCGGGCTACCCTATTATTGTTAATTTTGAAGTTAAAGATCAACCCGTTCGACACGAAAAAGATACCTAATGTAACCAAGTTAAAAATCAAATCTTTGACAAACCCACAAATAAATATAAAAACCGAAGATCGAAAAACTTTACCTAAACACGAATCGAACAAAATCGGCAACTGGGGTTCATCAATTCAGGTTCCGGTTATCGAATTTGCAGAGGTTTTGAGAGAAGCCTGAAGCTTTAGTGGTGGCATTGATGATCTTCAATCAGAAGCTAGTTCATTAATTTATTGTAATTATTATTATTATTATTATTATTATTATTATTATTATTAAATTTTGAAATTATAAAGAAAGAAATAGAATCACGGAAAATGACAAAAAGCAATAACGTCTCTTTATTGAAGAGGGAGTGATTTCAAATTACAGATGAATCGGGTGTGTCGCGGTACACGGTATATGACTGTTGCCTCGTTACATTTGATTTAAATTTTAAATAATACGGCTGTCAAAATGAGTCAAATTGGTAATTTGAATCTATAGTCTTTAATAAAAGGTTACAAGTTTTAAAGTGTGTATTATGATTTTATTATAAAAGGCTACAATTTTAAATCATACGGCATCACTCGGGAGATGGCTCGAGTTGTAGAGTGTGTATTATGATTTTCATTATTATCTGTATTATTTATTTTATTATAAAAAAATTAAAAAATAAAAGAAAATCAAAAAAATAAAAATAAAAAATTAAAAAAATACAAAAACACAAAAAATATGTTTATTTCTTATGTTTTTGTTTTCTGTTTTGTACGCCGCTACATGTGAGCGAGTTTGAGTTATTGCAGGTATTATTATTCGCATGGTAGCTCTGATGGCGTTTTGGAACTGGGTCTCCCGAGGTTGCGGGCGCGAATGAAATGCTATACGGTCGCTCGATTGATACACACCAGGTGCAGATTCTGCATATAAACCAGGGGAGTAGCCCATTCTATGTTTTACTTTTGACTATTTTATGTTTTATTTTTACTTTATTTTATTTTATTTCTTTTCCTTATTCTCATCGAGGACGATTTCGTTCTAAGTGTGGGGATGAGAATTTATTTTACTTAGTTTTAGAAAAGGAAAACAAAATTTTTTTTAATAATAACATTTTAGCACTCTTTTGCTGAAAATCGTGTTGGTTACTCAAGTTTGAAGGACATATATGTGTATATGTTTGGTCCTGTTATCTATTTGTAGACATACGGGATAGCCATTTATCCGAAAACTGAAAGTGACTTGGGCGACTGAATTTGAAAAAAATAAATAAATAAAAAGTTTTTAAAAAAATGTCCCTTGAAAATTGATTTTCTTCTACGTTAAGCATAAAATGATATTATTACGTTGTGTTAACGAACTCTCGGAACTTTGAAAAATATAATAATAATAAAAGAAGAGATGGTTTGCATATCTGATTTGAGATGTGTCGGTAGGCCCAACTAGCTTTGATAGTTCCCTTTAGCATATTTTATATATATATAATAATTTGAAAAACGGTGAAACCGAATTTCGAGGCTTAAGGAGGATTACCATAATCTAAAAGCTTTGAGATGGTGAGACTTAGATGAACTCAAACCAGAACACCACCACATGTCCATCTTTTTACGAGCTTAGAAACAGTTATATACTTTATGGTGATATAAAATAAATGAAAAAAAAAAGTATGCTATGAAAGTTATGAGTATTCTGAAAAGTTGTTTCAAAAAATAAATGATTGTGAGAAAGTTATGTATTGTAAAATGCCAAAGAAGCATTCTCAAAGTTAGTAAAAGAGGCCAAAGATGCACATACTAGACGTGACTTATAGTTTACGTGTTATCAAGGGGATAGTGACTCTGAGGATACACTATTGGGGCTCGAAGGTTCTTAGTCAATAAATATCAAATTAGGAATTTATAGGACAAAATCCAATAATATTTAGGAATAGCTCGTACGGCCTCCACATGACCATTCATCCGCCAAATTTCACCGATTGCATCTAATTAGTACCATCAACGACTTCTTAGCTTATGGTGATTTGTCAAACCAGTCTGCTTTGACTCAAGTTTTTCTAGCTCTCTTTGTCTGAGATGGGGTAGGTGTAGCCGTGGCTTTCGAACTTAAAACGCTTAATGCAATTGGGGGCTTGATCGCTTAGTGGCTCGGTTTAAAGGGACAAATATACCGGCTATCGCGGTCAATATGTCGAGCTGTTTCTATTGTTTTAATAATATTAAATAATCTGGGAGTCTGTTGTTTTCACTTGGTTATGATCATGTGTAGATTTCTTTTTAAGGACCAAAAAGTCTTAAGTGTGGGGATGTTTGATGTGTTGTAAAACACACTTATTTTCCGCACCATTTATCATTATTTTAGTCGCTTTTATATATAATATTTAATGTTTCTTAACTTGTTTTAGTATGGTATTACATAGTTATATATTTTTCGTAGGTTGTGGGTTTTAAAGAGAAAAGAACCGGGTTTATGGAAGACGGAAATGGCTTTTATGATCAAATCTTAAAGAACTAAATTGAAGCCTGACCCGAGCCCATTTGTGTGAAGCCTTGCATGGGTATAATATATTATAACATAAAAATCAAAAACCCTAACTTGAAAATTAGTCGGATCGGAAATTTTGACGAAGGCACAAAAGAAAGAAAAAATATAAAAAACCAACTCTTTGGTTTTGTGAAGTTGGTCGGCCATCAAGGAAGAAAGCGAAGAAAATTATATTAAATCAAATCTCTTGGATTTAATTGCCAATCGCAGCAACTCAAAGGGAAAAATATTTTTTATTCAAAGTTCTTTTAAAGCTAAGGAAAGAAGAAGTAAGCCAAGGGGAGTCAGGACGACAACCGTAATAGGGAACATTATTTTTCTTCAAAGTGGTTTGCATTATTTATTTTATAAGTTCATCTCTATATTTCTTGATATGATGATTATGACTTTTGAATTCGTTAAGTTTTCGTTGGTTATGATTATTGGCTAAATCTTTTGTACTACCTAGGTGTTGATGATTATTAACATTGTTTGACGGTTTACTTGGTTTTAATTGATCACAAGACGTATTATTATTGAAAGGCTTTATTTAATTTAATCTTTGGTGTGTTAAAATATTGTTTTTATATAATTATTGCTTGTGATTTCGCGTATGACTTTGATTGATTGTGTGTCATTCAGTTAGGGTTCTACTTTTAGGTCTTAGACTTGGTGTTTTTGATCTATTTATGGTTAGCGCGGCCATAGGAATCTTAAGTGTGATTAATTATTAAATTTCAATAGGTTCACCTTCCTTGTGACCGAGAGGTAATAGGGAGTCGGTTTGTCTCATATATTTATTCGGTTAGATTAGAATTGTGCGACAGTGAGTTTTGGTCTTGTCCGGTTTAGTTTTGCGTGCAAATATGTGTTTTAGATCAAGTTAAATATTGTTAACCCTTTATCCCTATAATTGCTAGTACCATTTTTAAGCGGGTTTTGTGTCGTTGAGTCCACGAGGAGATGCGTCAGTAGGGTACCTTAGTAATCTTTTTCCCGGTGCATTTATTCAATCGTCTTAGATTTGTGATGGTTAGTTGGTGAGACCGAGAGTTGATCTAGCGAACTCTAATGAGCCTTAGTTGATTATTTTAAGATCCCGGTGTCGTGTGATTAGTTAGTTCCATTAACCGTTGAACTGTCAATAGAATTCTTGCCTAGGTAGTCGTTTCTCCATATTCGTTAAGAACCTCGTTAAGTTTCGTTAAGTTTTCCAGTTAGTTCCGTTAAGTTAAGTAAGTTAGTTTTAAATTAATTAAAATAAAATAAAATAAAATCAATTAGATATTATTAGATAGGACCTGGATTATGGTTTATAATCTAAGCCGTTCTCACGTGTCTTCGAGTTCGATATCTAGAGTTTCCTTTTCTTTGCTATACGCGACCAGTATGCTTGCCGTTTGTGTGAACTAGGATAGGTTGTTTGGTTTTTAAAGCTTAGTTGCGATTCGGGTTTTATTTATATATATTTTTTCGCACACCAAGTTATATATATATATATATATATATATATATATATATATATATATATATATATATATATATTTGTTTTTAGTTTAAGTTTTAGCCTAGTTAATTTTAAAATTTTCTTTTTAGTCGTATGCGCCATGCCCGCTCACAAGGACCGCCGAAGCTTGAAACGCCTGACGATACCGAGAAAGTCCAGCCTGAGAGAGAGCGTTCTGTTTAACCGACAGGTTTTGATTCTTCTTCTTCTTATGTTTCTTCCGCTTCTTCTAGGGATAGGAACATGGGTGCCCAACCGCCTAGAAGAGTAGTAGCTGACTATGGTAGGCCGACAACGAATCCTCATTCAAGCATCACTTTACCGAACGGTGCCGCCGTTGGCAACTGGTCCATTCCTGCCCACGTCATGCAACTCATCAAGAGCGCACTCCAATTCCAAGGTCTAGAGAGCGAAGATCCTTCAAACCATATCTACATGTTTGTTCAAATCTGCGAAACTTTCAATATCGGCAACATGAACGATGAAGCCATCTATCTCCGTCTTTTTCCCTTCTCACTTGCCGGCAAAGCCTACTAATGGCTTAAGTCACTACCTGCTGGATCCATCACCACTTGGGTAGGCCTTCAAGAGAAATTCATGACCAAATTCTATCCGCCATCTAAATCTGCTCGACTCCGTGAGGAGATTTGTTCCTTCTGCATGAGATCTGACGAGTCTTTCGAGGAAGTTTGAGAAAGATTAAAGGACCTCCTTCTTAGTTGTCCTCACCATGGTTTAGACAAGTGGATGCTCATCGAGAAATTATACAATGGAGCCACTCAGCACGTGAGAGATGTTGAACCAAACTGCTAACGGGAACCTCCTTAAGAAAAAAGATCCCGATGAGTGCGCCGTCCTTTTTGATGATCTTACAGCGAGCTACGAGGGGCACAGGGGCAGAAATTCTTCCACGTCATCGAGAGGAGTACTTCAGGTCGATTCGAACACTAGCATGCAAGCGTATATTGATGCTTTGAACAAAATCATTAGAGATCTTACCGTTAAGAGTGTCGCGAAGTGTGAGGTTTGCCGAGGGGGTCACGACACCATTGACTGTCCTGTTAAGCCGGGTAGCAATCTGGAGGAGGTTGACTTCATAAACAAACCCTTGAGATATCAAAACCCCGCTTTTAGCGGGAACACTGGCTGGAGAAATCAGAATAACTATCGAGGGGGACAAGCCAATGGCTACCAAGCCCAATACCAAAAACAGCGTCGAGAGAATCTATTCGGGTAGGGGAGTTCATGTTAGGAAAGTTCGGAACAAGTGGGGAGAGATGAAAAGAAAGCCTCACTGGAGGAGATGATGGCTGAGCTACTGAAGCGAGATGAGAGGAACTGAGTGACAAATGCGAAATTTGCGGAACACGATGCTATGCTGAAGAACCAAGCCACTTCTCTAGCTGATCTCGAGCGTCACTTCAGAGAGATTTCCAGCCAGTTATCCGAGAGAACACCAGGTTAGTAATACCGAAAAAAATCCGAGAGGATTCGCCAAAGCAGTGACTACTAGAAGCGGTGCAAGAAGAGAAAAAGAGGCTGATCCTTCGAGAGTTGTCAAACCTGCGGTTGATGAAGAGGAGCAGGTGGACGAGGAGATCTAGATGAAGCCTCCTCCGACCGAGGTACACCAGCAGACTATCCCAGCGAGTACGTTGCCGGCCGATATACCTTCATCATCATCAAACCCACCTCTAAGAGTTTACAAACCCAAATTGCCTTATCCTGGGAGACTCCGATCTGACAGAGACGATGAGCAAAACTCCAAGTTCCTCGAAGTTCTCAAGCAGCTTCACTTGAACATTCCTTTCCTTGAGGCGCTCACTCAAATTCCCAAATATGCCAAATTCCTCAATGACATTCTTTCCAATAAGGAGACACTAGGTGAAGTCTCTTCTATTCCGTGCTATGCAGCATTGCAGAGCAAGTTGCCTGAAAATATGGCCGATCCTGGGCGTTTTACAATTCCCTGCATCTTAGGTGACGATACGGTTCGACATGCTTTGGCCGACCTTGGGGCCAACATCAATCTCATGCCGTATTCTGTGTTCAGTAAGTTGGGTCTTGGAGAACCGAGGCCAACCCGAGTGAGTATCCAACTTGCTGATCGTTCCATGAAATACCCGCGAGGGGTGGTCGAGAACATGCTTGTTCGAATCGACAAGTTCATCTTCCCAGTGGACTTTGTCATTCTGGATATGAATGAGGATGATAGTGTCCCGCTCATTTTAGGCCGACCATTCCTTGCCACCGCACAGGTGTTGCCGACGTCTGTGAGGGCAAATTGATTCTGAAAGTTGGGGATGATAATGTCACCTTTGACGTAAGACAGTCACTCAAGCACCCCAAGTCGGCGGACGACTCCCTATATTTCGTTGACACCATCGTATCGCATGTGCGGGAGTTTTTCACTAACATCTGTGGAGAACCTACCTTGGACCCACAAATTCTTGATAGGGATATTTCAAAAAGGTCGATATGGTTTCCATGACAGCTCCACCATTGATGGATGACACCGTGTCACCACCCCTAGATTCAGAGTCATCTGTTGAGATCGTGCGAGAAGATCCGAGGGACCGACCCTCTGTTGAGAGCCCTCCTCCTTCCTTAGAACTTAAGGATCTACCTGATCATTTGGAGTATGCACTTCTGGACGAAGAGAGGAAGCTACCCGTCATCATCGCATCTGCCTTGACGGAGGTCGAGAAGTTGAAGTTGTTGAAGGTGCTAAGCGCATAAGGAGGCGATAGCATGGAAGATTATCGACATTAAAGGGATTAATTTCTCGTTTTGCACTCATAAAATCCTCATGGAGGATAATTTCAAACCCGTCGTTCAGCCTCAACGGAGGCTTAATCCGAAAATGCTAAAGGTCGTTAAGAAAGAAATCATTAAACTTCTTGATGTGGGAATCATTTTTCCCATCTCTTATAGCGCATGGGTGAGTCCGGTCCAAGTGGTTCCGAAGAAGGGTGGCATGACTTTCGTCACCAACGAAAGGAACGGGCTTATTCACACTAGAATCGTGACTGGTTGGAGAGTCTTCATTGACTACCGCAGACTGAACGATGCCACTAGGAAAAATCACTTTCCTCCACCCTTCATTGATCAGAAGCTTGAGCGTTTAGCGGATCAGCAGTACTACTGCTTTCTGGATGATTTCTCCGAGTATTTCCAAATACCGATCTCTCCTGATGATCAGGAGAAAACCACATTCACCTGCCCCTACGACACGTTTGCCTATAAACACATTCCCTTTGGACTATGTAACGCTCCAGCTACTTTCCAGCGATGTATGGTGGCGATCTTTCACAACATGATCGAGGATTCCATGGAGGTCTTCATGGACGATTTTTCTGTCTTCGAGAGTTCTTTCTATCATTGTCTCTCCAACCTTGATAGGATGATGACTCGTTGCGTCGACACCAACCTAGTCCTCAACTAGGAGAAGTGTCACTTCATGGAACGCGAGGGCATTGTTTTAGGACATAGGATCTCGAGTGCGGGGATTGAGGTCGATCGAGCTAAAATTGAAACCATTTCTAATCTTACCCCGCCCACTTCTATGAGATCCATCCGTAGCTTCTTAGGTCATGCAGGTTTCTATCGCCAATTCATTAAATATTTCTCGAAAATTGCGAGACCGATGACCAAGCTACTAGAGAAAGAGGCTCCATTTGTCTTTTCTGAACAGTGTATCGAGGCGTTTGATCTTCTAAAAGACAAACTCGTTTACGCCCCGATCATAATTGCTCCTGACTGGTATTTGCCATATGAATTGATGTGCGACGCGAGCGACTATGCCGTAGGAGCAGTGCTTGGACAGCGGAAGGAGAAGCACTTCCACCCGATCTACTATGCTAGTCGGACCCTAAACAATGCTCAAGAGAATTACACCACCACCGAGAAAGAGCTTTTAGCTGTGGTGTTTGCATTTGATAAGTTTAGTTCATATCTTGTTCTGTCCAAAACAATCGTCTACACGGATCATGCTGCCATTCGTTATCTTTTCAGCAAGCAGGACGCTAAGCCTCATTTTATCCGATGGATCCTTCTGCTTCAAGAGTTTGATATCGAAATCTGTGATAAAAGGGGGGCGAGAATGTAGCGGCCGATCACTTGTCACGTCTTTGAGAGAGCCGAGATTGGAGATGTTGGGGTCATCATCAATGACCATTTCCCGATAGAGAATCTCATGTTTGGCAAAGCCCAGGATGACGGCTACCTGTGGTTTGCTGATATCGCGAACTTCCTCATCGATGGTTCCCTCCCTAGGAGGATGTCTCACCAGCAAAAGAAGAAATTCTTTGCTGACGTAAAGTTCTACATTTGGGACGACCCGTTTCTTTTTCGTATAGGTGTTGATTAGCTGGTGAGGAGATGTGTAGATGTTGAAGAGGGGTGGCGGATTCTGAGCCACTGTCATGAGGGACCGACAGGATGTCACCATGGTGATGTTCTTACTGCTAAGAAGGTCTTCGATTCAGGATTCTATTGGCCTTCGATTTTCAAAGATGGTCATGCATTCGTTAAAAGTTGTGACCGATGCCAGCGTGTTGGTAACACTCATCCCGAAATGAAATGCCCAAAAATGCTATTCAGGTTTGCGAGGTTTATGACATTTGGGGTATTGATTTTATGGGCCCGTTCTCGTCGTCTAGAGGGAACAAGTACATACTTGTGGCAGTTGATTACGTCTCCAAGTGGGTTGAGGCCAGAGTCTTGCCTACTAACAACGCCCGAGTTGTAATAAGATTTCTAAAAAATCATTTCTCTCGTTTTGGTGTACCGAAATCCTTGATCAGCAATCGAGGTACTCACTTCTGCAACGCGCAGATGGAGAAGGCGTTGCAACGCTATGGGGTCACCTTTCGGCTTTCAACTGCCTACCACCCACAGACTAGTGGACAATTATAGGTGAGTAACTGGGGCATTAAACGCATTCTTGAGAAGACGGTTGGGCTAAACCGAAAGGATTGGTCCGACAAATTAGATGATGCTTTGTGGGCTTTCCGTACAGCGTACAAGACTCCGACCGGTTCTACAACGTTTCGGATGATTTATGGGAAAGCCTGTCATCTGCATGTCGAGTTGGAGCACCGTGCTTCTTGGGCACTTCAAACAGTTAACCTCGATATTTCATCCGCGGGCGGGAACCGTTTCCATCAGTTGCATGAGTTAGAGGAGCTGCGGGACCATGCATATGCGCATTCATATAGTTATAAGCAATGGACGAAGGAACTGCATGATCGTAAGTTGAAGCGAAATAAGCAGTTCAAGTGTGGGGATCGGGTTTTGCTATATAATTCCCGATTACAATTATTTCCGGGAAAGCCGAATTCCCGATGGTCAGGCCCGTTCACCATTACTGAGGTATTCCCGTATGGCACGAATGCATGATTGAGATTGAAGACGAAAGCGGGAAGTTTAAGGTGAACGGTCAGAGGTTGAAGCACTACAAAGGCGAGCCGGTAGCTGATCAGACAGTCGAGGTGTTCTACCTTGACTCACTCACCGAGGCGTAGACGTGTTGGATGCATCACTCGGGAGATGGCTGTAGTTGTAAAGTGTGTATTATGATTTACATTATTATCTGTATTATTTATTTTATTATAAAAAAATTAAAAGATTAAAAAAATCAAAAAAATAAAAATATAAGATTAAAAAATTAAAAAAAACAAAAACATAAAAATATGATTATTTCTTATGTTTTTGTTTTTTGTTTTTTACGCCGCTACATGCGAGCGAGTTTGAGTTATTGCAGGTATTATTATACGAATGGTAGCTCTGATGGCGTTTTGGAACTGGTTCTCCCAAGGTTACGGCCGCAAATGAAATGTTATACGGTCGCTCTATTGATACACTCCTGGTGCAGATTCTGCATATAAACGAGGGGAATAACACGTTCTTTGTTTTACTTTTGACTATTTTGTGTTTTATTTTAATTTTATTTTATTTTATTTCTTTACCTTATTCTCATCGAGGACGATTTCGTTTTAAGTGTGGCGATGAGAATTTATTTTACTTAGTTGTAGAAAAGAAAAACAAATTTTTTTTAATAATAAAATATTTGCACTCTTTCGCTGAAAATCATGTTGGTTACTCAAGTTTGAAGGACATATACTTTTATATGTTTGGTTCTGTTATCTACTTGTAGACATACGGGATAGCCATTGACCCGAAAACTGAAAGTGACTTGGGCGACTGAATTTGAAAAAAAACCAACAAATAAAATTTTTTTAAATGTCCCTTGAAAATTAATTTTCTTCTATGTTAAGTAGAAAATGATATTATTACGTTGTGTTAACGAACTCTCGGAAGTTTTGAAAAATAAAATAATAATAATAAAAGAAGAGATGAGATGGTTTGCATATCTGATTTGGGATGTGTCGGTAGGCTCAACTAGCTTTGATAGTCCCCTTTAGCATATTTTATATATATAATAAATTGAAAAACGGTGAAACCAAATTTCGAGGCTTAAGGAGGATTACCATAATCTAAAAGCTTTGAGATGGTGAGACTTAGATGGACTCAAACCAGAACACCACCACATGTCCATCTTTTTACGAGCTTAGAACTAGTTATATACTTTAGGGTGATATAAAATAAATGAAAAAAAAGTACGTTATGAAAGTTATGAGTATTCTAAAAAGTTGTTTCAAAAAGCAAATGATTGTGAGAAAGTTATGTATTGTAAAATGCCAAAGAGCATTCTCAAAGTTAGTAAAAGAGGCCAAAGATGCACATACTAGACGTGACTTATAGTTTACGTGTTACCAAGGGGATAGTGACTCTGAGGATACACTATTGGGGCTCTAAGGTTCTTAGTCAATAGATATCAAATTAGGAATTTATAGGACAAAGTCCAATAATATTTAGGAATAGCTCGTACTGCCTCCACATGACCATTCATCCCCCAAATTTCACCGAGTGCATCTAATTAGTACCATCAACGAGTCCTTAGCTTATGGTGATTTGTCAAACCAGTCTGCTTTGACTTTAGTTTTTCTAGCTCTCTTTGTCTGAGATGGGGTAGATGTAGCCGTAGCTTTTGAACTTAAAACGCTTAATGCAATTGGGGGCTTGATCGGTTAGTGGCTCGGTTTAAAGTGGACAAATATACCGGCAATCGCGGTCAATATGTCGAGCTGTTTCTATTGTTATAATAATATTAAATAATCTGGGAGCTGTTGTTTTCACTTGGTTATGATCCTGTGTAGATTTATTTTTCAAGGAAGAAAAAGTCTTAAGTGTGGGGATGTTTGATGTGTTGTAAAACGCACTTATTTTCCGCACCATTTATCATTATTTTAGTCGCTTTTATATATAATATTTAATGTTTCTTAACTTGTTTTAGTATGGCATTACATAGTTATATATTTTTTGTAGGTTGTGGGTTTTAAAGAGAAAAGAACCGGGTTTATGGAAGACGGAAATGGCTTTTATGATCAAATCTTAAAGAACTAAATTGAAGCCTGACCCGAGCCCATTTGTGTGAAGCCTTGCATGGGTATAATATATTATAACATAAAAATCAAAAACCCTAACTTGAAAATTAGTCGGATCGGAAATTTTGACGAAGGCTCAAAAGAAAGAAAAAATATAAAAAACCAACTCTTTGGTTTTGTGAAGTTGGTCGGCCATCAAGGAAGAAAGCGAAGAAAATTATATTAAATCAAATCTCTTGGATTTAATTGCCAATCGCAGCAACTCAAAGGGAAAAATATTTTTTATTCAAAGTTCTTTTAAAGCTAAGGAAAGAAGAAGGAAGCCAAGGGGAGTCAGGACGACAACCGTAATAGGGAACATTATTTTTCTTCAAAGTGGTTTGCATTATTTATTTTATAAGTTCATCTCTATATTTCTTGATATGATGATTATGACTTTTGAATTCGTTAAGTTTTCGTTGGTTATGATTATTGGCTAAATCTTTTGTACTACCTAGGTGTTGATGATTATTGACATTGTTTGACGGTTTACTTGGTTTTAATTGATCACAAGACGTATTATTATTGAAAGGCTTTATTTAATTTAATCTTTGGTGTGTTAAAATATTGTTTTTATATAATTATTGCTTGTGATTTCGCGTATGACTTTGATTGATTGTGTGTCATTCAGTTAGAGTTCTACTTTTAGGTCTTAGACTTGGTGTTTTTGATCTATGTGTGGTTAGCGCTGCCATAGGAATCTTAAGTGTGATTAATTATTAAATTTCAATAGTTTCACGTTCCTTGCGACCGAGAGGTAATCGGGAGTCGGTATGTCTCGTATCTTTATTCGGTTGGATTAGAATTGCGCGAAAGCGAGTTTTGATTTTGTCCGGTTTAGTTTTGCGTGCAAATATGTGTCCTAGATCAAGTTAAATATTGTTACCCCTTTATCCCTATAATTGCTAGTACCAATTTTAAGCGGGTTTTGTGTCGTTGAGTCCGAGAGGAGATGCTTCAGTAGGGTACCTTAGTAATCTTTTTCCTGGTGCATTCATTCAATCTTCTTAGATTTGTGAGGGTTAGTTGGTGAGACCGAGAGGTGATCTAGCGAACTTTAATGAGCCTTAGTTGATTATTTTAAGATACCGGTGTCGTGTGATTAGTTAGTTCCATTAACCGTTGAACTGTCAATAGGATTCTTGCCTAGATAGTCGTTTCTCCATATCCGTTAAGAACTTCGTTAAGTTTCGTTAAGTTTTCCAGTTAGTTCCGTTAAGTTAAGTAAGTTAGTTTTAAATTAATTAAAATAAAATAAAATAAAATCAATTAGATATTATTAGGTAGGACTTGGATTATGGTTTATAATCTGAGCCGTTCTCACGTGTCTTCGAGTTCGATATCTGGACTTTCCTTTTCTTTGCTATACGTGACCGGTACACTTCCCGTTTGTGTGAACTAGGATAGGTTGTTTGGTTTTTAAAGCTTAGTTGCGATTCGTGTTTTATTTATATATATTTTTTCGCACATCATCACTCCTACATTAAACCTCACATTTTTAACAAATTTGTAATGGTAAAATAATAGTTACCATTCTTAAAATTTATGCTTCAAAATTTATTAATTTAATATTTATTTCCTATTTTTTTTCAAACATTTGATATTTATAATTATCTTTTACTTTAAAATTGTTTTAAAGACTATTGTACAACGATTGTATTAATAGTGTTTAACGGGTTTACTGTTTATTGTATACTGATAATTTATTAAAAATTATATTTTCAAGAACTACTCGTGTAATACACGGACCTCAAACTAGTATGCTTATAAAAAGGGGAAATTCCTTAAATGACCCATTTTAAAATAGGGAGAATTTAAATGACTCATTAATAATCAATATTCGAAAATGGACCAACAAATATGGACTGGAGCGACGGGAATTATAAATATTTGAATCTCGTCTGCTCCGTCCAGATTTAAAGTGAATCCCGTCTTTCTCGTCTAAATTTTAAATAATTTCGTCTTTCCCGTCCAAATTTCAAATAAATTCGTATTTTCAGGCCAAATTTTTAAAATTTTTTTTTTTGTCTTTTATACTAACACTTTTTTCTCTCTCCTTCAACCTCTCTCTTCTTTTTTTTCTTCCTTATCATCATCATCATCATCATCATCATCATTATCATCATCATCTTTTCTTTTTCATCACCGACAATAAAAAGAAAACCCATTAACGAAAAATTGTCAAGTTCCAAGATTTCTTGTCGTTGATCGATAACTATTACTATGATTTCTGTAGCAATTATGAAGTTGACGAAATTGACGATGAAGCCACCCCGTGTTTATCAGTGTTTCTCCTTTGACAAGTCGAAAGCTAGAAATCACGGGAGATAATGAATAAAAAGAAGAAGATGATGATGATGATGATGACGATGACGACGATGATGATGATGGAAAAGAAGAGAGAGATTGAAGGAGAGAGAAAAAAGACAAAAAAAATTTCAAAAAATTTGGACTGAAAAGACGAAATTATTTAAAATTTTGACAGGAAAGATGGATTTACTTTAAATTTGGACGGGATAGACGGATCACTTTAAATTTGAACGGGATAGACGGATTCCCTTTAAATTTGGACTGAGCAAACGAGATTAAAGTCTTTTTAAATCCCATCGCTTCAGTCCAAATTTGTTGGTCCATTTTGGGAATATTGATTATTAATGGATAATTTAAATTTTATATCTCTTCAAATGGTCCATTTAAAGAATTTTCCCTTATAAAAATGATGTTTGTGTTAACTTATTTTGAATTAATTTTTTTTATTTAGAAAAGCCTATAGATAAACCGGGTGATCTTGTGGTTAGTGAAAAAATTAAAACATGTGTGATGGGTAGGGGTGTTTATGGTCCGGTTTTCGCATTTTTTGGATCAAACCGTAACCAAATCTTTCGTAACTGTTTTTGATTCTTGTAAACCAAAACCAAACTGTGTAACTCTCAAACTGAACTGAACCGAACCAAACCATTAGTTATGGTTTGGTTCCGGTTTGATTTCACGGTTTGAGCTTGTTTGGTTTTTATACAAAATGTTTAAATTAAGATATGATAAATTTATAATGAAGTTGTGAATATTTTGCAAAAGTGAACATATTTAAACACAGTTCGTTCAGTTCACAATCATGTTTAGTAATTTAATAGTACTTAACATTGAGATGTATATTGATTGATCTAGGGTGTGAAGTAAATGATGTCTAGTATTTTGAGTATGAGATCATGAGATGTATATTGATTTCTGATGTAATACTGTAATGATGTAAATCTACAAATATGAATGTTGTTGTGAAACAACAGCCTAATAGCAACCAACATGCATCTTTATTAAGATCCATATAAATATTACATATATATATATATATATATATATATATATATATATATATATATATAATAGAGAGAATAGAGTGAAAGAAGATTGATCTTATTGATGTCATCAACCAAATAAAAGATACACCCATATATAAAAGCTTTACATTAATACAAAGGTAATGAATAGATGGAGGTTATGTATGTGGAGGGTCACCACATTATGATGTATTCATAACACTCTACCTTTACAATCCACATATGCTAGACGATGTTGCCTCATTAAAAACATTGCTACGAAAACCATGTGGAAAAAACCAAAGCTAAGGAAAAAAGACTGCAACGCATATAAAACTTCCCCTCATTTATATATCCTCTAAGCGGTAGTTTTGATCTTCGGTAAGAGTTGCAGAAATTTGTAGTCAGTTATTTGCGGTCTAATCTTTGATTTGCATCTCTTTATGCCAAACAATTATCTTCATATGAGACATCTGGTCCCTTCTCTCATAAAGAAATATCAAAAGGTCAACAATAGTGATGTGTTACATTCCCTGCATTTACAAAACTACCGAAACATTTTTATTTCTTGGGTTAGTAAAATATAAACTCATCTCTCTCGTACCTTCAAACTATATCTTTTTAATAAATTTAAAAATGATATATCTAGTTATGTTTAACTAGTAAGAAACAATGTATCAATTGCAATTAACTATGATACTTCTTGACAAATGATTTTTTATATAGAATATAGTAAGGATAAAATTTTCTATATCAAATTAATTAAGATCCTCGAACCCTTTTACAGATGAATTCTATCTATATTAAAATTGTAAGCCCAATTTTAGTGACTTACTGTAACACCCCGTAACCGCAGCGGAAACGTACACGGGATGCAACAGACACATCTGATATCAACAGCATTGCTTATAAAGAAAATACCACTACATTAATTTATAACATATTACATTGTTGCGAGTTTCATTACTGTCTAGGTGTTACACACATATTTTACCGATAAGACATTAATAAATTCATTACAAAACATAGAGCAGCAAGCTTCCAACAGGTAGCACAGATAGTTAAGCACATATCAATCATTCCAACTTGGGCATACCTAGAAAACATGTAAAGAAAACGGGTCAACTACGAATAGTTGGTGAGTTTCACTAATTTAAATAAACACTGACAAATCATTTTAACAATCATTTATTAACAATATAATCATGCTGGGAACTATGTTACCCCAGAACATTTCCATTAACTTCCTGGGAACCATGTTACCCCAGAACAATAATAACCCCTGGGAACTATGTTACCCCAGAACAATAAATACCCCTGGGAACTATGTTACCCCAGAACAATTACAACCTCTGGGAACTATGTTACCCCAGAACAATAATAACCCCTGGGAACTATGTTACCCCAGAACAATAATAACCCCTGGGAACTATGTTACCCCAGAACAATAATAACCCCTGGGAACTATGTTACCCCAGAACAATAACACATGATAAACATTTTATATATTCTGTGCATCAGACCATATATATATAAATGTATAAGTATTTCCATACGATCGGTATGTACTTAAATACTTTAAATAAGACATGTTTTCCGCCCCGGGAAAATATAATTAAAACAATTCATTAAAAGGGGCTCGTGAAAACTCACCTTTTGTGAGTCGGTGAGTAATACAAGGAACAGCTACGTGCCTGGATCTGTAATATAATATCTAGTCGTTACTATATAATTCCCATAACTTAAATACGTATCAATCGGTACATCTGGGAACATTGTTAACCCAGTACTGTACTCGATTCGGGGACAATGTTAACCCCGTGACACTTCTAAGGACTCAGATTGTGACATTGCTTAGAGTTTGACAGTCAATTTAGTTAAGGTGATGAAATTATAGCTCGGTTTGACACCCCGTTTGGCCGTGGGGACCGTTTCCGGTATTTCGGTGCCGGAAACGGTATAATCGGGTAACATTACCCAAATCATCCGAATTATTCTCGGATGATTTATTTTTACTTAATTTACTTAGATTTATGAAATAGTCCATTTTTAGAGTTTTCATGTACCAGTCAGCTCGCTTATGCGAACTTTGCCGGTTTACACGTTTTAAGCTTTAAAAAAAACTTGTTTTTATGTTCTTTTTAGCACAAATAATTACCCGATTAGTCTCGGGTCTTGAAATTTTGCACAAAACTTAATTTGACAGTAAGGAATTTTGTAAAAATTTTCCAGATTTATTTTCTTATATTTACATTTATTTATCTATTTTTAAATCTTATTAAAATACTAAATATATCAAAAATACCAAAACACTTTAGAAAAATCCCAAATTTTTCTCGGATGATCTCTATCATCCTCATAACTTTCTGGAATTTTTCCAGATTTATTTTCCTATATTTACATTTATTTATCTATTTTTAAATCTTATTAAAATACTAAATATATCAAAAATACCAAAACACTTTAGAAAAATCCCAAATTTTTCTGGGATGATCTCTATCATCCTCATAACTTTCTGGAATTTTTCCAGATTTATTTTCCTATATTTACATTTATTTATCTATTTTTAGATCTTATTAAAATACTAAATATATCAAAAATACCAAAACACTTTAGAAAAATCCCAAATTTTTCTGGGATGATCTATATCATCCTCATAACTTTCTGGAATTTTTCCAGATTTATTTTCCTATATTTACATTTATTTATCTATTTTTAGATCTTATTAAAATACTAAATATATCAAAAATACCAAAACACTTTAGAAAAATCCCAAATTTTTCTGGGATGATCTCTATAATCCTCATAACTTCCTGGAATTTTCCCAGAATTTAAAACTTATTTTTCAAGCCATTTTCACCCAAAACCGAGCTAGAAAGCCCTAGAACTCGTTTCACCGAAAAGCCTACTTAGACTTTTCCAACTGAGCTCAAATTTTGTGGGTGACTTTTATATGTTATAAAAAGCTTATCTTAAATTTTCCGGAATTTTTCATCATGTTTTGCTATTTTTTCACTATTTTTGGCCAAAACCGAGCATTAAATTCACCAAATATTCATCTTTTATCCAAAAATTACCAAAAATTCACAGATCTAATATTTTCATGTGTAGATCATCTCTGTGAAATTTCGTGACCCAACTCTAAGCACACAACAATCTGTCCATTTTTCATAAACACACGAAAACCGAACTATTTTGTGTTTTCTAGCTTTAGATCGCAAGGATCTCGGTTTCTAGCCTTTGCTAGCCGCTAGATACAACACTTACAAGCACAATAACACCATACCAAGCAAACTATACCAACAATCAAACCATTTCTTTCAATGTGTCGGTTTTTATGCAAAAACAAAGGTTTTAACCGTAAAAATCCGTTCTCGACTCTTTTTACTCATTTCTTGGACAAAGATCCCTTGTATAACATGTATACATCTCTTGATCATGCAAGAGTCGGTTTCATCTCGGGTTTTCACCCATCTTTCACTTGGAAATCCATTTTAACAAGATTTTAACCGTAAAATTTTATTCTAAACACTTTTAACTCATTACTTGGATCAAGATCCTTTGTATAACTTGTATACATCCCTTGATCATACGAGAACCGGTTCCATCTCGGGTTTTCACCCATATTTCACTTGGAACCTTTCTTTTCTCAAGATTATGGAGTTAGAAGTAGGATTCAAGCATCAAAACATGTTCATACCTTGGAGATTTTGGTAGAAATCAAAGGGAATGGGATGGATGAAGATGAATGTTGAGAGGATTTGGAGTTAGATAGTTTAGAAAAAAGAAAAATGTGATGTGTGTGTGTATAACCATAGGGCCGGCCAAGTTGTGGTGGGGGGGTGGGGCCCTCTCATCAATTCTAGGCCACATATTTGGATTACACAATCCAGATAATGTTGTGGATAGTCTGGTTCAGTTCGTTTCTCGTTTAAACTCGTAATTCGGCTTAAAACGAGCCTAAAATGGTCGTTTTTCGGGTCAAAATGAATTTACATAACACTGATTTAAAAACTTTAAAAAACTTAGCCCATGACATTAAAACATCATATTATTAATAATTACGCATCTTTTTCGGCTTGATTGATCGTCTCTTGCTTGGTTTGGTGTTAAAGGTTTCGTTTAGCGTACCGACGTACCATTAAATCGAAATCCTTTTTCTGTGCTATAATTTACTTATCCCGAAACATTAATACTTCGTAAATATCATTAAACGTTATATACTTCGTCTATAATGTAATTCCCGATTCGTTCGGGTTTCAATAACCGATCATTGGTTAATTGTAATTCCAATACGATTCACTATATAATCGAGTATGATTCGTACTATGAATCATATATACTCGTATATACGTACTATAACTCATATAATTAATATTTAAATGACACGTAAATAGTATATACCGGCTAGGGTATACCTGAATTTGCCGGAATCGTTACACTTACGATATCAAATTACGAAACCCATTATATATTTACGGTGAAGTTAATAGTTTATGTCGGCAAGAAAACCAGACACGAAATGAGAGCTTCGGTGCACGCGTTTAGCTTCAACGGTGAGAAGATCTTCTAGTTTACTTGTGTTTGGCTATATATATGCCTTTATTTGTCATTTGTATGTGTGTTATATGTTGTAAATCACCACCCAAGGGGAGCTCACCTTGGGTGAGTCGGTTCTTTGTTTGTTATCAATCTTTCTACCGACAACGAGATCGTTCATGTCTTATCTTTATCTTTATATTTATGTTCGGTCGTTTGATTTACCGCACTCGTCTCGACACGTTTATCGAGAGCAAAACCGTTTGGTGGTCGTTTTGGGACGTACAACCATCCTTAACTAATCATCCTAAAGAGGAACTTGATCAAGATGACAAACATGTCGACTACATCATACCTTGCTGCGGTTATTACTCTCTCTGTTGTAACAGGTTCATAGGTTTAATATTTATCATGTTTTCTATTACTTACATTAAAAACTGATCAACACTTGTTATCATATATATATACATGTAGGTTAAGGTACGTCAAACCCGGTATTACTTTCTATTTATTACATTATGTATTATGTTTATTACATTATTATTATATTAATTACATTATTACTGTTGTCTACTAACTAGGCCCATTGGGCTGGGGGTTTATGGAGGTAACCCCTAACCGGGCCTGGCCTAATAAAGGTTAGGGTTCATGATATTAGTCATGGAGTCCCTATATAAGGAGCCTTCATTATTCATTTGAAGGACCTTCTCTTGGACCCTTGGCTCCCACATATTTTTGTGTCTGTAAACAAGAGTTCATTCTCTTAACAGTCACATCCACTCCCCCACTTTCCTATGGCAGATCTGAGCATCCGGAGAAGAAGACGGAGTCGTGGTTGAACTTGGACTCGGATCTGACCCGGATCCATTCCATGTTTCTTCATGTGGCACCATCCGTGGGACCCGACAACGAATTACTTTTTGTTTTCGTCTCGGTCCTCGGATCTGTTCATCAAATATTCAAAATCTATGATTTTTTCCTTTGGGGAAAAAATCCAGATCTAGAAGTATACAAGAAGAAATACCACCAAATTTTTGGGAAAATCCTTATATTTGTGTTCGTCCCAAGTGACATATGCGAGATTCGGTTCTGATTTATTCAGATCTGAGTTCGTTTGAGCAGTTTCTACGATTTGTATTATGGCCTGTATCATCAGATCTGCGTTTATACAGATCTGCTCTCTTCAGATCTGAACTAGCTTCGGTTCTTCACGAGCAGGCGATTACATGTGGGGTGTAGTTGGATGTATTTGTGGGATTGACAGTTGTTGATATGCATTTAGATTTTGGAAAGGTGAAGTATGCACACAAGGTGTTTGATAAAATGCTTGAACCACCTACCATTTCGTGTAAGAATATTTCTACATTTGAGATATTGACGTATTATTATTCTTTGTCTCATCCAAGGAGTCAACATTTGAAATGGTGCCAGAAGTCCAAGAAGAAAAATATACTACCATAGCGGCGAGTATACTCCGCCATAGCGGGTCGCATACGCGCTCCCGACGATTATACTCCGCCATAGCAGGCCGCATACGCGCTTCCGACGATTATACTCGGCCATAGCGGGCCGCATGCCCGCTCCCGGCATGCGCGCTCCCGGCGATTATACTCGGCCATTGCGCGCTCCTGGCGATTATACTCGGGCATAGCGGGCCGCATGTTATACTCGGCCATAGCGGGCCGTATACATGCTCCCGGCAATTATACTCCGCCATAGCGGGCCACATGCGCGCTCCCGACGATTATACTCCGCCATAGCGGGCCGCATGCGAGCTCCCGACGATTATACTCCGCCATAGCGGGCCGCATGCGCGCTCCAGGCGATTATACTCCGCAATAGCGGGCCGCTTGCGTGCTCCCGGCGATTATACTCTGCCATAGCGGGCTGCGCTCCCGGTGATTATACTCCGCCATAGCGGGCCACATACGCGCTCCGGCGTCCGCGCCGCGACCCGCGAGTCAGAACCGCGATCCGCATGTCAACACTTCGACGTCCACACCACGACCCGCGAGTCAGAACCGCGATCCGCATGTCAACACCTCGGCGTCCGCACTGCGACCCGTGGGACACGGCAACAAATCACGTTTGTTTTCTTCTCTACTTCAAGCCTCAGATCTATATTCATGTTATTTTAAACATAATTTCAATAGAAGATTTACAGATCTGAGTTACATATCTGAATTTCAAATTGAAAATTTTTTTCTAAGTTAGAGATGGGGTTACATATCCGGATTTTAAATTGGAAATCACAAATTTGGATATCAATGGGTTTTAAATTTCAACTGTAAATTTCAGATCTAAGTTTCCATATCTGGTTGAAATAGAAAAAGCAATCCTCCGATTCTCTCCTTAATATGACTTTGTAGGCCCACTTCTTTTATTATTATTAGACAAAATGACAAAAGACGTCCTTTATGTTTGTTCTGATTTTCATTAGACGTCCTTTATCGAAAAAAATAGCAGAGACATAATTCATGTATCAAAATCTCTTTCAACTTACGTCCTTTAGCAGTATCCTAGTTAAAATTTTCCGTTAACTTTGGTCATGTGCTTTGCACATGAGGGCATTGTGGTCATTTTACCCCTTTAAGGATTATTTATGTAATTAGATTAAATATTGCTCTTTTATCATCTTCATCATCCCCATCCAACCCATCACCAACATTCAACACCATCAACTCCGGCCAGCACCATTCACCACCATCAACTTCGGCCACCACCATTCAACGCCACCAATCACAATCACACTTCCACTTCCACCAGGTGTAAGACCACTAATAACTCTTTAGTTAAAGAATTGTACTATAACCATTATACACAAAATCTTTTTTCACAGTACATACCACTCCATATCTGTAATATTTTTCCAACCCACCAAATGCTTGGATCTTGAACACCACACATTCCCAAAACAAACAAATCATACCCAAACTCTCTCGTTCTCTCCTTGTAACCGACCACTGAAGGCAATCATCTCCCTCTCGGCGGCAGCTCAACCACCGTTATACGCCACCAGCAAACCATCTTCCTCATTCACCTACACCCCTTGGCTCCATTTCCATCACCCCTAACTCTCTTTGTCTTTACCGTAATTAATATCACCACAACACACCAACGGCAGCCACCTCCGCCCTCCGTCGTAATTAATATCACCACAAATTGAAGGTGATTGGCTTGACAGGGTTCCAAATTCGAAAGATTAATGAGGGATTGAAGGTGATTGGCTTGACGGGTGGTGGCGACGGGTGTGATGGTGGCCGAAGTTGGTGGTGGTGGTTGCAATGGTGCAGAGAGGAAGAGGGGATGAAGTTGCAGGTTTGTTATAGAGAGAGAGAGAGTATTTACTTTTATATATGTTTACTTCTTTTTATTTTTAATTATTAAATAAATATGTAAAATTACAATACTACCCTCATGTGCAATGCACATGACCAGATTTAATGAGAAAAGATAACTGGGTTAGGGTCAAAGGACATACCGTGATAGAGTTTTTAAGAATAAAGGATGTTTTATGTCGTTAAGTTTGCCAAAGGACGACCATTGAAAAAACGTGCAAACATAAAGGACTAGTTTTGCCATTTTGTCTTATTATTATTACACACAGATATGTTGAGTAAAGGGTAAAATCCTTAAAACTCCAACAACTAAAGCCATGGTCAAGGAATCTATTTGAGATACAGAGGCCATGATATCTCTGGTGCTGAAATCAACCTCAATATCCCAACAGTTTTCATGGTTGCTATAGGAGATGTATCAAACTTTTTTGTCTTCAAATCAGAGCCTCTCGTCTATATGATCCTCAGAATAAGCTTTGTAGGCTGTCAAAAACTTTATCGCGGCCGCGGAGTATAGATATGTCACCCGCAAGAAAATTTTGCGTTATAGTTCCGCCTCCCGCGAACAAATTTCGCTCTCACTGGTATAAATCCGTCATCCGCGGACAAACTTTGCGGTATAGTTCCGCCTCCCGTGAACAAATTTCACTCGCTGGTATAAATCCGTCATCCACGGACAAACTTTGCGGTATAGTTCCGCCTCCCGCGAACAAATTTCACTCTCACTGGTATAACTCCGTCATCCGCGGACAAAATTTGCGGTATAGCTCCGCCTCCCGCGAACGAACTCCGCGCTCGCTGGTATAGCTCCGCCACTCCCGCCTTCCATGCTCCTCCGCATGCACGCTCTGTTGTAATCGTATGCGTGGCGGAAAAACACCAGATACTGCGCGTCCTCGCCAAATGACGTTTCCAAACTTGCATTCTTAGGCCGAGGTCTTGTTCTGCTTCGACGCGCCACCTTCAGCTGAAAAACGATCCGCAAGAAAATTATTTCAAACAAAAGAGAAGCATGAACAAATCCAGGTCTATGATTTTATCAATTTAGAAAGTGGAGCACCATGGCCGCGTGAAACCCCCGGTGGGCCAGTGATGCTCACCAGCTGTTAAAATTCAGCCACCGCAGATTAATTACATCATAGTTCTTATGCGGGTAGGCATTTCATATATCACATGCTCCAGTAGGTTAATTCATGACGGGATAACTAAAAGCCCCGGCGGGACAACCGTTAACCGCTTGCACTCACCCGCAAGTCAACTTCAATCATCGGCGGACCAAAACCACTCCCCGCGGATCAAGAATAATATGAGGCGGGTTAATTCTTGTTTCCGCATACCGCAAGAAAAGCTTCCGCGGTTCATGTAAAAGCTCCGAGAAAAGCTACGGCGGGTCAATTCCGTCTTCCGCAAAACTTTGTCACTACCGCGCGACGGCGGGTTCAGCAGTAACATGCACTCTCCGACGGGTACAACCCAATAAGCGCGGGTGGTCAACACCCGTTTCCGCGGGCTACATTCGCGCTACGGCAGGACAACATCGATGACCACGGACCATAGACGCACCACCGGACTTCAATCCATTGTGTTATGACATTCTCGTCAAGCTGCCTTTTCAAACCCGCAAATTCTGGCGGAGACCTTATTTCGCCCGGACATGCCATCTTCAGTGAAGGTATCATTTAAATCATGTTTTTAAGCTAAAAGGTGATGAGTATGCATGTTAAATTATAGTGTGGTATCTTGTAAATCATCTTAATGGAGATGTATATATCTATATATATTTGGGTATGCAAACGTACATACCGTTTTGAAGCGCGCGATGTTCAAGTCATGTCCTGACACAAATTCCATTTTTATTAATAAACTAATATTACATACTAGTTTATGAAATGAAATGGAGATGTCATAAACTTTACTAATAACCGTGAGTATTACCAAATCTTTGGAACGATTATTAGTAAATTATAACTATGAATGATTATCTAATCTCATATGACATCTTGAAACAACAAATATTATTTTTGTGCGTGATATAAAAAGTTGTTTACTCATTCGCGCACGTGATTGAAACATTATTAACAAATTTATTATTACAAGTTCAATACTACTAACATTATTTAGCGGCAATGAACTGGGGGACTATCATGGTATATCACCACCACATCTTTGGATGGAAGACGTCCAAATATTAGGATGAGCACACCTCATAACCCGTCCCACGGATGGCGTCAATGAAGAAACATGGAATGGATCCGGGTCGGATCCGAGTCCAAGTTCCCCGGTCTTCAAGATGAACGAACCACGACTCCGTCTTTTCTCCGGTTGCTCAGATCTGCCATAGAAAAGTGAGGGAGTGGAGGTGACTGCTAAGAGAATTAACTCTTGTTTACAGGCACAAAAATATGTGAGAGCGGTCTAAGAGAAGGTCATTCAAATGAATAATGAAGGCTCTTTATATAGGGACTTCATGACTACCATCATGAACCCTAACCTTTATTGGGCCAGGCCTGGTTAGGGGTTATGATAATATCAATATCATGGCATGCATGTAATATACACATGACACATGGATAAATGAAGAGAGTAGAACTACGTCAAGGGAGATTCAATGAGCTTAGCACTAAAGCAATAGACCTTTTGTTTTTTTAGCCCCATTTTGTAAAAGGAAAAAAATGTAGTTTAAAAATAAAAAAGATCATAAAGAAATTGTTAATCAGAAGACATTCCTCCAAGCTTTTATATGGACCGAGGAATACAAATTTTTGTTAACATAAGAAAGATGACAACCAATAAGATATTTTATAAAAAAATCAATGCTTAAGCCTATTTATATGGGGGCATGGTGGTCGACGGTTCCCGAGCCGACACCCTGCTAGACCCGAATTATTTTTTTATAAAAGCATATATGTATTTTTGTAAAAAAACAATATGTATGTTTAAAGTTTAAGCGCAATTATATAATCACTAGCTTGGTTTGGTAGCAACGAGTTATGACTCCCAAGCAAAAGGTTATGAGTTCAATTCTCATTTGAGACATGCTTAAGCGCCTTAAGCCTATTTTCATGCAAATATTTTTTTACAAAACCCAAATAATATCAAAGTAAGCTCATTTAAAAGTTACGTTGTTTAAACCCAACAAAATTCCCTTTTACTTAAGTCCCAAAATTTAGTTTCGTCTTCGACCCAAAATATTTTAGCAATTCTCGAAGATTACCCTGACACGATTATGGCAATAATTCCACCATTTGTTTTAATCAAATAACTTTTATTTAAACTATTGTCTTTAAAATAAATTAATATAACAAGAAAATGAGCATTTGTTTTTTCCGAATTGTGAACTTTTATAAATAAGGCCGAAGCCACAAACAAACCTCCACAACACGGAGGAAGGCACACAAAAAAACCTCACACCACTACTGCATCAAAGAAAATTTAACCCAATTAGACCTAGTTATCGACTTGCAATTAGATCTATGTTTGGACCAAAGAAAACTATTGGATCTAATGTCATAAATTATATCTTGGATCTTCACCTCTTTACTTATAAAATGTTTCTCGTTTCTGGTCTTCCAAATACACCAACTAGCGGTAATAATAATTTCATGGAAAACTTCCTTCTCCCTCTTACCTCCCACGTAGTCATGGACTTCAAAAAGGTCTCTAACCGAAAAGATGAAGAAAGATAAGAATAACACCAAGCAATCAAAGCATCGCAAAGAGCCCCGTTTTCGAGCACCCAATGTGGATGTGCTCGGCTGATTCTTGTTCAACCTACAAAATGAGCATTTTTTGCTCTTTAACATGCACAGAGTATTTGAATATATTTGTTTTTTAAATTCAAAGTTTTTAAAGTGGACGAGTTGCAGAATAACAGTATTGCTCTTTAAAGGCATTGGTTTATAAGGACGTGTGTAGTGGGTGTAACACCCTTGAAAAACACAACATCGTCCCACTCTTAGGCTATCCCACATCGGCCATGGACAGGAGAGATCATTGGTTCATAAGTAAATGTCTTGCCTCTTCAATCACCAACGCGTTTTGGGCAACCAAAAACAAATCCGTGAGCTCTTCGTGGGCATAGCGGACAATATTGGTGGTGCGAGAGGCCGGATGTTATAGTGTGCGAAAGACACAATGGTGAAAAAAGACACCATGATAAGCGAAAAGACACAATGATAAGCGAAAAGACACAATGGTGTGCGAAAAGACACAATGAAGTAATTTTTGTTTTAAATTCTATATAACAAAAATCATACTCATATTAAAGATAAAAAACGCCTGTTATTATGATGATTTTTTTTTAAAAAAAAATATCATACGATAAAGTTATAGACGTTCTAAAATAATGGGGGTATTAACATGTGTCTTGCATATGGAGAGAGAAAATGTGTACAATTACCTATATACCCTTTTCATTTTGGTCCCTACTTGAAACATGTCAATTATTTATGGCTTCTCACACTTTTTATTTTTATTACCCCTTTGTAGAATAACTTGACCCATCCTATATATATATATACATACATATATAAAGTTCAAGAGAGAAATGATATTATTGCAAGAAATGTGAGAAATGAATATGGACCACTAGTTTTTTTTAAGTTTTAAACGTTTAAAAATAAATAAAAAAGATGTAAATACAACAATAAATGCACTCTCTATCTCCAATTAATACAACTAATATAACCATAATAAATCTCTCTCTAATTAATATATCTAACTAATTTAATTATAATAATTAAAAGATAAAAACACTACTTTAGTTTTATTTTTTATTTACACATTCTTCATTTTATTCAACATAAATACAATTTATTCATATAATACTATTTCTTTATATTAAAAAAATAATTTCCACTCAATATATTAGCATATATCAATGTATTTTTTAACATTAAATATCAAAACATAATATATATATATATTCAATTGGTATGCCTATAAAAATTATTGTCATAAATAATAATAAAAAAATATCGTACAAATGTGTCTATTAAATGCAAACAATTAATATACAATCTACACAAAGTTATATGACCTAAACTTGTTTTGAGCAATAAAAACGTACAACATACAAAAAACATATAGCTTACATATGTAATTTGACATCAAAAACTATATAAACTACATAAAGATACACACACCCTACACATGTGTAGGTCATATGTTTTTCGCATGTAAGATATATGTTTTCGTATTCTTAGAACAAGTGTAGGTTATATATTTTTGTGTAGGCTGTATATTTTTTATTGACATTTAATACAAACATTTGTATGATAGTTTTTTGTATTATTTTTCACAATGTAACTACGTATTAATGGATATTGATATGTTGAGTTTGAAGAAATTGGTTTTGAAAAGAAATTAATGTAGGAATAAATTGTATTTGTGTAAGATAAAATTTTCGTGTGTAGCTTATATGTTTTTTGTGTGTAGGTTAAATGTTTTCTTGTGCGTGTGTATTTTATTGATGATGAATTTTGTGTATAGGTTATGTGTTGTCTTATTCTTAGAACAAGTGTAGATTATACGTTTTTGTGTAGGTTTTATGTTTTTTGTTGATATCTAATGCAAACACATGTAAAATAGATTTTTTGGTATTATTCATCATAATGTAAGTATGTGTTGATGGATATTAATATATTGAGTTGGAAGAAATTAGTTTTGGATAGAAAGAAATTTTAATTTATGAATAAATTATACTTGTGTAGGATAAAAATTCAAAAAACAAAAATAAGTTATTAAAATAAATGAGTTCTTAATATTTTCTAATTATAATAATTTAATTAGTTATATTAATTAAATAAATAAGTATTATAGTTTATTAGTTATATTAATTGAAGAAAGAGAATAATTAATATTTTCTTTATTTAACTTAAAACATTTAAAACTTAAAACAAAACTAGTGGTCCATATTCATTTATTACATTTCTTGCAATAATATCATTTCTCTCTTGAACCATCCCCTATATATATATATATATATATATATATATATATATATATATATATATATATGGGAGAGTTTTCCTAAAAATAAGTAGTTTTCTAGGAAGACTAGGAATAAATAATAGCCATTGGATCATGTTAATTATGGGTGACAATCTTGACCCAAACCCTTTCAAATGAGTCAATTTGAGTTGTTTTAAAAGTTAAATGTGTTGGTTTGGGTTAAAGGTTTTAAATAAATGGGTCAAAATGAGTCATTTGAAATTTCATCCTTTTATTTTCGAGTTAAAATGGGTCGACAAGTTCAAAGAAATGGGTCGATGTGGGTTAGTGTCCTAAGAAAATGTGACAGGTTTCGGATCGGAACGGGTTTTCGTACAAGAAAGGTTTCAGCACGAAACGGGTTTTAGATCAGAACGGGTTCGGTTCAGGTTTCAAGTCAACACGAGTTTTCACCCGTAACGTGTTGGGTTTTGGTTTCTTTCTGGTCGATTCCGGACTCGTTTTTGTTCGTTTTTTCAGTTTTGTTTTTGTTCGGTTTGAATTCTTTTAGTTTCGTTTTGATTTATTTTTTCGATTTCGATTGATGTGGTCCGGTTTTGGCTTTTTGTTTCTTTGTTTCATTTTCGTCGATTCTTTCGATTTCGGTTCGATTCTAGATGGTGTTTTTTTAATGGAACTGTAAGCCCGTTACCGATAGCCCTACTTTAACGTTGGATTTACTCATAAACGCAGTTTTAAATATCAGAGTTAACAAAAACTTTTGCGGAATAATAAAACTTCAACCATAACATTTTACATAACCATCAAATCATATCTTATAAAACATTGGTAGTCAATTAAAACCAAACATAGACTTTAAAACATCACAACATTTCTTCGAGATGCCAGTATCTTTGATTTCCATGCCATGTGTCTTCAGTCACGCGAGTTGCCTCAACCTATTTGCCTGCGTGCATACTAAAAGTCAGCTATGCTGAGTGAGTTCTAGTTAGTCACATAACTTACTTTTCATACTCATATACGTGCCCGAAGGTACGCATTACATACATATCATGTTCATCATTCGTCCATACACATTCATATCTAACCATACATTATAAAGGGTGTTTCATCTACATACCTCGGACATTATTATTAGGGTCCGGTCACCCTTCATCCTCGGATATTATTAGGGTCCGGTCACCCTTCATCCTTGGATATTATTAGGGTCCGGTCACCCTTCATCCTCGGATATTATTATGGTCCGGTCACCCTTCATCCTCGGATATTATTAGGGTCCGGTACCCTTCATCTTCGGATATTATTAGGGTCCGGTACCCTTTCTTCCATAGCTTCATACTATACCTGTTCTTAAATACTTTTCCTGACAATACGTGCAATCTCCGAAGAGCGTTCACGTACCATTAACATATCATACGTACATTATACATACATCATATATATTCATACATGCATCTTATCTTACATCATACATGGCAATCACATCTTTAGCTACCACCTGACGGTACATGCAATATCCGAAGATCGTTCACACACCGTCAAGCAATCATCATACATAATTCATACAAGGCATACACTACCACTTAAGGTAAGTGTATTAACTATCACATCGAGTATGCACACAACCCCGAAAACATGACAAGGAATGGGGCTAGAAACTCACCTCAATGCGGTTGCGTTCACCGTTTACGGTTATTCCCTTCTTGAGCTGTGCACGACTAACTGTATAATAATTATACGTTTCAGTAAACTATCACTACACATAACGCCTTTCTAGTTTAATTATTACCCTCAACGAACGGGGGTCCGGGGGCAGCGCCCCTGGCAGTGGGGTTCTAGGGGCGGCAGCCCCTAGCGGGGTCCAAGGTCAGCTTGGAAAAATTTTATTTTCATTAACTGTCTTAACACATTTTCCATTAGGATTTTGAATAATTAAATAATTTTCTACTTAAAATCCAAGGGCTTATTTGTAATTAAATCATTCTGGTCTAAGTCTAGGGACTGTTCTGTCATTCTATCAAACTTCTGCTTTGTTACTTGGTTCTTAACGAATTGTGTTATCTTAACGAACTGATCCATGCAGCGAATTGAACCCTTTAACGAACTAGTTATTAAGCGAACTGGATCCTATAACGAATCAGTCCATAGCGAACCAGCCCACATAGCGAATCAGTCCGGGTAACGAATTGGACCTTCTAATTCGTTTTTTCCTTAACGAATGACTATAACGAATTGGGGGTTAATTCGTTATCTTCTCATTAACGAATCTGAACGCGAACTAAGGCCAGTTCGTTATTCTTTCCTCAGCGAATCAACTTAACGAATTGAACACGAACTGAAGCTAGTTCGTTATGTTCCCATAGACGAACCAGCTAGCGAATCACCTTTAACTCGTTAAATCCCCGTAGGGAACTAGGGTTAGGTCAGGGAATGTCAAAACATTCCCTGACATCCTCGTATTAACTTTTCCGGCGCCGCCGCCGGAAAGCCGCCGGAAAAGCGAACACGTCAGAAAAACGAGTTTTAACTCGTTTTTCGTCCCGTTCGATCCAGATCTGAGCTAGGGTGACCCCTAAGCTCATCATAGGTTCGGATTATACCCGATTCCACCCGGATCTCGTGACTTAAACGGTTTAACGGTGTCGGCTCGTCGTTTCGTGACTATATCTAACGGGTTTAAGCTCATACAATAATAAACTATCATTACCTCGGGTCGGTGCTCGGATTCTTTCTTGGTTTCGGCTAGAGAGAGACTAGAGAGAGAGAGAGAGCTTAAGTGTGTGTTTTGAATGGTGTATGGAATATGTGTAAATGAGGAATTTAGTGGTGTTTATGGTTTATATATTTAGGGATCATGGGCTTAAGCCCATGGTCTTTCCTTCTTTCTCTTCATAACCCAATTCCATAACCCATATCCATTCACCCAACACTAGCTCAACTCATATTCTAATCATCTAAATCGATAACGACCCACTATCAAATAAACGAAATTTATTTTATCATTATAACCAAAAGCAGGATGTTACAGGAACGAGGACAACGTATGAAACATTTTAGTGCTTTTACTTTTTTTGTTTATGATTTATATTTTGAGTTATAATTTTTTTATTATTATTTTTGAATATTTTTTAAGGGTTTCTGATCTTAATAGAAAACCCCTAAAAAAATTCAAAAAATAATTAAAAAATAATAACTTAAAATATAAGTAAAAAAAGAAAAATCTGAAAAAACTAAAATGTTTCCGCCGTTATTCTCGTTCACAAAAAAAAAAAAAAAACAAAAAAACAAAACCCGGTTTGACCTTAACCTATTTTGACCCAAACAACCCTTTTTTTAATTGACTCGTTTTGACCCATGACTCATTTCAACTCTTTTTTTAATTAACTCGTTTTGACCCAAACTCATTCAAACCAACCTAACCCATTTGCCACCTCTAATGTTAATCAATTGTTGAGATTTAAAATTACCAATAACTGACATAGTTTCCTAAAATTGTTCTTTCATCATAATTTGTAATGCCAAATGTCAAAAATATGTTGGTTATTACCATTCCTAGGAAACTCTTTATTTTTATTTGAACCATTTTCTATATATATATATATATATATATATATATATATATATATATTGCGCTACAACACCACTACAATCTTAAAACAAAAATACCCTCTTTACTAATTGGGCGTCAAATACCATAAACCGCCCCACTTTATAGCACATCCGCTACATATAGCCTAAGTGATTAGTCCCGAGTTTAAATTTACTCGGTGGAATTTTTCTAAATCTTGTCTTTCAAAAAAACAAACAATTAGGGGTTCATATTACTTATTATCAATGCGAAAGACGGAGACTAACAAGGACGACCAACGCCACCCGCCTCCACAGATCCACTAGACCACCTCCGTTTAAGTCCACTGTCGCGCCAGAGACCTAGAATCTCCATTAAGTTAAAAATATTCCGCACCACCACAATGCGTCATAGGGACAACGTATAGTATTTAACTTCATATTATGTTGGTGATCGACGTTGAAAGGTTGATAAAAAACATTTATAAAATACCTTTATTCGCAAGCACTACGTGAAAAACGATTTTTAGCCACACATGTGGTCTGGGCGATTTGCCAAACGTCGTCTTAAAATGTGTGGCTAAAAGGAATTTGACCGCGCTTGAAAACCTTCCAACTAGTTTTGGCCACACATGTTTTTCTTCGTGTGACCATTCTATACCGACTCAGGTACTTTTCGCCACACTTTGAAAAAAGAAACTGTGACATAAGCTCCACATTATAAAAATGTGTGGTAAAATGTGATTTATAGTCATAGTTTGTTTGATCTTTAATACATGTGACCAAAAACACATGTATTAACCACACTCTGAGGGAAAACTGTGTCATTTAGCTAGCCACATGTTTTAATAGTGTGGCCAAACGTGACGAACGACTATTGTATTGATAAGAGATGTGTCTAAAAGGTAAAAGATATAGCCACTTATATTATATTGTGTGACCTAATGTCACTTTTGTTAGCCACATTTTTAATTATGTGGTGAAATATGACGAACAACCATTGTATTTATTAGTAATGTAGCTAAAACGCTTAAAATATATGGCCACTTATACGAGGTTGTGTGACCAAAGAGTAGTTTAGTTTTATTTTTCTAAGTTTTTTATTGTCACGGATACACTTATTATTTGTGGCTGTAAGTGATAAATGGTCACACTAAAATATTTTTAAGTGTGTCCAAACGAAATTAATGGCCACACGGTGAATTGATGAGTGGCCAAGTAATCATTGTCTTTCCAGTTTTCTTGTGCCGCCAATTTCAAATTGTCAGGGAGATGTACCAGTTTCTGATGGTATTTAAATGTCTCATGGTTTTCGATTTCCCCCACATCGCCTCCAATATTCCAGCAAATCACAATAGACCCATCGCCTTCTTCACGGTTTTCGATCGATTTTTGAAAATATTATGGCGCTGGCAAACTGGATTGCACGAGAACAGGGTGAGGCTCCACACATCTACTACGACCCCACCTTCTTCACAATTGTTTTCCACTTTGATTCTGGTGTCGTCCGGAAGAATCAAAGTGTGAGGTATGTTGACTATGTCAACCCTCTAACCTTCAGGTACCAACAACTTAACCGAATGGTTAGATTTCTTGGGTACACTACTGCTTATTATTTCAGCATTGTGATGGAAGCCCGGGGCATCGAGGTCGCATGGATCGGGTTGAACAGAATCGAGGACTTCAAGGCTGTGTCCGCTTATGGGACATTCCGTACTGCTGTGCACCTTCACCTGTAAAGGCCAAAGAACTCCACCTATACCTTGGACGTCATGTGGGAGAGGATCATGCCCTCTCATACTCTAGAAGAGAATGATCAGATGATAGATTCAGATATGAAATCTGATTGTAGGACTTAGTTTTTGTAATTAGTAATTTGTTTTTTTATATTAATATAGTAATGCACGTAAATAATTATAAAAATGTTTTGGTTAATTATCCTATTAACTGTGTTGATGATGTTGCATGCATGTATTTTATATCAGTTATCGAGAACGAGCCGGCTTGCGAGCCTAAACGAGCCTGTCATTTACATATTTTGCATATATATATATAGGGTTAGTATCCTTTAAGAAGTCTAAAAAAGTTAAGAACTCTTAGGAACCTAAACAACCAAACATTTTTAATTTTTTTTTATATATTAACATGATTTAAGAGTACTCGTATCATGTTTTATATAAAAATTGTTGATTAAATATATTAATCACAAGTTTACATATGTGTAAAGTTTATGTACTAACAAATTTACATAAGTGTAAAACAAAACATAGATATGTATAAAACTAATTTTCAAAATTTTAATCGTAAATATAGATATAAAAAAATTGATAAAGCTACACTTAAATAACATTAACTTACAAAATGTTTTACAAAAAACGTTAGTTTTCAAATGTTTCTTCAAGTTCTTAAATAATTTAACAATTATGTAATGATATTCATCATATATATATATATATATATATATATATATATATAACTAATATTAATATTGATGTAGATTCAGAACTGGAATCTGATTCTAGGTGTTAGTTTTTTTTTTATAATGTAATGCAATTTAAGTATTTACTATAATATAATTAATATATTTTGGTTAAAGCGTATTTAAAGCGTACCACAAGCATGAGATATAGTTTTATTTTATTTTAATTAACTTTAAAATAGATGTTAGCCGGTGCGAGTGAATAACAAACCTAAAATTTATTTTTTGGTAGTTGAAACAGTAATTTAATGTAGTTAAGTTGATTTGTAGCCTATCTAGTAAGATATAGTTTATTTAAAGCGTACTACAAGTGTGAGATATAGTTTTTTTATTTTAATTAACTTTAATGTACGCTATCATTACTTAAATATATTTCCAAGATTTTTGACAAGTACTAGGTATAAATGTAATTAATTTCCAAAATTAATTAGTTTGTGAGCGTTTCCAAAGCGTGTGGAAACCATTTTGACTGGTAGTATGCAGTTACTCAACAACCAACTATGAAACAACTGAGACTTGTAAGGCCCCGTTACCGGTGCTCTACATTTGGTGTTGAATTTACTCATAAACACAGTTCTTTATATAAGAGTTAATTAAAAACTTTACGAGGAATAACATAAAACATCAATAGTCGTTACAAACATTCATAACTTGTCTTTAAACATAACTTAAACATGTCTTTTAGTTCACACGTTAAAATTAAATCTTCAGATGCCAGCTTCTTTATTCATCCGCCATGTGTCTCCCTTTAAACCAGCTGTCTCATCCTACTCACCTGTGTGCATACTAAAAGTCAGCTACGCTGAGTGAGTTCTAGTTAATCATACATCAAACAATACATTCACTTACCTTCAATCATGCATCCGAAGATATATAATAATTACTTTACTTATTTACTTATATTTCGTACTTTCATACACGTACATACTTTATTTCGTTCAATACTTTATATTTATTGTCAATTCTATCTCAGATATTATTAGGGTCTGATCCCTTCCTTTTCTATCTCAGATATTATTAGGGTCTGATCCCTATTTCCTTTGTCTATCTCAGATATTATTAGGGTCTGATCCCTTTCTTGTCTATCTCAGATATTATTAGGGTCTGATCCATTTTTACTTCTCTATCACAGATATTATTACGTGTCTGATCCCGTCTTCTCTATCTCAGATATTATTAGGGTCTGATCCCTCTTTCTTCTTCTTCGTTCATACCATCTTTACATACTCATACATATACTTTCTTTAATCATTATTACATACTTATATATCGTTCATATATTTATATCATACACATTCATCTTTCATATACATACCTCCCTTGTCAACACGTGCAATATATCGTTCATATATTTATATCATACACATTCATCTTTCATATACATACCTCCCTTGTCAACACGTGCAATATCCGAAGATCGTTCACGTATTGACAAGCTTTCATTCACAATGTACATACCTCCCTTGTCAACACGTGCAATATCCGAAGATCGCTTACGTATTGACAAGCTTTCATTCACAATCATAACATAATATCTATCACATAAATCATACATGGCATACACTTACCATTTAAGGTAAGCGTATTAACTATCACATCGATTATGCACACAGCCCCGAAAACATAACAAGGAAATGGGGCTAGAAACTCACCTGAATGCGATTACGTTCACCGTTTATGGTAATCCCTTTCTTGAGTTGTGCACGACTAACTGTATAACAATTACACGTATCAATTAACTATTACTACTCATATCGTATTTCTATATTTATATAACCCGCAATGAACAGGGGTCCGGGGGCAGCGCCCCTGACAGCAGGGTTCTAGGGGCGGCAGCCCCTAGCGGGGTCCAAGGGGCAGAGCCCCTGGCTGGGGTTAAGCTGCCAGGTCAGCTTGGAAAAATTTTATTTCCAATAACTGTCTTAACGCATTTTCCCTTAGGATTTTAAGTTATTATCTTCTTCACCTACTCATTCTTGGTCTATTACAGGATTACTTTTACTTAGCATTTTAAGCTAATTTAACGTTCAGCGAAGTTAACTTGGCGAACTTATCATCAGCGAAGTTAACAGTATGCGAACTTGGTAGCAGGCGAACTTGAACCACAGCGAACTTAAAGTGGCGAACTTGTTCAGCGAACATAGCTGCGGCGAAGTTACGTTTTAAGCGAACTTAGCCTTAGGCGAAGTTGCCTTCTAGCGAACTTGCTCACAGCGAAGTTGCCTACTGGCGAACTTGCTTACAGCGAAGTTACCTACTGCGAACTTGCATACAGCGAAGTTATCCAGCGACGGGATGATTTTCATCACCCTCAACAAGCATCTTTCAATTATTAATACCCTTGTTATGGCTCGACATCGCCCAATAACGTTTCCTAACCATTTTCGTTCATATATAACCCGTACATACTATAAAGCTTGGACCTTTAAGCTTAAAATCGTTCGATACTATATTTAAGGGTTCATTTAATTGAGCCGCACAGGTTTATGGTTCCATTAGCTTCGTTTTAGCATTAAGTTTACAACTTTAATAATCGTTTATACCCGATCTACTCTAGGTTCAAGTTTCATGACTAATCGTTTATAAAGACGTGAACTTTAAGATCGAAATCATACCTTTATGTGTTCGGTTTGCTCGATTATCTCGTAACTAGCTCGTGTATTGAAGGTCTAATAATGGTTGGCTTGATTTTGGCCTCGGATCCGCTCTCTCTCTCTCTCTCTCTCTCTCTCTCTCGACCGTATGAGGTGGTGTGTGTGTTTGGAGTGTGTAGAGATTTATGAAAGATGGAAATGATAGTTAGGGTTTTAGGATGGTTTAAGGGGATATTTATATCCCTTAAAGCCCATGGATCTAAGGCTCATTCCCTTTAATCCATCTTAATTAGTCCAAGTCCATGATCTTTTCCTCATTAGACGTTAATTAGTAGTATTAAAGGCACGACAATTTAACTCAACATTCTCTATTTATTATTAGAATATTTAGGATGTTACAAGACTTTAATGACTGCAATAAAACTGCTGACTGAAATTTATCTGGCTTATATATATGTTATTGGGGTGTTCACCGATCGGTTTTAAACCGCGAAACCGTTCAAACCGGTCATTGGTTTGGCTTCATGGTCGGTTTTTTTTACGTTCGGTCGGTCGGATTCAAAATTTTCAAACCGTAATGAACGGTTGGCTTGAGGTTTCTATTGAAAACCGGCCGTGAAAAAACCGGACCGGACCGTAGGATTTATTTATATATAAATTTTATTTTTGTATATTAGATTTATATAATTATTTATAATGCATCATATTTTTCAAAAATTGGGCTTCTTGTCATAGCCCACTATAATATGCTAGTGTGTTATTTAGCCTAACTTCACTAAAATTCTCGTATCCCGCCAATTCCCGCTATTTACTTTTGCTTATATTACAATCAAGATCTCCATCATCTGACTATATCTGCCTTTTCACATTACACGTCTTCTCCTCTTCCACCTAACCCTAAATCTGCTGTTTACTCAACCTTCCATCATCACCGATCACGACATCTCCTTTGAGTCGCTATCATACCTGGAAACATTATTGCTATTTGGTTTAGAATTTTTGTTAACATTTATGTTGTTTGTGTTTATACTCCTAATTTGAGTATTATATATGGTGTTTATACAAGTTATTCCGTTAATGTTCTTTCCATTTGGTGTTTTTCTATTATGTTTTTTTGTTGTTTTTTTTGTTAATTAAATATGTACAAGACTTTATGTTAATGTTGTTTTTGTATGTGTTCTTTTGGTGTTTATGCAGGTCTTGAAATGGATGCAAAAAATCTCAATAATCCTATAAACATTGATGATGATAATGAACATTTCAACATCATTAAGGATGATGATATGAAAGAGGCTATGGGAGATGATGTTGATTTGGAGCATCCTGAAGATGATAACTACCAAAACGGGCGAAAGCCGTCAATTGTTTGGAAACACTTTAACAAACCAAAAATTCTAGCAAAAGATGCACGCACAACATGCAAGCACTGTAAGCACAACTATGTTTATGAACCAAGTAGGAATCGTACTAGTGCTTTGTTAAACCATTTGAAAAGGTTATGCAAGTTTAATCCACTTAAATGCCAAGATAAAAAACCGAAAACTTTACGTTTTCAAGGAAAAGGTGAGGGTGGGAAATTAGTGTGTGCCCGTTTCACAAAGGAACTTGGTAAACTAGCTATCGCTAAGATGATAGTTATCGATGAACTATCGTTTAGATTTGTTGAAAAAAAAAGGTTTTTGTTACTTTTGTAGTGTAATCCGACCTGAGCTAGAGTTACCGAGTCGGATTACCTTTGCTAGAGAAATTTTATCATTACACGTGAATGAAAAGAACAAGTTAAAAGAGCTTTTACAAAGTTCGTCACAATCCGTTTGTCTTACAACAGATGCATGGACTTCATGTCAAAACATTAATTATATGGTTTTAACAGTGCATTATATTGATGGAGATTGGAATTTGCAAAAAATGATTTTGAATTTTGAAGTTATTTCAAATCATAGAGGTGATACCATTGGTAAAATGGTTGAGAGTTGTTTAATTGCATGGGAGTATCGTGAGGGTTTTTACAGTCACCATGGATAATGCAAGCTCGAATGATACAACTATTTCCATTTTGAAAAAGAAAATACAAAATTGGGGGCATGCAATTCTGGATGCTCTATACTTGCATATGCGTTGTTGTGCTCATGTGTTAAACTTGATTGTGTGTGCGGGGTTAAAAGATTATGATCCCGCAATTCAGGTTTGTTAGAAATGTTGTGAGATATGTTAGATCCTCACCTTCTAGGTTGGCTAAGTTCAAGGAATGTGCAAAGATAGAAAAGCTGAATGTTATGGGAACCATTTGTTTAGATGTTTCTACTAGGTGGAATTCGACTTACTTGATGTTGGAGTCGGCATTGAAGTATAGAAAAGCATTTAATCGTTTGGAAGAAGATCGGCATTATTCTAGGTATTTTAATGTGGGTTCTATTAGCTTGTTGAATGAAGAAGATGCAAAAAAAAGTATGATCTGAGTAAACTCGGGCCACCTAGTGATAGTGATTGGGATGTTGCAAACTCCTTTATGACTTTTCTTAAGCTGTTCTATGAAGTGACAAACCGATTTTCGGGGTCTTTGTATGTAACTTCAAGTGCTTATTTTCATGATATATGTTCAATGCATGCTCATATTGATGAATGCATTGGAAGTAAAGATGTTAGATTGAGTTGTATGACTATGGATATGAAGGTGAAGTATGATAAATATTGGGGAGATGGGGAGAAGATGAATCCTTTATTATATGTAGCTGTCGTACTTGATCCTCGCTACAAGTTAAAGTATGTCAATTGGAGTTTAGAAGACATGTACCCTACTGGTAATATTGCAACAACATGAAAAAGAAGTTAAAGAGCACTTTGGTTGAACTTTATGACTTTTATTGTGCTAAAGATCCCATGCATGACAAAAAATTTTCTTCAAACAACAGTCAAGGCTTGGGTGAGGTTAGTGAGAGCCTTAGCATACAAGAGAGGCGAATGCTAAAATTTAAGTCACAAATGGAAGCTGAAAAAACAGGAGAATTAAAATGAGTTAGAAAGATATTTGAGTGATAATCAAGAGCCAAGTTATGAGTCATTTGACTTGCTGTGTTGGTGGAAGGTAAATGGATCAAAATATAAGATTTTGGCAAAAATTGCCAGGGATGTTTGGCTGTTCCAGTTTCTACGGTTTCTACAGAGTCTGCATTTAGCATGGGAGGTCGAGTTTTGGATCCATTTAGGAGTAGTCTTTCTCCTAAAACAGTGCAAGCGCTTGTATGTACTCAAAACTGGATTCGAGCTAAGATTAAAAAAAATGCAAGAGTTGATTACCAAGATGTGTTGAAAGACATTGACGAGCTTGAAGAACTTGAAAATGGTAAGTTATTACAGTTTTCAGTTATTATATATTTTTGTATTACTATTTTTAACAATTTATTCATGTTATTTCAGATTTTTCAAGCAAATTAAATATTTGCACAGACCATATCTATTGATAGGTAATTTGATTATTCTTTTTTCATTTATTTTTTAGTGTTATAACTTCAGTTTTCTTGTATAATTTTTTAGTGTTTGCAGCTTAAAGATTGGACTTTTGGAAAAAGTTTAAAGTTTGGAACTTGGACAACAACTAGTAGTTTATTTTGTATATTTAGATATGTGTTTTGATGTATTTGAACGGTTGTTCGAGCTTTTTGGGTACATGGTGCATGGTTGTTTAGGATTGCTATTGAAGTTGTTATTGAAGTTTAGAAGTGAACTGTGGACGACAGGTAGTTTGTTTATGACAACTTGCTTTAAGCTTTTTTCTATTTTGACCACATGTTCTAAGCTTAAATTTTGAACAATATGATTAAGTTATGGGGAACTTGCATTTTGGTTATTTTATTTATAGCTTGTATTACAGTTTGATTAAATATGAACTTGTAAATTAGAGTTTAAGTTTTTGACAACAACATATTAAAGCCAAAACCGGAAACCGGCCGAAGCCAAACCGTTAGTAACGGTTTGGTTTGGTTTTGTTTGGTTTGGTTTTTATTTTCAACGGTTTGGCTTCGGTTTTTGATTAGCAAAAACCGTACTAACGGTTTGGCTTACGGTTTGACCCAAAAACCGTCAAAACCGGACCGTGAACACCCCTAATATGTTATGTGAATTCCAAACTTGGCCAAGCAGAAAACATCTAAGGTTTCCACAGATCTTAAACTTCCCAAAGATTTTAAATTTTGATAAAATCCCTTCCAAAACTCGATGCCATCACCAGATCTTAAATTAGGTTACTGGTGATGGCATTGAGTTTGGAAGGGTTTTCTTAAAACTGGATTTTATTTGTTCAAAGGCTTCTTCAAAGTTGAATACCCACAGATGCTTTGGTCAAAGATATGAGTATGGAGGGTACAATTTGGGTATGTAGGTTAGTGAAAGAAGGGCATAATGGTCTTTTTTATAAAATGAGTTGATAATGTATTTGCAGGAAAACCAGCTGTTGAAAAGTATGTTGAATTAGAAGTAGAAGAACAATATAAACAAATGGAGGTTGCGCAAGAAACAAAACCATCTGGCGGAGAAATGATGACTGTCACTAATGGCCGGTTTGGGCAGTTTCACGGTTTTGAACCGAACCATAAACACCCCTAGACAACATGATGCTGTATTATATATTTGTTGCTTATTTGGTTTCAGCATTACACTTGATGTTTGAATGTGTGTATTTAGTTAATGTCTGTTTGAACTTAACCAAATGAAATATACCTGCACTTCTATTTGAACTTGACACTAATTGACCAAAATAGCCAGAAGATGAAATGAATTCAACAAACCGGCCTGTATAAGTAGTAATAGTATTAAAAACAACCAATATTTCTTTAGTTTGAATTAATAAGTACAAAGTAAAGAATGGTGATATCATGTATCACAACTAAATTTAAACATTATTGAAAATAAAATGTTGGTCGACAACCCCGACATCAGTGTCCATCGCCATAATATGTCTTCTGGAACCTCAGTTATTGTAACCAGCAGTTCTTTGCAGGTTCTCTATAAAAACAACACTTATTGCACATCTTCTTTAATGATCAACGACCTCACCAGCAGTTTTATGCAGGGTTCAATCTCCATTACGAATAGTTGTAGGCTTTTACCCGGCCTCAAGTAATCATCTGGGGACTCATTACGAAGCAGTTGATTTGGTTGTACACGTGGCAATCTATACCCTCATGAGGGAAAGTTACCGTACTAAATTCCTCATCGACCTCGTCATACGAATGTATATAATTCTTGGGTGGAGTCATGAGGACAACATGTTTTTTTCTATCCAGCTGATCTTGAACATAAAACACCTGGCGTGCTTGCGAGGCCAATATGAACGGACCATCCTTGTGGCCAAATTTGTTTAGGTCGACCGACGTGTAACCAAGAATATCATGTTTGACATGTTTACGGTCAACCCATCGGCACATGAAGACCGGAATTCTTTTAGTATGATAATCTAGGACCCATATCTCTTGCAAAACCCCAAAATAAAAGTTTTGTCCATAGGTCACCATGTCTTTTTTGATGTGCATGTCACCCGCCTCTACACCAACCCCGCTGTTCTGGTAAACTCTACCATCATGATATTTTGTACGAAATGCAAAACCGTTGATGTCGTATGAGTCATATTTGTATACGTTGCGGCGTGCTCCCTGTGCAATCCACTTTACGGTTTCCGATATAGAACCTGGGGAGACCGCTAGCTCTCTTTCAACCTGAGTTTCATTACAAGGATTAGATTCACCTACATTGTAGAAACTATAGAAGATTTTTAAAAATTATAGAAGACTTAATAAATGGATCTACCTTGTCGCGTAACCAGTCACCAAACTTTAAGTTATGCTCATTCTCCAACAATGCTTGTCGTTTACTAGGCATTTGGTTTTTCATAGAGGTCTTGTGTTGTCTGCAAGTAGGAGTATAATATATTGTGAATTAATATATATATATATATATATATATATATATATATATATAAGTAAGAGTATATATGTTTGTAATACTTACTCGATATACGGCGCTATTTCGGGCGGATTCTGCAGCACACAGAAATGTGCTCTCTTGAAGAGATCGAGAGAAACTTCAACGGATTTAACGCCTGTGACAAGATGTCTCCCCATTATCATCATGCTTATCATGTGGAATACCAACAGTACTCTTGATGTTTTTTTGGTATTTGCTGAGAAACTCGATTGTTTCTTCCGCAATGTTCTCCTCTGCAATGCACCATTCTGGATAAGTTTTGTTTCGCACATGCCCTTTGATAACCTTCATACACCTTTCAAAGGGTACATTCAACAAAAGCATGGTGGACCACATAATTTTATCTCTCTGACAAGGTGCACGATTAAGTGAACCATGACATCAAAAAATGATGGAGGAAAGTACTACTCCAGCAGGCACAATGTAACTATTTGCTCTTCCTGCATCTTATCAAGCTCTTCTACAATGATTTCTTTGCTATAAATTGACTTGAAAAAATGTAAAGCCTGATTATAGCATTTCTCATTGGTTCTGGCATGATGGACCGTACTGCAAGGGGCAGAAACCGTTGCATAAGCATGTGATAATCATGTGATTTAAGTCCTTGTAGCTTCTTTTCTTTACGATTCACCAAACTAGAGAAGTTAGAACAATATCCTAGTGGAGCCTTCAGTTTATACAATGTTTCAAGAAACATGTCTTTTTCTTGTGCTGCTAATGTGAAGCATGCTGCAGGCAATTTATGTATTGTTGCCTTTTGCTTTCGGTTGTAACTCCTTTTTAATCCCTAAAAACTCCAAATCCTTTCTAGCTGCCAATCTGACATTTGTCGTACCGGGAATGTTCAGCAACGTCCTGAGAATACTCTCTGCCACATTCTTTTCAACATGCATCAAATCAATACAATGTTGGACAGGTAAATGCTTCCAATAGCTGAGCCGTTAGTACCATATGTTGAACTTCTTCCAATATGGTTGCGGCGTTGTGTTTTCCCTTTTTCTCTTACTCTTACTTAGAGATTCTGATCCCTTTCCCCATTCATTCTTAACGTTTTTGACCTCGTCGTATATCTCTTCCCTAGTTATAGGCTCTTTAGCGGTTCTCATCTCTTCTTTTCCGTTGAACGTCTTTGTTTGTTTTCTGAAAGGGTGGTCATGTGATAAATACCTTCTGTAGGCAGCATAACTCTGCTTCTTTGTGTGATAAAGTCGAACAAACTGAGTGCCGCCCCAAAACACTACATAATCTTTGAATCCACTGTAAGGGCAACTACATAGTGCTCCAGGAGCAGGGTAATCATTAATCGTCCATAATACAATTACACGTAGTGTAAACATTTCTTGTTTATATGCATCATATGTTGGCTCCCCGACCTCAAATATCTGCTAGATCGTCAATTAAAGGTTTTAAAAACACATCAATATTGTTTCCTGGAACTCTGGATATTAATAAGGAAAGCAAGATGAACTTTCTTTTCATACACATCCAAGGTAGAAGGTTGTACTTGACTGCTAAAACAGGCCAGACACTGTGGTTTCTATTGCCTCTTTGCATGTCGACCTGATCAGTGCAAATCCCTAGACGAAGATTTCTTGGATCTCTTCCGATGATATCGGAGTACCTGTCATCTATGGCTTTCCATGCTGGTGAATCGGATGGGTGGCGTAAAACACCAGGCTTATTGGCAGTCATTGCGTGCCATGTTAAATTCTCTGCTGTGGTCTTTGATTGAAAGAAGCGCTTGAATCATGGAATAATGGGAAAGTACCACAGTACCTTAGCGGGCGTGTTTATGTAAGTTTTGTTAGTCTTCTCATCCACCTTCTACCTTGACTTGTTACAAACTGGACATGTTTCCAAATCCTTGTAATCCTTATAGTAAATAATGTAGTCATTGATACACACATGTATCTTTTCATATCCTGAGCGCATTGCCTTCATCATCCTTTTTCCCTCATACATATTATTTACCACTTCGTTATCTGCAGGTACCATCTTTTTCAACAATTTCAGAAGTTCATCAAAGAACTTATGAGATACCCCGTGCTTGCTCTTCAAGTTGAGTAGTTGTACTAATTTAGCCAACTTGGTGAAGTCAGGACATCCTTTATATAGGGGCTTCTCAGCGTCAACAACTAATTGTAGAAACTGTGGATACTTCTTATTGCCTTTGCAATTGTCTTTTCTAGCATTTACCATTTCTACAGTTTCACAGGCATCTATTGGAATGTTGGTGTCAACAAACCCAGTATTATTATCATAATTAGTTGGAATGCTGGTGCAGGCAAACCCAATATTATTAACGTTAGTTGGAATGTTGGTGTCAACTTCTCCATGTTTTATCCAAGTAGTATAATTCTTGTCAATTCCAAATCTGTACAAGTAATGTTCTACATCGTCTACACTAAGAGATACGTGGTTCACACACCGAACACATGGACATGAAATAGAAATTGGTGGTGATGTCTCCTTGCAATTACGAACTGGATAATCTAGAAATGCCTTAACGCCATCTTTATATGCTTTACTGCACCTGTCGCCTACTGACATCCAAGATTTATCCATCTTCCAAGAATTTTTTTATTAACCGTGTTATCAACTAATTAACGTCAAAAAATATAACTAAAATTTTATCTTGTATGACATTAAAAGAAAAAAATATTTGGTACAATAAATACACTACCTGAGATTAATGAAGCTTTTTTGTAGGATTGAGTAGCCGGTAGCAATTAATTTATGAGAGTTCAATAAATATACTAGCAGATCTATTAGGCTTTGGTGAGATTGTGAGATTTTAATTGGTAAATTAATTGATTTGGTGACATTGTGAAATTGATAATTCGATTAATTGGCGGGTAAAAATGAAAATTTTAAACATTAAAATTTCGTTATAAAAATATTAGAAGATGTTCTATTATGTTCCCAAATGGTTGAGACCCTTGCGATTATATAAATATTAGAAGAGGTTCTATTATGTTCTCAGGTGTAGCTCAAACAGTTTAGGCACTTGTGATTAAACATAGATTGCAAATGTCGCGGGTTCGAAACTCAGGAACATATTTTTATTAAATTTGTATATTAACCTTTTTTAATGAAATAAATACACTGTGTACGGTCAAATATCCCATTATCAAAACACTCAAACTAAACTACTCATTAAAAGGCCTTTAAATCTGTCCACTAACATAAAAATACATCATAATAGCTGGTCTGAGATCATAACAAAGTTTCTTAGCTTTTTACTCTGATTACAAAACTAATTAAAAGCCTTAAAAACAACAAGAAGCAAATAAAATACAATTTCTTCATTTTTTTCTGATTCAATCCGTGAAGCTACACTCCTTGCAAGTTGATCCTCTAATAACTTATTTGCCCTTATCAAGATAGGAATTATGTCTTTACATCTTGTGCACACATCATATCTTGTGGACGAAACACAATCAGACCATATAAAGAAATCAAACTTTTTGCCCAAAGTTAAAAAATATAGAGTTTAGGGTCAACAATCAACATAAAAACGGGATGAATTTCAACTTTATTTTCAATTTCACTAACATGAGATGCACAATTTTAGAACCTTCGACCTGGATTTTTGGTGGGTCTTGATGTTTTTAAAATGGCTTCTTGACCACAAAAATAATAAACCCGAGATCGATTGCTTCTACAATTGGTTTTTAAGTGTTTATGGGGGGTGAAAAATGAGTTTTTAATGAAAATAAAACTATATATATATGTGTGTGTGTGTATAAAATAGTTTTCTAAGAAGAGTAAGAATAGATTTAAACCATTGGATTTAAGATCTAGTGGTTGTGATTGAAGGTTGATAAGGAGAAAAGAGAGGCATACCTTAAAATATCTTTCTCTTTTAAAACCATGCTCGATAAAAGCACATGTTGCAAACCTTGCTCGAAAAAGTATATTCACAAAGCTTGCTTGGATAGTTTTCAAAATGTCCAATATATATATATATACATATATATAACTGATTTTGTACATAAGCGTGTTACAAGCATAATAGACTCGTTTGAACAAATATGTAACATATTTTAACCTAATCGCTTACAAAGTATTTTTTTTTTATTTTTAGACTTAAGAAAGTGTTGTTTACGATTTAGATAAGCGTATCACAAGCGTTTTTAACAAAGTGTTTTCTTTTATACGATTTGTTTTACGATACTCCATAATTACCATTCATTAAAAGTTTTCATACAAAAAGCACCATTACAATACATCCCATGAAACAAAAGAAGAGAGAAACAAACGTCACTCGTACTTTGCCTTTTTAAGAGATATCCTTGCTTTCACAATGTCTTCACAGTTTTGTCGTAAGAATACATTTTTATTATCTTTTTGAAAATGTTAGTGTGATTGAATAACAAAATAGATGTTACAAGAAACTACAAAAGTAAAGCATTCAAAAATTAACCACCCAACATTCAAAACAATAAACTAAATTATGTATCAATACAACCATTCAAAACAACATTCAAAACATTTAAAAACTAACCAGCCATACAAATAGTTCCCAAAGTCAAAAATCACAAATATTCCAAAAGTCACCAAACACAACGCGCATTCTTGCACCAATCAACTTTTGAAACTAACAAAGTACATTCATTGAAGTCATATTCAAATCTGCTCTTATCACCAATCTGTAATTCATTTTCCTCCTTGAAATCATTCCATTTGGTAAATAATACAGAAGGTCAGATTCGACACTTCACCATGAAGTTTCATTTTTTTTACGACCTTCGGGATTGACCAAAGTGATTAGCATTCCATCATAGGCATCAATCTTGATAGCAATGTGACACGAAAGACGCTATGAAAAGCAAATTTCAAATATATTATAAAGTTAAGAGATATTGTCAATATTTAAACAAATATACTTGTAAATAAAAAGGAAATTTAAAAATCAATTTACCAATTTCTTGTTGACGTTCATATGGAAGACGATTTTAGAGTCATCATTTTTCTCATCAAGATGAATTGGGTTTTGGGAACTACCTTGATTTCTTAATTCATAGTTGAGAAACAGCTGATTTGGACCAGGAAGGATAAATTCTATGCCATATTCATGAAATACATTAATATGAAATGTAATATCTGATATGATTTCAAACACAACAAACGAACCACCTTTCAAGTTGGTTTGTTTAAAAACCTAAATCCATACATCCTTTAGCCTACAACCCATTCCATCCCAAAGACATGAAACTTTAAACATAAATCTCTCTGGAGCAATAAGCTCGAAAAGCAAATTCATGTAATTTTCACCAAATTCTTGAATCACGTACCACTCACGGAAATTCTGTTAAACATGTTAATTAATAGACATTTGAATTTGGAAACAATCATTAAAAACAAAATTTAAAACTTACCAAGTAATGGACGTGTTAGTTTCTGACTGGAATGCATAACATAGTACCAGATTGATCATTTACGTTTCTTTTGAAAGTAAACATATTCAACATAGATGTTGACTTAAGCTAAAAACATCATATGTTCCAGCATCTATACAACATTCTCTGATTATTTCAGTCCAACCGGTTCCAAAATAAAAGTCATCAAGTACTTTGATTATAACTACAGAAAATGTTCTACCACTTTGATCATAAATCAAACAACAGCCGGTATTCAATTTAATGTCAGCAAACATTGGTTGAAAAACTTTAGGAATGAGCTATAAATAACACATAAAATGTTCTTAGAATGTATATGTTGCAAAACTGTAAAATGCTTCATAAAAAAATTTGTTGATAACATACCATCCTACTCATGGAATCGCTGTCGATATCTACCAGAAACTTAACTCCATTATTGAGACGTGACATTAATTTTTTATGTTAGACGAGTCTGTATGTTTAGAACAAATTAACCAGGATAACCGATGTCTACGAATATCATTGAATACATAAATCATAGTAACTATGAATTACAAATATTTAGGTTTAGAAGATGTTTATAGATATTAGACAACAACAAGCTCTATAACAGGTGAAATAAAATGAAAACCAAACACTAAAATTAGAAACATAAATTGAATTAAATTCTTACCAGAAAGCTTGTATGTTGGTATGAGATTCAATTTGTTGACCCGATATTTAGATTCTCGAGTTAGGGTTATGAAGTTGGAAAAAGTTTTATCAAATTGGAAAGGGGTTTTATAAAGTATGTTGGAAAGGGGTTTGGAAAAATCGTGGGTTTGGATTTTTTATTTTATATGTTGGACAATGAAAATATTTAATGAAAAAATGGAAAAAGTTGTTTAAATAATACAATAAAATAAATTATTTAATGAAAAAATGAAAAAAGTTTACAAAATTTATAATAATATTAAACTTTTAAAACATGTTTTCCAGAAGAGCAAATGTTAAGATTCTTTTTACATTTTTTATTAACTTTAATTATTGACCACATGATTCAAACTTCAATTAAAAACATGTAGTTAAGAATGTGTTTCTAGAGTTTTCACAACTCAAGTAGGTTTTTATTCTAACATATATAGGAGGGTTTAAACTTTATATTAAATCTTAACTAGAAATAAATAAAAACATAACATGAACCACATTGTTAACCCTAGAAAAAACAATACCTAAATTTAACGTATATATAATATTATACACAAAGTTACATAAAAACGTTAAATAATTTAGCTTATAACACATGACCATGGGTTAAAATGTCCTATAGCACCCATGAACCATAAGACCTGTAAGCTAGGTTTATAGATGTCGAGATCGCACTATTTGTCAGTTTATTGGATGCGACCTATGGGTGACATGTTTTATATATGGTATATACTACACAGATAGCTAAGGCATTATCGTATCGTCATCCCGATATATATATATATATATATATATATATATGGGCTATAATAATCATCATCATTGTAACATCCTAAATATTATATTAATAAATAAAAGGAAATGATGTTTGTTTATTTAAATGTGTGTAAATATTTATTTAAGATTAAATAAAATAAAGGAGTATAGACTTGGATTATTAAAGGATGGATTAAAGGGTGGTGATGGGCTTTAGGTCCATGGGCTTAAGTGGGTATAAATACCCTCTCAAACCTCCCTAAAACCCTCATTTCTATCTTTCTTATTCCCTACACACTATAAAACACACACATACACCTCTCTAGTTCGGTTGTGACCGAGAAAGAGGATTCAAGACCAAAATGAGCATTGATTCTTGGTAGATATTGACTATACGAGCAAGATACAAGATCCTTGTTGAATATCAAAGCTAACCGTGGCCTAAAACGCATAAAGGTGTGTACTTTACTTATAAAGGTTACATTTTTATGAACGGTTTACCCTAAAACTTAGCCCTAAAGTAGATGGGGTATAGATGAACCATAAAGATACAAACTTGATGTTTAAAATGGACTTAACGAACTCAAGGTATATACGGCTCGTATGAGGAACCCTAGATCTAGCCTAAGAACATTTTAACTCATAAAGGTTCAAACTTTATGGGGGAACGGGCTAGGTCTTTGCCAAAAAGGGATGTAGAAATGTCTAAGGACGTTAAAGAGCCATAATAGGTGATTCAAGGTTAAAACATATAATGATAATGGGAATAAAGGACCAAAACAGGTCACTCGAATACATTATACAGGTCATTCGATTACAATGTTAACCTCGCATACAATGGTTAAATTCGAATACATATTAAACTCGAATATAAGTGTAAATTCGATTACATTATGGTTCAAATACAAGTGTAAATTCTATTACATTTTGGTTCGAATACAAGTGTAAAATCGATTACATTATGGTTCGAATACAATCTGGTCATCGCATACATGTTGGACTCGAATACATAAAATATGTTCGCATACATGTTGGACTAGAATACATACAATATGTTCGCATACATGTTGGACTTGAATACATACAATATGTTCGCATACATGTTGGACTCGAATACAATGCAGGAATTCACATACATTGAGTATATTCGAATACATTAAGAGACTCACATACAATGCCTATGATCTAATACACTGGCCGATTCAAATACAAGATGATCAATTGAATACAAACCCATGAATGCATGTTCGAATACATTATTGACCCTAATACAGTAATGACTCGCATACCTACACACACACACACACACACACACATATATATATATCCAAATACATTGATGGTTCGGATACAATAAACGTGTTAGAATACAATGAAAGACTCGAATACACTGTGTAATCGATTACACCATCTATTTGAATATACTGAGTTTGAATACGAGATTGTATTCTAATTGACTAGAAAAGAAAGAAAGGAAGATCTTGCAAGTGTATTCTAATTGAACATAAGGGTTGCCATGCTTATGAACACAACACTTAATAAAGTCATTAGAAAAGATCAGACTTAGTCCTTTTGCCTGAAATATAAATAATATAATTAGGAAAATTATTGATACATGTAATTAATGTACAGTTAGTAGAGCACAGTTAAATAGAGGAATAACAATTAGCGGAGAGCGTAACAGAATCCAGGTGAGTTTCTAGCCCCTCTTCCTTGTTATGTTTTCGGGGTTGTGTGCATACTCATTGTGAATGTTAATACACTTACCTTTAATGGTAAGTGTATTTCTTAATGATAGTTATCTTTATATTATGAATAAATGCTTAACAGTACGTAAACGATCTTCAGATATTGCACGTATTGTTAAGGAATGTATAGTGTGGTAAGTATGAAATGTTTATGTGAAAGAAAGTATGTATGAATAATGCATGTATTATATGTATCAATGTTATAATGGTAATGACAAAGAAAGTTAATGTATGGTTGTAAGGTAACGAAAGGGAACCGGACCCTAATAATACTCGAGGCAAGAGGGAACCGAACCCTAATAATATTTGAGGCAAGAGGGATCCAGGCCCTAATAATACTCGAGGCAAGAGGGAACCGAACCCTACTAATATTCAAGGAAAGAGAGAACCGGGCCCTAATAATACTCGAGGCAAGAGGGAACAGGGCCCTAATAATACTTGAGGAAAGTAGGGCATAATGCTCTTTAAAACGTAAGATATGAAAATGAAAGAAAGAAGGCATGAAGGTAAGAAAGTGTATAATGAACGAACGTATGAAAGTATAAAGTATGAACGAAAGTATGTAATTATGAATGTGTTGTATGTTGTATGATTAACTAGAACTCATTCAGCGTAGCTGACTTTTAGTATGCACGCAAGTGAGTAGAATGAGACAGCTAGCTTGAGCGAGGGCACATGGCAGAAAAATAAGAGTCTGGCATCCGAAGTTTCAAGATGTTTTATGTTTATTGATGTTTAACTTGAAAGACAAGATGTTTGTTTAAGAAAAGTTATGAAATGTTGTGAATGTTTAATGCAAGGTTTTGTATTCCGCGAAAGCTTTAATTAACTCTTATATTTAGAACTGTGTTTATGAGTAAATCCAACGTCCAATGTGAGGCACCAGTAACAGGGCCTTGCAAGTTGGTATCAGAGCAAAGTTCGAGAGAATTAAGCATCCTACATGATTAGACTCGAAAAGAGAATGAGATTTAAATAAGAAAAGAAAGAAGATGCCAGTTCAAGAAAGCCATGTGTCACTCAAGCAAGCTAAGTAAAGGTAAGGTAAGTGATTAATTTCACATGTAAAGTAGAAAGATGAATGAGTGCTAGCTTAATTGCTAGAGAACGAGGTATGATGTTAGCTTAATTGCTAAATAAAGAATGTATGAATGCTAGCTTAATTTCTAGGGATAGGAGTATATGATAATATAAACTATTTGATTGTCTAATTGTTAGAAGTAGAAATAGCACAAGTGGACTCACAAAGGGAAGTGTATTGGACACGGAGATTAACGTGATCAGCTAATCACAGCTGGCCACTGTTATTACTTGTTAGCCTTACTATCCTTGTACTAAATAGTTCTTTGAGTGATGATGTTTGTGTTTCCTTATAGAATACGAATGGCTGGAGCTAGGAAAGTGCTGGAAAAGGAGGTCATACTGGACACCGTGGTAGGCCACATATTGTCTGAGAACTTTCTGGAGAACCAGTTGTTAACTCACTAGAAAGACCAAGTGAGACTCTGCGAGGGCCAAGCTAAAAGGAATGGTATCAACTTGACCCTGCTGTTCAAGCCGCTATTGCTCAAGCTGTAGTTGCGGCAGTAAAGAACCTGCAACCTGAGAAGTCTGCTGGAAGTCATACAAGAACTGCTGAGAGATCAGGGGAGAATGGTAAGAATGATTATGAAGGAGAGAAGGGTGACACGAGTGAAGTTCGATCTGTGAAGGTTGATGACAGGAAGAGAAGCCGAGGTGGGTGTAACTACAAGTCGTTCAAAGGTTGCGACCCGTCGAAGCTAACTGGTTTAGGAGACGTAATCGCTACTCTCCAATGGATAATCGCGATGGACAAGGTTATCCTAATTAGCGAGTTCCGTCCCGACCAAGCTGTGGGTTATGCTACCCAATCATTCGGTGATGAAACAATGTATTGGTGGGAGTCGGTTGAACAGAGGAAGAGTCGGGAAGAGATTAAGGGCTTGAAATGGGATGACCAAAAGGAGATGGTCATGAAACGTTTCTGTGCTGATGCCGGGGTTGAAAGGGCTGAGATGAAGTTCCTGAACTTGAAAGCGGGAAAGATGACACACCGTGAGTATACTACCGAATTCAACTGAGTGTCTAGGTTGGTGACTGATATGGTTAACACTAAGGCCACGAGGATCAAGTTCTATGAAAGAGGACTACCGCTGAACGTCCTCATGCTATTCAGGGCAAATAAACATGCTACGTTTGACTCGGCAGTGGAACCTGCTGAGATGGTTTATGATGACTTGGATGTGGATGATGTTGTGGTGGGGGAGGAGAGAAAGGATAAGAAGTGGGTCAATCATGCTAAACGACCCGGTACTTAGTTGTGGAACTACAGGGATAAGAAGCGGAAGGTATGGGAGAAGAAGTCGTGCAAGATTTGCGGTAAGTTGCATGGTGGTGAGTGTAGATGGAGTATTGGTTCTGATACATGTCATAAGTGCTGGAAAATCCATGCTGGGGAGTGCAGAGTTGAATCAAATGTTTTCTATAAGTGTGGAAAGGCAAGGCATTATGCTCATGAGTGTGATGCCAAGATGGCATGTTACAAATGTGGCAAGACCGTTCACATGGAAAGGGAGTGCACCGAAGGTGGAGCTGGAGGTAGTGGAAAGAAGGATGCTGAGCAAGCAACGCCGAAGACCAGAGCTTACATGCTGACTCAGAAGCAAGCCAAGCAAATTTTAGACGTTGTCACAGGTACGTTTCTAGTAAACGGTGTTTCCGCTTCGTATTGATTGATTCAGGTGCGAATAAAAGTTTTGTAGCTACAACATTTAGTAAGTTAGACAAAATTAAATGTAGTCATGTGCCTGAAACTTTTATAGTAGAAACTGCTAGTGAAGCCACGGTTAAAATAATGAAAATGATTAAGGATTGCAAGATAGAGTTAGAGGGACGTGAATTCCCTGTTACCCTATACGTGATGACATTAGGAGGGTACGATGTAGTTTTGGGAATGGACTGGTTATCTGAGTTTGAAGCTCAGATAGTGTGTAAGAGTAGGATAATATGGTTAAATTCCTTGGATGGTAGTGCGGTAACGATTTATGGTGATAAGGAAAGTACTGGGCTGAAAGTCATTTCGATGATAAAAGCCGAAGGATTATTAAGGCGAGGGTGCGGTGCCTACCTGGTGTATGGTCATCGCATACATGTTGGACTCGAATACATAAAATATGTTCTCATACATGTTGGACTCGAATACAATGCATGAATTCCAATACATTGAGTACATTCGAATACATTAAGAGACTCACATACATTGCTTATGATCTAATACACTGGACGATTCAAATACAAGATGATCAATTGAATACAAACCCATGTATGCATGTTCGAATACATTATTGACCCGAATACAATAATGACTCGCATATATATATATATATATATATATCCTAATACATTGATGGTTCGAATACAATAAACGTGTTAGAATACAATGAAAGACTCGAATACACGGTGTATTCGAATATACAGAGTTTGCATACGAGATTGTATTCTAATTGACCAGAAAAGAAAGAAAGGAAAATCTTGAAACTGTATTCTAATTGAACATAAGGGTATGCATGCATGCCATGCTTATGAATACAACACTTAACAAAGCCATTAGAATAGATCCGACTTAGTCCTTATGGCTGAAACATAAATAATATAATTAGGACAAGTATTGATACATGTAATTAATATATAGTTAGCCGAACACAGTTAAAGAGAGGAATAATAATTAACGGAGAGCGTAACAGAATCCAGGTGAGTTTCTAGCCCCACTTCCTTGTTATGTTTTTGGGGCTGTGTGCATACTCAATGTGAATGTTAATACACTTACCTTAAATGGTAAGTGTATGTCTTAATGATGAATGTGATAGTTATGTTTATATTATGAATGAATTCTTGACAATACGTGAACGATCTTCAGATATTGCACGTATTGTTAACGAAGGTATAGTTTGGTAAGTATGAAATGCTTATGTGAAAGAAAGTATGTATGAATAATGCATGTATGATATGTATGTACGTATGTATGAATGTTATAATGATAATGACAAAGAAAGGTAATGTATGGTTGTAAGGTAACGAAAGGGAACCGAGCTCTAATAATACTCGAGGCAAGAGGGAACCGAACCCTAATAATATTCGAGGCAAGAGGGAACCGAGCCCTAATAATACTCGAGGAAAGAGGGAACCGAACCCTAATAATATTCGAGGCAAGAGGGAACCGGTCCCTAATAATACTCGAGGCAAGAGGGAACCGGGCCCTAATAATACTCGAGGAATGTAGGGCGTAATGCTCTTTAAAACGTAAGATATGAAAATGAAAGAAAGAAGGTATGGAGGTAAGCAAGTGTATAATGAACGAACGTATAAAAGTATAAAGTATGAACAAAAGTATGTAATTATGAATGTGTTGTATGTTGTATGATTATCTAGAACTCACTCAGCGTAGCTGACTTTTAGTATGCATACAAGTGAGCAGAATGAAGCAGCTGGCTTGAGCGGGGGCACATGGTAGAAGAATAAGAGGCTGGCATCTGAAGACTCAAGATGTTTTATGTTTATTAATCTTTAACTTGAAAGACAAGATGTTTGTTTAAAACAAGTTATGAAATGTTTTGAATGTTTAATGCAAGTTTTTGTATTCTGCAAAAGTTTTAATTAACTCTTATATTTAAAACCGTGTTTATGAGTAAATCTAAAGTCCAATGTGAGGCACCGGTAACGGGGCCTTACAATCATCTTAATTATCGGAATCATCATCATTGTCATCTTCATTATCATCTTCTAGGTTATCATCATCACCATATGTGTTATGCTGATGATCAACATCATAAAGTTATCATCATTAGCATGTGTTATGCCGACAGTGATCAACATCGTATGGGTTATCGTAATCAAAAAGACAGATATTAGGTGTGATCAAATGACATCATTAGTCGTACGGGCTACCATCAGTATGATCATCGTATACGTTATCATGGTCGTCGTCGATCATACGGGTTACATATAACATCGATGTCACCACCAACACCACCACCACCACCACCACCATCATCATCATTATCATCATCATCATCATCAACATATATATATATATGTGTGTGTGTGTGTGTGTGTGTGTCTGTGTGGCGTATTGTCATATAGGTACCTATCATCGATCATAATCATATATATGTGTGATCATCATCATAGACATCATGATCATCGTACGAGCTATAGTCGCCATCGTATGGGTTATCGTAAGCAAACCGTACCATATAGGTTATCAGCATGATTATGATAATCACCACCAACACGGGTTGTCATATCCATATATTCATGTGAGTATCATTATATTAGCATTGTCGTCATCATAATTGGGCCAATCATCATGGTTATCAAATGGGATAGCACCGTCATTGTCTCATAGATTACATATCCTCAATCATACTACACACCACCCACTGCCACCATCCACCGCCCACATTCGCCACAACCACTGGCACCAACCACCACCACCTTCGGCACGAACCACAACGAAATCCAGCACCAACCACTAACCACACACCACAACCATCCACTACCCACCACCACCACCACCACCCATGATGGAGGCCCAAACATTGAAGAACGTGCCATGTTATATTTGGAGGCCCATGATCGTGCTTCCAAAGGTGGCCCACGAAAACGGGCATAACCTGGCCCACGAAGCTCCTTTTCAAGCCCATTACCAGTCAAATCGAAGCTTAAGACGAGGAGCACATTGTGACAAACCGCCCACCAATGTCTGAAGCCCAAAAACGCCTTCTGAATAAGTTTTGGGGCTTTTTATGTTTTTTTGTCAGTTTTTACAATTTTTTTTTTTGGGTTTGTGTTTGGCCCATGGCCTTTTTAGGGCCCATTTCGTATTTGAAACTCTCTTTATATGATGTTGATTTAATATGGATGGTCAGGCTTTGATTTTGATAATAAAGATTTTTCTTTTCAATTTCCCCTTGACCTTTGGGTGGGATTTGGGAGTTTTGTGAGTTCATCACGGGTATTCACTGAATCAACGTGGTAGATCTTCGATTATTGTTTTACTGCTTCATCAAACCACAACACCTCTGCCACCACCACCACCAACCTCCGCCACCACCACCCACTACCCACTACCCACCACACATCCGCCACCACGAACCACCACACCTCCGCCACCACCACCCACTACCTACCACCACCACCACCACACATCCGCCACTACGAATCACCAAACCTCCGCCACCACCCACCACCACACATCCGCCACCATCCACCACCACCCACTAATATATATATATATATATATATATATATATATATATATATATATATATATATATATATATATATATATACTGTACAATAATACCTAACCGTAGGATTAAAATTTAAAAGCACGTGCCTAAGCTTTTAAAAGGGTAAGATTGTCAAACAAATACCTTAAAACCGTCGATAATTACTCCCAAAATTCAAATTAACCTCGCAAGTAAATCAATATCCCTTAAAATTGTCGATTCGTTTCTAATGTGAAGCACAAGGTCGAAGCACAAGCACAAGCATAAGGAGAAAATGAAGAACCCTAACTCATATACTTCTGGAACGGAACGAAGGTCGAAGCACAAGCACGGTAGGTCTCAGAATAAAGATGGAACAGGTGTTAATTTATAATTTTTTAGCGTTTTAGGTTTAATTATTCTTAAAATGTAACCGTTGTGAATTTAAGCATCAAAAATTGAGTTTTGCAATGCATTTGTTTAAATCATCTTATGTAAAGCTACCATCATGTATTAAAGCATTTTATAAGCGTGTTGTTGTAATACATATCTTTGTTTTTTTAAAATTTATGTGTAATATTAAAGCATGTTATAAGTGTCTTCTAAGCGTGTTATGGCTCTGGTATAAGATTTATCAATGTGATGTTTGATAAGTATTTGATAAGCGTTTCCAGTTTATTGTTTGATATGTTTTCTGTTTACTTGTGATTCGTGTTGTTATTCCCTACCCCTATGTTTATTGTATGTATGTGATTCAGTTGTCGAAAAAACAAGACTGATAAAGCTAAGCATCTAAACGAGAAGATAGATGAAAATACAGATAAAAGGAAGACTAAAAAAGTTGCCCAGATGGTGAAAAGGTGAAAAAACATGTGTTGGAAGCAGACTATGCTTCAAACCTTGAAACAAAAATTAACAAGTTGTTGTCAAAGAGGAAAGAGGTGGAAGTCAGCATGTAACATCCCAAAATTTCTAAGAATATTATAATTAAATAAATTAATATCAGTGGGAAAGTTTACTCGGGTTAGTCGGAAAATAATTAATAGAGTAGAAGCTAGTATGGGTCGGGCTAGTGTTGGGTAATGGATATGGGTTATGGACTTGGGAAGGAAGGAAGAGGCCATGGGCTTAAGCCCATGATCCATAATTATATAAACCTTAATCCCCATTTTTCATTCATTTCACACATAATCCATACACCACCAAAACACACACTTAGCTCTCTCTCATCCTACTCTCTCTCTCTCTAGCCGAAATCAAGAGGAAGAAGAAGGATAATCGATTTCTGACCCGAGGTAATGATAGTTTAATATTGTACGAGCCTAAAACGTTAGTTATAGTCGCGTAACGACGAGCCGACACCGTTAAACCGTTTAAATCACAAGATCCGGGTGGAATCGGGTATAAACCGGACCTAAGTTGAGTTTAGGGATCACCCTAGCTCAAATATGGATCAAACGGGACGAAAAACGATGAAAACGGTTGAAGAACGAGTGAGATCTCGTTTTTCCGGCGAAAACGCGGTTTTCCGGAGATGACGGCGCCGGAAAGGAGGCCGGAAAAGATAAAGGTGTCAGGGAATGTTCCCTGACCTAACCGTAGTTCGCTAAGGAAACGTAGAGAACTAGAGGGTGATTCGTTAGCTAGTTCGCTAAGGAAACTTAGAGAACTAGAGGGTGATTCTTTAGCTATTTCGCTAAGGAAACTTAGAGAACTAGAGGGTGATTCGTTAGCTAGTTCGCTATGGGAGCTTAGCGAATCAGAGGGTGATTCGTTAGCTAGTTCGTTATGGGAGCTTAGCGAATCAGAGGGTGATTCGTTAGCTAGTTCGTTATGGGAGCTTAGCGAATCAGAGGGTGATTCGTTAGCTAGTTCGTTATGGGAGCTTAGCAAATCAGAGGGTGATTCGTTAGCTAGTTCGTTATGGGAGCTTAGAGAATCAGAGGATGATTCTTTACCCAATTCGTTAAGGGCAAAGTAAAGAACTAGGAGTTTAATATAAAGACAGAATGGTCCCTGGACTTAGAAAGGAATGAGATAATTACATAGTAGCCCTTGGAATTTGATAATTTATGAAAGATGCCCTTAAAGGATTAACGAGTAATGATTAACTAACCGGGTAATGATTCAATGAAGTAAAATCGGCTTAGACACGTAAGACTAATTAAGTAGTAATGAGGATGGCTAGAGTAGTATTTGATATTCAATTATTAAACAGTTAGACGCGCACAGCTCGAGAAGGAATAATCAGTAGCCGAAGAAGTAACCAAGTTCAGTTGAGTTTCTAGCCCCATTCCTTGTTATGTTTTCAGGGCTGTGTGCATACTCGATGTGTTGTTAATACATTTATCCTAAGTGATAAGTGTATGCCATATGTGATATATGTGATGGATATGAATGATTGCTTGTCGGTACGCGAACGATCTTCGGATATTGCGCGTACTGTCAGGTTAAAAATAAAGGTACGAATATTATATATCGAAGATGTGTGAACATTACAAATGAACACTTGTCGGGGCGTGAACGATCTTCGGATATTGCACGTATCGACAAGGGGTATGGTTGTTAAATATATGATGTAAAGAACGCCTAGAGTGTTCTTATGCTATAATGTAATTATTGTATATGTGAAGTATGTGTGTACAGGTACACTAATGGTATGTGAGTCCTACGTTCGACATAGTAAGTTAGGATGGCGAATCCCTCTAACTTCTGTTGGACATAGACTTGGTAGGTGATGGCGTAGTTAAGGACTGCGGGCCTTATACGTGATGTAGATGATAGATGTAAACGTAGATAGTGACGGTGGGCCTTATACGTGTTATAGGAGATAGACGCCAACGTAGATAAGGACTGCGGACCTTATACGTAATGTAGATAGGCGTCAGCACAATAAAGGACTGTGGACCTTATACGTGCTATATTTGTGTTGTGGTAGCATAGGGGAAGACTGCGGACTTCGTACATGCTATGGTTATAGGTGATAGACGCCAATGTAGATAAGGACTGCGGACCTTATACGTATTATAGATAGGCGTCAGCACAGAAAAGGACTGTGGACCTTATACGTGCTATACTTGTGTTCTGGTAGCATAGGGGAAGACTGCTGTCACACCCTCAAAATCCACTAACGGAGTTTTACCGTCAGAGGGTGTGAACTAACAGGATCGGAATCATTAGTTATAATCAAACCATAAAACAAAGTTTCAAAACCATGAAAGCGTTTACGAGTAATTAAATGCGGAAGCGTAAAACCATAGAAAACAATGTTACGTCACGTAGGACGGCTTAAAAACCCAATGATCATAGTTTAAAATAAGTTTGCATAATTAAAAATGTTTCAAGCAATGCATGTTCCTAAACCGCGCGCCCGCCTCGGCTACCTGAGAATAACATACTAAAAGTGTCAACACAAGGTTGGTGAGTTCACAAGTTTATATAAAAATAAATGTTTAGCGTTTGCGTTCAGCGTTTTGCGTTAAGCGTTTTGCGTTACAGCGTTTTGCGTTACCAGATAGTGTTATGTCAATTATATATCTATAGGTAGCTAGCCTATAAAGCAAGTAGTACTACTCAACAGTGACTCGCTATTATCCAAATATTAACCGGTTCGATGTTATGAAGGACTTTAGTTTACGCGTTGCCACTTAGTCTTTACAAGTGATATATAATCTATATTAACAAAATCTTAAATGCATTTCGGAGTATGTTATCTCCCCTAAGTGAAAAGCGTTTAAAAAGTTTAACAAGGGGAAAGTGAAACTCACTGTTTGCAAAGAAATTCCCAAATTAAATCACCAAGATGCGCGTCACAGAAAAACTCTCTCTAGCGTTCTAAAACAACAAAGAGATTTTTCTAAGTGTCGGAATATTATCGAGTCTCTAGACCCGGCACATAATACCTATGCACATAACATGTTCCGTGTTTCGTTTGTGAATCGTGTGTGACTTTAACAAGTGTATTTGTGATACAATACATGTGTAAGCAATTATTTATGTGTCATGTATTCATAAAATTCATCACTAGCAATTACTCCCCGTAAAGGGCAATTTGGTCAACACATAACAATTAACTAGCCATTATTCCCCATGAGGGCAATTTGGTCAAATCATGACAATCAATTAGCAAGTATCATGTTTCATGCAATTTCACAAAACTCAGCAGCTAGTTCCACCGAGACAGAAATCCTACTTGAAAGATTGTACTATTCCACCAATCATAGCATCTCAATTAATTTACCAAAAATCATCACAAAAGCATATATGTCTTAGGTTTCCAGAACATATTTTATTATATTTTTATTCCACATAGGTTTCTCACAATCATCAAATCATTACAGCAAACTCATAACAGTCAAATTCATGCGCAACAGAATTTTATTTGCAATTCCCGTTAAACGAAAAATCCAATAAATGCAAGACCACTTGGGTTAGGTTCCTAACTCAATAAGTCAACTTCCAGAAGTGGAACCAACCCAATTGGTCTCGTAGTTCATGAGATAAAACATATACAAAACAACCTAACAGCAGGTCTAACAGCTCAGCTTTGCACAACGTGCTTGTAAAATCATAAAAGTTAACTTTTCCACGTCCAAAAATTACAAGTTTATATTCTTTAGAAACTAGACTCAACCTAGTTTACTGTAGTATCAATAATCCCAACCAATTTTCACATTTACACTTCGTTACAGTCAATTAAACATCAATAACACAATCTGTCCAGAAACTGTTTGCATCCAAACTCAACATATTAACTATCTATGGACCATCATTCATTCATATAACACTCTAGACTCCATAAACACTATCCATGCACATCAATTACACATTACATACATGATTAGGGTTTTTGTTTGAACTCAAATCAAAGACACAAGCAATTAACATGTAACAACATCCAATCTAGTTATCAAATCATCATCCAATTAACAACAATCATATTAACTACCTATACTAATGAAATCGGCCAATCTAGGGTTTTCAATTAACCCATTAAACATCAAAATCAAGTATAAAGGATGCATAGGATAGTCGATTATACCTTCCTAGCACCTTAATCTTCAAACAAGAGCTTGAGATTGAGTGTATGTATGTGTGTGTATGTCGACGGCAGCCAAGGAGAGCCAAGGGGGTTCCGATCGGGATTTACGGAGAAAGAAAATAATAGTTAGGGTTTATTATAACATAGTATTTATAATAATCTATGTTACACTTTGGCCCCTCCACTTCTAAGTATTACTTAACTAGCTTAAACTAACTTGTTTACATCTTGAGTTAACGTTTATAACCATGTCATCACGTAACACATAAGTCTAACACATAATTATCACATAATTTCTGTTTTGACGTTTTTCGTTTATTCATCAATCGTTTGCGTCAACTCGTTTTCGTTTCAGTGCAAATCCCGAAAGACTACACATGTAATAAGTGTTAAGCGTCATTTAAACCCTAGTTTAAATGTAATGAAGTGTGCGTTATAGATTCAATGATCTTAAGTTTGAATTGACGGAGTTAACCTGAAATTGACGATTGTCACATCATTCCCATGTTAAAGAATTTTCGTCCCGAAAATTTGAGTCAAGTCGTGATGAGTGTCTGAAAAGTAAGAAAAAAAAATTTCAGTTTGTCATAACTGCGGACTTTGCATGTGCTATGGGTTAGGTTGCAACATAGGGAAGGACTGAGGACCTTGTATGTGTTGTCAATATAGGATGGTGCAGGGAAGGACCGCGGACCTTGCACGTATCATAACTGGTGAACATAGGTAAGGACTGCGGACCTTTTACGTGTTCACGATCTTGAGTACAGGTATAGATGGCGGACTATGAACGTACTCTCGGTAGACTGAGGTTAGTGATTGTAGATATGTATGTATGTATGGTAGTAGGGTAACGGATTAAGTATGGATATGTATCTTCGGATATGTATGTATGTGTATGTATTGTATGGCGTCTGATTAACTAGAACTCACTCAGCGTAGCTGACTTTTAGTATGCACGCAGGTGAGCTGATTATAGAGTTATTATGAGGACAGCACATGGCATGGATTGAACGGCTGGCATCTGAAGATGGAAGAAACGATGTTTTAAATATGATATTTTATGTTATGGTTTTAAAGAAAAGATTAATTGTTTTGTAATAAACGGTTAAAGTTTTATATTCCGCGAAAGTTTAATAAACTCTGATTTGTAGAACTGTGTTTATGAGTAAATCCGACGCTAAAGTAGGGCTACCGGGTTCGGGGCCTTACACAGCACCTCTGACCTGAACTTTCAACGTCCGAAAAAGAAAGCTATTAAAGAAAAGAAGCCAGCCGATAGGACATCAAGATGATGGAAATTATGAAGATGAGGTATATGTTACAGTTGGTGTTGCAAATGCTACTAAGGTAGTTGTTGTTGCTGCTGTGACATTTAGTGTTGATGGGAAGGGGATTGATGAGACTGTTGTTGTTGCGGCTGTCGCTGCTACTGTTGCTGTGACAGTTAGTGTTTCCGGGAAGGGACTTGATGAGACTGTTGCTGCTACTACTCCTGTAACAGTTAGTGCTGCCGGGAAGGTGCTTGATGAGACTGCATATGGTGGTACATATGGTGATGCATCTGCCGGTAAGCCTGCAGTTGAAGAAAACGCTGCAGCTGCGGAGAAACAAGAACATGGTGAGAAACTTGTTATTTTTTCTAATAAACTCTCATCTCTTGTCTCTATATGTATTTAATCTAATGCAACGTTTATATAACAACATTATATATAATCAAAAACTGATGTCAAAGTGTATCTGAAACAGATAATGCCGATCAAACAGCTGAAGAAGATTCGGATAATGATGATTATGATGATATTTATTCACCTTTAAGTTTGCAAGTGCTATTGGGAACACACACCCAGGAGCTAGTTGACTATTATTTAACCCCATTACGACTGTCTGGGATATCTGCTTACAGTATTGGAATAAGGCAATGTTTTTGAAATTGTTTTTGAATTAATAATAACTATATTTTATTTTTAAAGTCTTGGAATAAGACAATGGATAAAAATTTGAAGAAATTTGATTAAATTTGCTCAGAGATCAACGAGCTGGTCCGTGAAGGAAAGGACAAACATCTATCTATTTCAAGATCTTTGCTAGATGTTGTGAATGGGAAGACAGATTCACTAATAATGTGGTCCCAAAAACACAAGAATCTGACACCATAAAAACAACTCACTCTTTAATTTAGGTGAGAAAAAAATTATATTTTCTTCTTTCAAGTTTCTCTTTCCCATTTCAAAATTATTTTTGTTTAAGTTGAAAGATCCCAATACTTATACAGCTGCAGCAATAGATTTAGTTGATTCAGATGTTGGTTTTGGTATCCAGCGGCTGCTCAAAAAGGTATTTGTGCTATATTAATTATAAGTATAATTAAAACGCTCATAAAATACTTATGCTGTTATTGATAAAGTTGATAAAGTTGTTAATAAAATGGTTGATCCAGTGGTGGTTGATCCAATGGCTGATGCAGATGTTGGTGTTGGTGATCCAGTGGCTGATGCAGATGTTGGTGTTGGTGGTCTAGTGACTCATCCAGTGGCTGATGCAGGTCAAGAAAACAATGTCTCATGCGCATATATTGATAAAGTTGTTAATAGAGTGGTTGAGTGGGCTCAAGAAAGTATTTAGTTATAGTTACAATTATTTTCAGTCAAATTTAAAAACCGGCGTGCTTAAAAGACTTAATGATTGTTTTTTTAAGTTTGAATGAAAGTTACACCACTTGGATCAAAAGAAGAAAACGTGGAGCATACTGATGCAAATGCTCAAACGTGTAATCGAATTAGTGAAGAAAATGTGGAGCACATCGGATTGTCAACAACTGATAACTTCATTACAGTGAAATCTCAATATCTTCTGAGAGAGGTTGATGTATCCACTAGTGTCACAGATGATGAACAAATCATTTCAGAGTATATATATATATATATTTGTCTTGAAGACATGTGGGAGGAGGTCTACAAGTCTACTCACAAAGAATCGTTCAAGGTGATATTTGAAAGCTACTGTCCTGGCATTTATATAACCACCAATGCAATAGATGCATTCACTGAAATAATGAACTATGAAGAAAAGAAAAAATCTGCAGCATCACCGTTCAGATTCTTTGCAACAAGCACTGTGCTGGTACGAATTAATCTACTTTCTTTGTACTATTATAAAACGCTCAATAAACACTTTAATCATCTGCATTTTAATTATTATACAGACAAGTGACCATTATGTTGAGTCAAGGGGGTTACACAGACAAACAAATACTGGATGTGTTTTCAGACAACATCGAAAAACAAATGGCAATGTTTGGAATCAAATCACTCAAAGAGGTTGCTATAATACTCGTGCCAATTCTACAACACGATCATTTCTATGTGGTTGCCTTCAATCTACAAACATGAGTGATAGAATTACTTGACAACAGTGCAAATCAAGAAATACAAGCTAATGCAAAGTTTAAAACCTTAGAAGACAAATCAAAAGCAATTAGAGAGAATTTTGAAGAAAGATACGGAAAGACTCCTGATATATTGGTAAACATAGATACCTTTAACCCAATAAACATACATACTTGTCAAAATACTTAAATTGCTTTCTATTTTGTTTAGAGAAACATCTTTTACATGTATCTTAATACAATCAAACACCTCGTTGCTCAGCGAATCCAAGTAGCAACAATCAATAGATTGAAGAAGGGATGGAGAAAAAGAAATAATGGAATAGATTGTGGTATTTTTGCTATGAGACACATGGAGAAATATGATGGAAAGAAACCATGGGGGTGTAATTTTTTCAAGGAAGGCCGTAAACAACAAAAGTAGCTAAAAAGGTTGAGGGCAAAGTATTTGTGAAAAATTCTCCTCTAGGATCTAAACAACACATAAATACTCTTATCAAGAAAGCACAGGTATTCCATGAAACTTAAAACACTATTTTAACCGGAGAAGAGTTGATTGCTGAACTTGAGAAAAGGCAACAACAAATTTGAATGATTTCAAAATTGACTGTTATGTATTTTAATATACTTGTTAGATGTTATGATATAGGCTTATGGAGATCTTTAGTCTTATGTTACCACTTGAATCCATGTTTAAAACAAACATACAAATTTTATTATTACCAAAACACACATAAAAACATACAATCACTACATCATAACACTCATGAAACACCATCACATACTAATCTCTGAGTGACATAAGAAACTTCAACTTCAATTCCATTGAGCAATTCAGTTCAAGAATTGCCTTGCCCAAAAGTTTTAATTGGTCAAGCTCTTTCTGTCCTACATCAACCATAAACAAAACAACAAGATCTCGGATAGTACTAGCGGGCATTTGAGTAAGAACTTTTGTAATGACATCCATGGCATCCAAGTTGTTGCTTGTCTTTACAAATTCTTCAGTAAGAGTTTCCCGACAAGCTTTATTTGCCTCGATTTGATCCTCAATCTGCTTCCTGAGGACATCCTTGTAGGATGTGGATGATGATGATGATGATGATGATGGCGAGCAATCCATTGTTAACTAAAGAAAATAATGTAAAATTAAGTAGGTACATGAGTTTTACAAATGTAGTGTAGGTATATATAACCAAAAGGAAAAGACCCACGCTTGGGAATAGTAACTCTGTAATAAAAAACAAAAGGGTGTCCCATGCTTGGGAAATGCTCACACTTGTCTCATGTGATTTTTTTAAACTAGAAATTAATTATATTTTTATCGCCTGTCAAAATTGGGAAAAACATTTCTATATTATACATTTTTCAAAATTAATTTGGGAAATTAATTACATTTATACCTACTCACAGGTCAAAAATCTTGGAAATATATTTATGTAATGATGGCCTACATCAAAGTTAATTAAAATAAAAAAAACTATATCTCACGCTTGTAGTACGCATTAAATAAACAATATCTTACTAGATAGGCTACAAATCAACTTAACTACATTAATTATTGTCTCAACTACCAAAAATTAAATTTTAGGTCTATATAATTTTGTTATTCAATCATATTAACATTTTTGAACAGATAATAAAAATGTATTTTTGTGACAAAACTGTTAAGAACATGGTGAAAGCAATGTTGTCTCTTGAAAAAGAGACATCCTACAAGTTGTTGAAGACAATTGAAGAGACTAAGGCTAGACTCGCCGAAGAAAAAACAAAGATCGTCGACTCATGTAATTTCATGTTGATGGAACTAGACACTGAGTTTAAGGCAAAGGCTGTTGATTATCTGAAACAACAGTCTGCATACTACGACTCAGTTTGTGGGACTCTGGTTGACACCGTAACTACGGTGTCAACTAAAACAAGTATCTTTAATTTTGTAAACATTTATGAGAAAAATAACCAACTTCAGGTTTCAGTTTCAAGTTGCAAAGCAGATTGGATAAGCTAATTAAACCTGTTCGAAAATCACTCTGTTTAAATAAATAATCAAATGACTAAATATATGACCTTACTGATAATCCAACTTATTACAAGTTTTAAGATTTGAAAATAACGAACAATTGGTTTGGATGAATAATAATCCAACTTATTACCAGTTTTAAGATTTGATTTATGCAATCGGCTTAATGATTAAAGATATACGGTTAATGACTCTAAGAACATAATCTTAAAAGTTGATGACCACAAATCAATTAACCAATAAAACTTCAAAGCATTCAATTACGAAAAAGTATTCAATCAAATAAACAAGCATAAAGATTCAACTAACCAAATAATTAACCAAATCCAAACCTAAAGTGAAGGTTTAAATCAACAAAATCCAACTACAAACACAACCCTATGCCCTGAGATGGTCACGAAAGCTTTAGCCTAGCATATGCATCTTGAAGATCTTGATTCTTGGTTAAGATGATGAGAACATGGATGATTGTGGTGATTGGTAGGTTTTAGGATGGTAGAAAATAACCAAAATAAGAAAACCCGTCAGACCCGGTCGTAGCCTATGGTTAGGTCACCGTAGCTTACGGCGGATGAAAGACCAAAACACCCTTTTCTTCATAAATCTTCATTCCAACTCCGCTTTCCTTCCCGTTTGCGGTCACGTCTTCGTATCTCAACTCTCTATCATACCATATATTATTACTTTCATTTCCATTACATCCTAAATGCTCTAAATTAGCTCCTTTAAGCTCTGATCACCTATAAAAGATACAACCAATCAAAGTACTTGTGTTCGATGCATATGAATAAGTAAAACACACAATATAAAACACTTAAAGCACGTTCTTTTAACCACACACCAATTGGTATTTTCTTTTATTTTTAGGTCATTAATAAAATAGGATAGATACGTTAATTACTTAGTATACGCTTCTGAACTTTCTTTTTAAAGCACCGAGGTTACTTCCTAGAAATGTCACCTGACAACAACACTTGTGGTGTCTGGCTTAACTGAAATTAACTTAAGTATTTGAAGTCGTCGATGAAATAAAGAGTAAACTACAAGTTTGATCTTGTATTATTAATTGACTAGTTGTTTGAGTCTATTCACTCAGTTCCATAAATTTGTGATTTGAGTGTACTTAGACTGGTTTTAATAGTTAATAATAATGACTTGTAAAATTTCTTTTTGATCATTGTTGCATAAATCAGTTTTGGACTGTTTTTGATCTTTTCATTATTTTTTAATTATTATTTTTTTATTATTATAAATATTTCAAAGGACGAAATACCTTAATTAATTGAACGGGCCAAATGACTCAACCGAGCTCAATGGATCAAACAAGTTGCGATTCCTGATTGTTTTTTTAAAAAACCAATAAGCCAATTAAAGTATCTTTTCATATTATTTTTTTTAAGTAGATCCCTAAGAGTTTCACCATTTTTCATAAGTTGCAAGTTACTTGTTTCGACTTTTCAAGAGGCCACTAGCCATAGCTTCATCACGCTTGCTACGTACCGTAACCTTTAGTATATTTAGTTGTTATTCCGCTAAACTTTGTTGGAAATTTAAACCCTTTTACCTATAAATGGGTTGGTTTTAATTATATTTGTGGTTTTTCTTTTTCAATAACTGCAAATTAAAAAAAGTTGGTTTAATAGAGAAAGGGTCAAGTCCATCACATAAAACCTTCAAATTATTTTGCTTAAAAAGAGGGAATTTATATTAGTATCGATACAGTTCTTCTTAGGGTCAACTCTACAGGTTTCAGCCCAAACTTTAAGGGGCACTAAAGTATTATAGCACATTTTACTTGGAGCTTGAAGCTTGGAAACTATATTTTCCTGTAACCACTTAAATAAATCTTTTTTAATGCCCACTAAATGATTACAAAGTCCATGAGCAGATATTTTAAGCACAATGAACTCTGTAAGGCCTCGTTTCCGGTGCCTCACTTTGGATGTTAGATTTACTCATAAACACAGTTCTACAAATCAGAGTTAATTAAAACATTCGCGGAATATAAAACTTCAATAAACATTTCACATCATTTCAACAACTTGTCTTAAACAAACATCTTTTGTCTTTCATAATAAAACATAATTCATAAACATTTCATAAGCCTTCGGATTCCAGCTTCTTATTCACTTGCCATGTGTCCTTCTCAAGCTAGCTACCTCATTCTAATCACTTGCGTGCATACTAAAAGTCAGCTACGGTGAGTGAGTTCTAGTTAATTAGGAAACATAAGTTTCATTCACATACTTACATAATTACCTATCCGAAGATACATAACTTCATCTTTACTTACATACTTACATACATAATTCATTCATTAATATATGTTTTAAAGAGCAGACCACCCTATAACCTTCGCAGCTATTATTAGGGTCTGTTCCCTACATTCACAGATATTATTAGGGTCTGTTACCTACATTCCCAGATATTATTAGGGTATGTTCCCTACGTTCAAAGATATTATTAGGGTATGTTCCCTCTTAACCGTGCCATACATTTCTTATTATAATCATACCTTCATACATACTCATTTTATTACATACTTTCAGACATATACATATCTCATACTAGGCATGTTATACATTACTTTCCCTGTCAATACGTGTAATATCCGAAGATCGTTCACGCACCGACAAGTATTCATTCATAACATTCATACGTACCATCACATCATTCATTATAGCATACACTTAAGATTCAAGGTAAATGTATTAACATTCACATTGAGTATGCACACAGCCCCGAAAACATAACAAGGAAATGGGGCTAGAAACTCACATGTGTCCTGTTACATTCACCACTAAGGGTTATTCCTTTCTTTAACTGGGCTCGGCTAAGTGTACATCAATTATAAGTATCAGTATTTGCCCTAATCACATTATTTAGGTTTCAGCAGAAACGGTTACGTCTGGTATATTCTAATGGCTTTGTATGCAAATTGCATAGCCTTGTATTCGAATGGCCCACTTCATTTGAACAACATTGTATTCGAATGGGCATGTGTTAAAATACAACTTGTATTATAATGGACATGTATTCGAATAGGCTTGGGTATAACTTGTATTCGAATAGACACACATATAACAGGACTTGTATTCAAACGGTCCTCCTTACTTGAACACTCTTGTATTCAAATATCTTAATATTCAAATACCTTTGTATTCGAATGGAATAGCTTGTATATTCTTTCTGTATTTGAATGGAACACTAGTATTCGAATAGAACACTTGTATCCAAGGGAATTGTATTCGAATGAAGTTTTTATGCGAATAGTATTCGAATAGGTGTAGTATTTATGTGGTCCACCTTATTTGAACTATGTGAACACCCGCGTATTCGAACTCAATTATATTCAAATACCCCTTGTGTTCGAATAGAACAACACTTGTATTTGTATACACACTTGATTAGACTTGTATTCAAATAGAATACATGAGGCGAACGTGTATTCAAATAGAATACATGTATTTGAATAGAACACTCGTGTTCTTTCTTTTCTGCCTTTCTTCCTTTCTTCCCCTTTTATTCGAATCCCTTAATCATTCGAACTCATTCGAATACATTTCACTCGAACACTTGACCTGTTCGAATACAACCACTGATGGGATATTATCACCATTATTTACGTTTTTCACCTCATTTCTAACATCCATCCGCATAGTTAAGTGTTATACAACCTCCTAAACCGTTTTCCTTACCCTTATCTCAAAAGTATCTTTCTTAGCGATAAAGTTTAGACCTTTATCGTTTTCAAACCCGTTTCAGGCTAGATCTAGGGTTTCACATGGACCGTATATACTAACGAGTTCGTTAAGTTCATTTTAGCATCAAGTTTACATTTTTGTGGTACATCATTACCCGATTTGCTCTAGGGCTAAGTCTTAAGGCAAACCATTCTTAGAAACATAATATTTATGTGTAAAGAACATACTTTTATACGTTTTAAGCTATGGTTAGCTTCTATATGAAACAATAGGCTCGTATATTGCTTGTATAATCAAAACCTAACACAACTATGCTCGGTTTTGGTCTTGTAACTTGATCTTGGTCACGACCGAAATATCAAGGAGTGTTTGTGTGTGTTTTTGAGTGTGTAGCAGACTAGGAGATAAGAATGAGGGTTTTAGGAAGGTTTAAGGAGTATTTATACTTTCTAAGCCCATGGACCTAAGGCCCATCTCCATCCCTTATTCCATCTTTCATTAACCAAGTCCATACTCTTCTATTTTATTTAACTTAATTAAATATTAACACTCTTTTAAACAAACGCATTTCTTTTATTTATTAGTATCAAAAGTAGGATGTTACAAGTCTTCCCTTCTTAAAGAGGTTTCGAATTATCACTTAAACAATTCCGGGTAAAACTTGTGCATTTCTTCCTCAACTTCCCAAGTGGCATCCGATCCTTTACGATGATTCCATATCACTTTCACCACGGTCAACTATCTCTATAGGTTGCTCAATGTAGTTCAGCTGTTCATCAATATCGATGTCTACAAATGGCACATGAGACGTGTCATCTGCTAGTCATTTCCTTAGGTGAAAAACATGAAAGGTAGAATGAATCCCTTCCAAATCTTCGGGTAAATCTAGTTTGTAAGCCATCTCACCCACATGATCTATAATCTTAAACAGTCCAATGTACCTTGGACTCAGCTACCCTCCTTTTCTAAAACGAATGATTCCCTTCCAAGGAGAGACCTTGAGCATCACATTGTCGCTATGCCAAACTCAATTGGTCGTCGCCGCTTATCAGCATATGACTTCTGTCTGTCTTGAGAAGCTTTCATTCTTGCCTTGATCTAATCAAACTTTGAAGAGGTTTCTTAAAAAATTCCAAACTACTAGTCTCCTTCTGACCAATCACAGGAGTTATACATCGTCTTCCATACAACATCTCAAATGGTGGCATATCAATACTTAAATGGTAGTTGTTATAGGAGAACTCTTCCATATGCTGGTGGTCATCCCAACTTCCTCCGAAATCTAACACAAAAGCACGTAGCATGTCCTCAAGGGTTTGGATAGTCCTTTCTGACCGCCCATATGTTTGAGGATGATACGCCGTACTGACGTTCAATCTTGTTTCCATAGCTTCATGGAACTTCTTCCAAAACCTTGAAGTAAAACAAGTATCTCTATCAGACACTATTGACAATGGCACTCCATGCTTAGTCACAACTTCTTTTATGAACAAATTTGCTAACGTTTCTGATGAGATGGCTTCTCGTATAGGCAGAAAGTGAGCACTTTTCGTCAAATGGTTCGCAATCACCCAAATGGTATCATGATGTTTAGCTGTACGTGGTAGCTTAGTTATGAAATCCATGGTGATGTGTTCCCATTTCCATTTAGGTATGTCTAATGGTTGCATCTTCCCATGGGGGTTTTGATATTCTGCTTTGACTTATAAGCAAGTTAAGCACTTACTGACATAATCTACCACATCATTCTTATTTCCCGGTCACCAATAGTCTCTTTTCAAATCTTGATACATCTTAGTGGATCCCGGATAAATAGAATATCTTGACTTATGAGTTTCATCTAAGATTTGACCCCAAAGATTTCCATGACGTGGAATCCACATACGGTCAAACCTAGTCTTAACGTCATGAGTGTTTTCCATCAGCTCGTCTTGCTGACCAAAAATTCTTTCCTTCTTCATTAGCCCTTCATCTGCAAGCACCTCAGACTGCGCCTTGATGATTTCTTCGAAGAGATCTAAGTTAACAATCAACTTATACGAATTCATTGTTGCAATGACTTCTTCATTCTTATGGCTTAGCACGTCAGCGACGATATTAGCCTTACCAGGATGATATTTGATATCACATTCGTAGTCCTTTATCAACTCCAACCATCTTCTTTGTCTCATATTCAACTCTTTCTGCTCAAAGAAATACATTAAGCTCTTATGATCTGTGTAGATTGTACACTTAGTACCATACAGATAATGTCTCCATATCTTGAGAGCATGTACTATTACTGCTAGCTCTAGATCATGCGTCGGATAAGTACTCTCATGAACCTTCAATTGTCTGGATACATAGGCTATCACATTTTCTCGTTGCATCAACACGCAACCTAACCCACAATGCGAGGCATCAGTAAAAACAACTAAATCCTCATCACCATCGGGTAGAGCAAGGATTGGAGCTTGTGTGAGTCTTCTCTTTAATTCCTCAAAAGCCTCCTCTTGAAACTTACCCTAGCTGAATACTACTGTCTTTCGAGTCATTCCGGTACAGATTGTACACTTAGTACCATACAGATAATGTCTCTATATCTTGAGAGCATGTACTATTGCTTCTAGCTCAAGATCATGCGTTGGATAAGTACTCTCATGAACCTTCAACTGTTTGGACGCATAGGCTATCACTTTTCCTCGTTGCATCAACACGCAACCTAACCCACGATGCGAGGCATCAGTACAAATGACTAAATCCTCATCACCATCGGGTAGAGCAAGGATTGGAGCTTGTGTGAGTCTTCTCTTTAATTTTCTTAAAAGCCTCTTCTTGAAACTTACCCCAGCTTAATACTACTGTCTTTCGAGTCATTCCGATCAATGGTGCAGCAATTTTGGAGAAGCCTTTGATGAATCTCCTATAATAGCCAGCCAACCCTAAGAAGCTTCATATATCAGTCGGGTTCTGCAGAGTTTTCCTATTCGTTATAGCCTCAATCTTCGTTGGGTCAACGGTAATCCCTTCAGGATTAATCACGTGACCTAAAAACTGCACTTCACACAACCAGAATGCGCATTTTGAAAACTTAGCGTACAACTTCTCTTTCTTCAAAATCTCCAATTCTTCTCTTAGATGGTCTGCGTGGTCAGACTCTCTCTTTGAATAAATCAATATATCATCGATGAAAATGATAACCGACTTATCTACCATCGGCCGATATACCCTATTCATCATGTCCATAAATATTACAGGAGCATTCATTAGACCGAATGACATAACGAGGAACTTGTAGTATCCATACCGCGTCTGAAACGTTGTTTTAGGGATATCTTCCTCTTTCAACTTTAGCTGATGATAGCCCGATCTAAGGTCTTTGCGTGAGAACCAACTCAAACCTTGTAGTTAATCAAATAAATCAAAAAAACGCGGTAACGGATACCTATTCTTCACCATAAGCTTGTTCAACTCTCGATAGTCTATACACATTCTCATGCTTCCATATTTCTTCTTAACGAACAACACGGGTGCGCCCCACGGGGAAACATTAGGTCTTATAAAACCTTTATCGAGGAGTTATTGTAGTTGGGACATCAATTCTTTCATCTCGGACGACGCCAGACGGTAAGGTGCTTTCGTGACGGGTTGGGCTCCTAGTATTAAGCATATCTGGAATTCTATCTCTCGTTCCGGTGGCAACCCCAGAAGATCCTCAAGGAACACCTCTGGGTAGTCGCACACAACAGGAACATCTTTCACTTCTTTAGTCTCGGTCGTAGCTTTGACAACACACGTCATGTAAGCACCACACCCTCGTCATAACAAACCTTCAACTTTTATCATCGAAATGACATTAAGCCATGAACTTTCTTTATCACCATAAACCGTCACTGTACTACCATCCAAGGATTTTAACCTTATCAACCTACTCTTACACACTATTGAGCCTTAAACTCAGATAGCTAATCCATCCCCAACACCACATCGAACCATCCTAAGGTCATAACATACAGGGTCACAGGGAACTCACGTCCCTCTAACTCTATCTTACAATCCTTAACCATTCTCATTATCCTAACCTAGGTTTCACTAGCGGTTTCTACTATAAAAGTTTAGGCACACGACAACATTTCATTTTTGCTAACGTACTAAATGTCGTAGCTACAAAACTTCGATTCGCACTTGAATCAAATAATACGGAAGCGGAAATACCGTTTACTAGAAGCGTACCTGTCACAACATCAGGAATCTGTCTAGCTTGTTCTTTAGTCAACATGTAAGCTCTGGTCTTAGGTCTAGCCTGCTCATCATCCTATTTCTCCTTTCCTCCAACTCCATCACCAGTACAAGCCCTCGCTAAGTGACATGTATACCCGCACCTATAACACGTGGGCTTTGCCTGGAAATCCTGAACAAAGTGCCCCATCTTGCCACATTTATAACAAGCATTCAACCCTAACCTGCATTCCCCACCATGGGACTTCCCACATTTGTGGCACACGTCAGAACTAGTGCCCCACTTGCACTCTCCAGCGTGCATCTTCCCAAAGTCTTACACAATTTCTTCTCCCACACCCTCTGTCGCTTATCTCTAGGGTTCCAGGCTTGGTCATCAGGTCGCTTGGCAGAAACAATCCAATTCTTCTCCTTATTCTCTTCCACCACCCCTACATCATCGGCAATCAGATCATCATAAACCATCATCCGCAATCGGGTCGAATGTAGCCGGTTTATTAGCCCTGACTAATGTGCGGACATTCTGGGGCAGTCCCCTTATGTAGCACTTGATTCTTTTGGCTTCGGTACACCCTGTCAGTAGTGTACTCGCGGTGTGTCATCTTACCCGTCTTCATGTTCAGAACTTTATCTCAGCCTCTTCTACCTCAGCATCAACACAAAAATGCTTCATGACCATCTCCATCAAGTCATCCCACCTCAATGCTTTGATTTCATCTCGACTCTTCAGACTCCCACCAGTACATGGCCTCGTCACCGAATGATTGGGTAGCATAACCCATGATATAATGCTAAATGTTTATGTTTCCCTTATATACTGTAATTAATATTTTAATAGTTTTTATTCGTTTTTAGTCGAGATATGTATACTACTAACATTTTTATGTTTCGTAGGTTCTGGGATTTGATCGTGATTAAAAAGGGCGAAAAACGAGCTAAAACGAGCCGAAACGGAGATCCGGAACGCGTCAGGAAGGGTCAGAACAGAAAACCAGTCAGACAGGTCCGGTCTGACCGGCCTCCTTGGTGGATCACGCCGCGTCACGCGACCGGGGAGGCCAAAGCCTGTCGCGCGGCGCCTAGGGGCTGCTGGGCAAGATTTAATTCGTTTTTGCTTCATGTTGGGCCTTGTTTTGGGTATTTAAACACATTTAACTTAAACCTGAACCTGAAGCCACCAGACGATTTTAGAGTTTATTGGAGCATAATTTCGAGTCTTGTGGTGATTTTGAAGGCACAAGAACAACCGGTGAAGAGCTTTACATTCAAGATCGAAGACTACGGGTTTTCTCATTATTTCACCATATTTTCAGTTTTATTTGCCTTGTTTGATTTAGACTATATGATGCTAGGCTAAATATCATAAATTACCTAGGTCGTGATGAACCTTTGTTCGGTTTGATTTTGTTTCGGATTTCTTTTCGTTATGGATTTTATGTTTTAAGTAAACTGTTGGGTTTGAATTAATTGATGCGTATGATTGCTTGGTTTTATTTACTTGGAATTATTGTTTCACATTATCCTTGGTGATTGTTTCATAGGATAGGGATTTGTTAGGTCATTCACTGTGTGTTCTTGATTAGTTTATGATTGATATCCATTAAGATCATAGAAACAATAAAACTAATTAAATAGATAAAAGTGAGCTGTTAACCTAGAATGTTGTAAGGTGATAGGTTATAAAAAGATCTTTGTTGGTCAGGATTGCTAGATTTAGTTTTTCGTAAGGAGTCCGTCTAGGTTTGATTGTCAACTTTGTCTATTAAGTCAATTGAGTTTACTTAGCTATCTTTGATTTCCGCGCTGTAATGTAGGATTTCGTCATAAAGATACTTAGACATAAATTATTAAATAACCGTAAGGAAGTTTAATTCATAAATATGGTGTGCTTTAAAACTTGTTAGAAATTCATAGGTGTCTTCTTGAAGGTCAATGGTCCTGTATGGGTTTTCTGTCAAGGGTTTATCTTACGATCCCTGTTCCATAACTTAAGTTTCCTAGTTAATTGATAACCATAACTTTGGGGATTCTAGCCTAGGTAGTTATTTTCATCATCTGAATTAATCTAAGTGTTTTAATAGTTTATTAATATAATTAAATTAGGGTTAAGTCTTTATTATTAAATTAATTAGGTTTTAAGTAATGATTTTGTTTTATTATTATTTAATTAATTAAGGTTAGGTTTAGTTAATTAATAATTAGTTTAAAAACCCCTTTCAAACATTATTATTAAATAGTCATGTCAGTAAGTCGGGTCTAATTAGCTAGTATACGTAATTTAGAGTCTCGTGGGTTCGATGTCCGGACTTACTTAGTTGTACTAGAGTTGACCGGTTCACTTGCCGGTTAGTAGTTTAAGTTAAGTTTAAGAGTCTAGAGTATTACTTAGTGTCTAGATTAGTATAATTTTAGTTAATAAATATTTGACTACTTTTAGCACATCAAGCTGTTTGGCGCCGTTTCCGGGGACTCTTAGAGATTGCGTTATTTGCTTTAATTGAACTTGTTTGCTACATACGTGCTATTTGTTTTATTTTCATTTGAGACGTAGGAGTCTAAGTTAATTTTAGTTTATTTTCGTTTTAGCTTTAAATTTTATTTTTTTAGTCTACTTACTTGGTCTGTTGCGTTTTTCAGGTATATGCCACATCCTCATTCGCAGGGACCACAGCTAGATAATCTGAATTTTTCTCCGTTCAAGACCGAGCCCAGCTCGTCAGCAGAGAAACCACCGTCAGATGTTACTTCTTCACCAAAATCGTCACCACACAGTTCACCACCAGAAAGTCCGAGAAGTCAACCAGACGTCCAAATGGCCGATGATAGAACAGTTGTTGCTCAAGCCTTCGATGGCTTAACCGGAAACCAATCATGCATCGTTGTTCCCGAGATCGAAAATCCCAACTCGTGGCAGATTCCGTCATACGTCGTGAACAATATCGTTCAAACTAATCAATTTCATTGAAACGATGACGAGGATGCACCAACACACATTAACCGGCTCTACCGCGTTTTGAAAATTTTTAATTTACAAGGTGCAACTGACGATGCCATATTCTTACATCTTTTTCCTTATTCACTTGTTGGGAAAGCGGCTCGTTGGCTTGACACTCAGCCACCTGGCACAATCACTACTTGGAAAGCACTGCGCTCAGCCTTTATCAAAAGATACTTCCCACCTGCTAAAGCGGCGATTCTTCGTGATCAGATTCACTCGTTTCACATGGAGCCGGATAAAGAGTATTGTCATGCTTGGGAGCGTTTCCAGAACATGCTAGCTCGTTGCTCACAGAATGGTCTTACACCATGGGCTCTCGTGGAAAAGTTTTACAACGGGCTGACATATGAAACCCAAGTTCGTTTTGACACTGCTGCTGGAGGTAACCTGATGGCAAGGAAAAACGTCATCGAATGCAATGAGATGTTTGAAAGCTTTGATCAATCTGACCTCGCCAAAGGGCCACGACGCAGTAATTCCACTCTCGTTAGAAGTACATCCTCATCTTCTCGAGGTGTACACCAGGTTAATCTGGATACTACTGTGGCTTCTGCTTTGGAATCGTTAACTCGAGAGGTGAAGGAACTTAAGACTAAGGTGGACAAGTGTGAGTTTTGTAGAGGTGGAAAACGCACTTTGGAGTGCCCGGTGATGAATCAGCATGTCGATTTTGTTGGTGGTCAGAATAGGTTTCCTAACAACAACTTCAACAACAATCAGAATTGGAACACCTACAAGAACCCAAATCAGAATAACTCCAACTGGCGTCCGTCAGGCTCACCATCCGGCTATCAAAATTCTTACAATCAAGGCCAAGGTCAGTACAATAATAATAATAATTATAATAATAATAATAATAATAATAATAATAATAATAATAATGGTACTAATGTTCAAAATAATGTGCAGGATTCTAATGGAGGAATGGGACTTCTAGAGGAGATGATGAAGCAAATCTTGGAGAGGGATCAAGTTACACAGAAAAAGTTTGCCGAACAAGATTTGCTCTTCAATAATCAACAAGCTTCTTTGCTCGAACTTCAACGGTCAGTTGGTGACATTGCTCGTCGTCTTGATGAAAGGCCTCAAGGACATTTTTTGGGTTCTACACAGAAGAATCCGGCCGCTCAATTGAACGCAATTACTACTCGTAGCGGAAGGGTTTTGGGTCACAATTTAAAACACCAATTATTGAGCCACAAGTTGAGAAAAAGCCAGTTGAATTTAGGCCACCACCCAATATTAATTTGCCCATGTTCCTTTTCCCGCTCGTCTCAAGAATCAAAAGTACCCGAGGGAATACGGGCATTTTCTGGATATGTTCCGACAGTTAAAGATCAATCTTACATTTGTTGAAGCTCTCCAACACATGCCAAAGTATGCGGTATTTTTGAAAGATTTACTCAAGAGAAAAGATCGGTTGGGAGAGGTTTCGTCTATTCCACTTAGTGGGGATTGTTTGGCGGCAGTGTTGAATTGGGTCCCGGAAAAGTTATCGGATCTGGGTGTGTTTACAATCCCATGTACGTTCGGAATTGATATGATGAGTCAAGCGTTGGTGGATTTGGGTGCGAGTATTAATCTTATGCCATATTCGTTGTTTGAAAAGTTGGAATTGGGTGAGCTTACACCGACTCGTATGTCGTTGTCGTTGGCGGATCGTTCGGTTAAGTATCCGCGAGGTATTATTGAGAATTTGTTAGTGAAAGTTTACAAGTTTGTATTTCCTGTTGATTTTGTGGTACTTGACATGGAGGCCGATGAGAAGGTTCCCATTATTCTCGGTCGGCCATTTTTTAGAACGGCTAAGCTTTTATTGATGTGTATGAGGGGCGGATCACACTTCGGGTTGGTGACGAGAATGTTACTAATGATATTGCAAAATCGATGAAGTACCCGGGTGATAATGATGATGTTAGTGGTCCATGCCATTCGGTATATTTTCTTAATTCTTTTATTCCGGGTTTTGATAAGTGTCTTGATTATATTTGTGGAACCGATTTGGCTAGGATGGATACGGGTGAAGAGTTGACGGAAATTATGGAGGATGATAAGGAAGAATTTGTAGATAATGTTTCTTGTTCGGCGGAGATCATGGAGATTAGTGAGATTATTTGTGAAAAATAGGCGAAAAAATCTGCTCCGTTGGACTTGAAGGTACTTCCGTCACATTTAGAGTATGCGTATCTTGAAGAGGGCTCGGATTTACCCGTTATTATTTCTTCTATGTTGAGTGAGGAAGAGAAATCAAAGTTGATAGAAGTGTTGAAGATGAATAAAGGGGCGATTTCATGGAGACTTTCGGATATTCAAGGTATTAGCCCCGCTTATTGTACCCACCGGATTTTGTTGGAAGATGAGTATAAACCGGTGGTCCAACCCCAAAGGCTTTTGAATCCAAATACGCAAGAAGTTGTCAAGAAAGAGGTGCTTAAGTTGCTGGATGCCGGGGTGATTTATCCGATTTCGGATTCTCCATGGGTAAGTCCGACTCAAGTTGTTCCAAAGAAAGAGGGGATGAAGGGGGGTTATGAACGAGAAGAATGAACTCATCCCTTCGCGTACGGTTACCGGTTGGAGGGTTTGTATTGATTACCGGAGGTTAAATGATGTTACTCGCAAAGACCACTTCCCGTTTCCGTTTATTGATCAAATGTTGGAGCGTCTCGCAGGTCAGCAATTTTATTGTTTTCTTGATGGTTTTTCAGGTTATTTTCAGATTCCAATCGCACCGGAAGACCAAGAGAAGATGACTTTTACGTGTCCGTATGGTACATATGCGTATCGCCGCATGCCATTTGGGTTGTGTAACGCTCCGGCTACCTTTCAGCGTTGTATGGTGGCAATTTTTCAGGATATGATAGAGACGTCCATGGAGGTTTTTATGGATGATTTTTCGGTGTACGGTAATTCTTTCGATCGTTGTTTGGGTAATATTGAGAGGATGTTGAAGAGGTGCATCGAGACAAAGTTGATGTTGAATTGGGAAAAGTGTCACTTTATGGTGACGGAAGGGATAGTTTTGGGTCGTAAAATTTCAAGAGATGGTATAGAGGTGGATCGGGCAAAAATTGACACGATGAGTAGGCTTCCTCCACCAACAAATGTAAAAGCTATAAAAGGTTTTCTTGGTCATGCGGGTTTCTACCGGTGATTTATTAAATACTTTTCAAAGATTACCCGCCCGATGACCCGATTATTAGAGAAAGATGTCCCTTTTGTGTTCGATGAAGAGTGTTTGAAGGTGTTCAAGTTTCTGAAAGATCAACTCGTAAGTGCTCCTATTCTCGTGTCACCGGATTGGAATTTACTTTTTGAGCTCATGTGTGATGCGAGCGATTATGAGGTTGGAGCGGTTTTGGGGATTTCCGGTCTTATCTCGTACTTTCTAAGACCACCAGTTTTATCGATCATGCAGCTTTACGTTTTCTCTTTCACAAGAAAGATGCGAACCCTGTATCATACGGTGGATTCTTTTACTTTCCGAGTTTGATATAGAGATTAAAGACAAGAAGGGGGCGGAGAATGTTGCGGCGGATCATCTTTCCCGTTTAGAAGATCCAAAGAGAGAAGAGATTCGTGAGGAAGATATTGGTGATAGATTCCCGCATGAGTCAATTGATTTTATTACCGCCGAAAAGCAAGGTTTTCCATGGTTCACCGATTTTGCAAATTATTTATCTACGAGCCTTGTGTTGAAAGAGATGACTACTCAACAAAAGAAGAAGTTTTTCCAGGATGTTACTCGGTATATTTGGGACGATCCGTATCTATTCAAGATTGGCGGTGACCGGATTCTTAGAAGATGTGTGTCAAAAGAAGAAGGGTTGAATATTCTAAAGTATTTTCTTGAAGGTTTAACGGGAGGTCATCATGGTGTGCATGCCACGGCTCAAAAGGTATTTGATAGTGGTTTTTATTGGCCGTCGATTATAAAATATGCGGGGGAATTTGTTAAGACTTGTAACGCTTGTCAACGCACCGGAAATATTTCATCGAAGAATGAGATGCCTCAAAAACCCATACAAACTCTTGAAATTTTTGATGTTTAGGGCATCGATTTTATGGGACCGTTTCCTGTTTCAGGTGGTCACAAGTATATTTTGGTGGCAATAGATTATGTTTCAAAGTGGGTTGAAGCCCAAGCATTGGCCACGAATGATGCTCGAATTATTGTGAAGTTTTTAAAGAAGTTGTTTACTCGGTTCGGAACTCCACGGGCGATTATTAGTGATTGAGGTACTCATTTTTGTAATTCTGTCATGGAGAAAGCATTAGCTCGTTATGGAGTTACTCATCGCACCTCTACCGCTTACCATCCTCAAACAAATGGTCAAGTCGAGAATACTAATAGAGGGGTGAAGAGAATTTTAGAGAAGACGGTGGGAATAAGTCGGAAAGATTGGTCAAAGAATTTGGATGACGCGCTATGGGCATTCAGAACTGCGTACAAGACACCGTTGGGTACTACACCGTTTATGTTAGTTTACGTTAAAGCATGTCATCTTCCCGTTGAGTTGGAGCATCGAGCGTTTTGGGCGTTGAAGACGATAAATGTTGATCTTACTAAGGCCGCTAGAAAGAGGTATTTTCAAATTCATGAGTTAGAGGAGCTTCGTGATGCGGCGTATTCTCGATCGTTGGATATCAAGGAAAAGACGAAAGTGTTGCACAATCGACGTTTAAATGGAGGTAAAGACTTCAAAAAAGGTGATAAAGTATTGTTATTTAATTCTCGTTTGATGTTATTTGCAGGTAAGCTGAGATCCAAGTGGACGGGACTGTATTTGGTGAAGGAAGTATTCCCGTATGGAGCGGTGGAGTTAGAGAATCCGGACAATGGAACTTCGTGGAAAGTAAATGGACATCGTCTAAAGCATTATCTTGGAGGACCAGAGTATTCAACCGAGGTGGAGGAAACTCCCCTCGATCCATCGAATTAAATCATCGATGGGTTCTTGAGTGAAAACTCAAGTGTAGAGTTTGTATAATTCCTTTACTTTATTTTCATTTCGTCGGGTCACTAACTTTAGTTTTTTGTAGTTGGTTGCATCGTCGAGTCAATTCAAGGAATCATCACCAACAAAACGAGAGGTTTTACGAGGATTTGAAGGATTCCATGTAAGTTTTACACGTCAAAATAACATAAAATGGGCATGACAAAGAGTTAGTAATTTTCTACAATTTTTTTCTAAGGCAAAAAGGCTCTAAATAACACGTAACTTTCTTTTAAAAGTGCTCGTCGCGCATGCGACGAGCTTATCCTCTACTCACCGCGCGACGCGGAGGCCAGAAGAAACCAGCCCCACACGCCACGCTACGCGGAGGGGAGCAGCCAGCTCGGTCGCGCGATGCTGCCGAGTCCAACAGCACCTATCAGTTTTTTTTATATCTTTTAACCACATTATACCACTTTTCACCAAAATTTTCAAAATCCTTCTTTCCCGCATAAACCCTAGCCGCGACCCACACCTTCTTCTTCACCAAAATCGTCCAATTTTTCACCAATTTTACCCAAATTAAACCTCCTAATCACTTTCCTATCACCCTAATATCATAACCCACCATCAATTTTCACTTAAAACTCACTAAATCTCTCACTTGCACATACTTTATTTCTTAACTTTTTGCAAGTTCATCCGGGTTTCTACTACATTAAGGTATGATTTCTTGTAATTTTTTGTAATCTTTGTATAATTTAATGCTTGTTTTAGCTTAGTTTTTGCTAACTTTGTTGTCGGGTTTTGTTCAAGTAAGTTGTTTAGATTCGTTTTTGGGTGCGGTTTGGTAAGGGCTGGCAGTTTAGTTGAGATTTTGGGTGCGGTTTGTTGGGTTGGAATTTGTTGAAAATTTATTTTTGGTTGCGGTCGGGTTGTCGGTTTGGGTTTAAACGAGTGTATCTAGCGTTAGAATTTGGTTTGAGATGTTGGATTTTGATGTTTTTAGTAGTTAAAAACGAGCCGGAACACATTATTTAAGCAAAATATATTTTACCAAAAGTGTAGTTTTTTGCTCGTTTTCGACTCATTTTTTTGGGTTTTCGGCACTTGGGTTTAATTGGGACAATTAAAGTGCCGGGAGGAGGTGATGCTTGTTGAGTCGGTATGATTGTTTTCGGGTTTATAGACTGGTAAAAGTCCATAACAAGTTGGTTTTCCGTTAGCTTTTAGTAAATAATTAACCCACTGGCACTTACTTGATTATCATCTAAACGAGTCGGTTTGAATTATTTTGTAACCCGAACTTCCAAATTTATTTAATTTTCATTTTTTATAAAAAAAATCCGAAAATAAAAAAAAAATGTTTTGTTTTATTCTTTTTAGTTTATTTACTTACTCCCCTGTTTGTTTGCTTGTTTAAATGTGTTTAGATGTCAAAAGAAGCGAGGAAGCGTAAACGAGATCCGGCTGCGCGACCGCGAGGCGAGCCGGAACCGGTTATCTTCATGGAGTTGAGGGCTCGGGTGATGGAGTACCAACCCGGACCGATTGTATAAATGAGCTCCAAATCTTATGAAAAGTCCATTGCGTAAGTTCGAGGTAGATTCACATGAATATGGTCAAATATGTAAGTTAATAAATTCGGATCTTCTCACTTTCAAGACTATAGATTGGGATTCAATGGAGTCGGTTGGTCAAAGAAGGCGTATAGAAGAGTTATTAGGCTCGAAATTTAAGGCCATGCTATGTTTAAACGAACCACAGTATCACGAGCTGACACTAGAGTTTTTGAGCACGTTTCAATACAAAGATGGTAATTTTGCTCAGTCGAATCCGGTGTCGTTTTCTTTGGGAAGGAAATTGTATAATATGACTATCGCACAGTTTGCGGTCGCAAGCGGTTTGTATACGGATGAGGAGATGAGAGAGCCGAGATTTCTGACAAGTATTCGGGGCGCGTTTACGAATAAGAAAGAAGTGAGTTTTGGTCAGGAAGAGTTGGCTACTTTTTGGAAAAAAAAAATCTATATGTTCATTTTCGGGATCTAATGTGGCTTCGGATATTCGGGATCCCGTGCTTCGGTTTATTCACCGGGTTTTGGTAAATACATTGATTAGTCGCGGGTCGGGCGATAACAAAGTAAAATGGTTGGATATCTTTTGCTTGCTGGCGATGGTTGATCAGGTTTCGATTAATTATGCGAGTCTTTTAGCATGTTCGTTTCATCGGACGAGACGTGGTGGAACCAAAAATAGGTCAAAGCTGGATATAGGCCCATACGTTACACTTATTGCTAAAAATTTGGGTGTGTTTGGTGGTTTAAACCAGAATATATGAGATTGGGACACGGAAGAGAGTTTTTGGGAGTTAAGGATTTGAGAAAAGCGGGTATTTTGAAGGAGACTGACCCGTTAGAGCGGGAGGATGTTAAGATGGGCCCACAGATTCATCCACCGTCGACCTCCGAGGCTGCCGCAGCTATGAGTGTCGGTTTACCGACACGTCACCTGAGGCCGCTTCACAGATCCGAGAGACCGGGTACTCAGTTCCCGGTCAGAGAGCCTCGCCCCGCGGATATTACTTTGGATTCATTATATGACCGGATGGAGTCCGGTTTTGATCAGATCAGGGGATATGTGATGGAGCAGCGGGATGATTTGAGACAGATGATAGAGGCAAACCAGAGAAGGCAAGATGAGCACATGAGATATATGATGACTGCACTGAGGATTGGGTTGCCTGCTTCTCTTCGACTGCCGGATGTTGCGGGTACGAGCGGGTCGAGTGCCCCGGGTGGTTCGGGGTATGGTTATCGAGCACCAGTTTACGAGCCGGGTCATCCGGAATTTGATAATGCAGAGCCATTCCACTATTATGAGCAGGAATCGGAGGAGGAAGAAGACGAGGATTGAGTTTGAGTTGACGAGCTTGCATGGGATTTTATTATCTTTTTTGATGTTTTTATTTTTATTTTTTTTATGATGTTTTTGTTTATGTGGTCTGTACGGGTATTATTTTAGACTATTTGGCTGGGTTGGCGGTTGGAAGTTTGGCAGACATTGAAAACTTATAACTTATAAGTAACCTTTATTTTTTAGATTTTATGTTTGATGTTACTTAGGTTTGTTGAGAGGAGTGGCCGAGTCCGTGCAGAAAGAGAGAATGAGTTACCATTTCATGTTGAGCGGTCGGTGAGGAGAGCACCCATGGAAATAGACTGGCACATTGACAGTCTCGCATATTACCAGCTAAGTATTTTCCATTGTATTTTGTTTTTATGTTTTTATTTTTATGTCTTTGTTTTTATTTTTAGGTTTTTGCTTTTTATTTTTATAATTTTAGCTTTTGTTTTAATTTTTTGAGTTGTGTTTCCCGTGCCCGCATTGAGGACAATGCAAAGTTTAAGTGTGGGGATGGGACACAAGTGTTTTAACTAATTTTAGTTTTGTTTTCGTTTTTGTACTTATGCTTGGTTTAAAAAAAATGATTAAAATTTTTTTTTAAAAATGTCCCTTTAGTCTAGTTTTTGTTGCGTTAAAGTGAGAGATGATGATTTTATCATAAATCGGTTTTTCAAACTACTAATAATATGAGATAAATAAAAGAAAACGCACTTAACTTGGGATGTGTTGGTAGGCTCAGCCTTGAAAATGAAAGGGCAATTTGATAAAATGGTTAAAATGGAAATCTTTTGTGGGTAAAGCATTTTGTCCGTTGAAAATAAGTAATGAAAGGTCGGGCCATACTCAAGCCTCAAAATTTTGGTATGAAAAAGTGGAAATGTCATAAATTTTAAAAATCTGAATACGTTATCATATGATGCTTGGGTATGTTTAACGTTAGAGCATGCCGTGTAGCCTGTGATATAAATCTCAAACTTCTAGTTTAGTGTTTGCACCTCATTGGTGTATGGTTTTATAACCTTAAATCTTGTATTGATGGGATGCTTCGGGTCCGGAGACCATGGGTCTTTATGTAATCTATTCATCTGGGTATTCACAATTGCTAAGTGGGGTTGTGGATATTTAAAATTAAGCCAAAAAGAGCAAACTCTTATAAGTCTATAAACATGATCACAAAAGTACAAAAGTACATATTCACTACAGGCTTGATCATCCACGCTGTTAGCCATATGGGGTCCCCTTGCTCGCGTCTCATTACCATTAAGAAACGGACCACAAGGGACGCGCTACATGTAATCCCTACAGATGAAATTTTGCATGCTCACCTATGGTGATGGGTTCGGGGTATTTCTTGATAACGGGGGTATGTCATTTTGTGGGGAACACTAGCTATTAATTAATTGAACCTTAATCGTATCTAATGGCTGCTTGGTAGACTTTGATGCTTAAGCTTAGGTGGATAAACAATACCCTTGATCGTCTTAACTATTCATGAAAAAAAAATAGAGCAACAAAAGTTTTAAATCTGCTAACTTTGAGGTTTAAGTCAAGTTGGGGCGGTCTGGTCCGGTAAAAGCTGAAAATAAGCGGGTCTTAATTGTGTAAACCACTGAGTAATATTATTGTCGAATCTTATTCGTCTAGGTAAATATTAAGGCATGGGTTTAAGTGGACAACAATATCGGTGATCACAGTTTTTGCGTTTTTCTGACCTTTAAAAATTAGCCTATACGTTTGTTAAACTGTAATTTTCCGATTCTGATCCAACTGCATCAATCTTTTTCAGGGACGAAAAAAGAATAAGTGTGGGGATATTTGATATAATGCTAAATGTTTATGTTTCCCTTATATATTTTAATTAATATTTTAATAGTTTTTATTCATTTTTAGTCAAGATTTGTATACTACTAACATTTTAATGTTTCGTAGGTTCCGGGATTTGATCGTGATTAAAAAGGGCAAAAAACGAGCTAAAACGAGCCAAAACGAAGATCCGGAACGCGTCAGGAAGGGTCAGAACAGAAAACCGGTCAAACCGGGCCGGTCTGACCGGCCCCCTTGGTGGAGCACGCCGCGCCACGCGACTGGGGAGGCCAAAGCCCGTTGCGCGGCGCCTAGGGGCTTCTGGGCAAGATTTAATTCGTTTTTGCTTCATGTTGGGCCTAGTTTTGGGTATTTAAACACATTTAACTTAAACCTGAACATAACCTGGAGCCACCAAACGATTTTAGAGTTTCTTGGAGCATACTTTCGAGTCTTGTGGTGATTTTGAAGGCACCGGAACAGCCGGTGAAGAGCTTTACATTCAAGATCGAAGACTACGGGTTTTCTCATTATTTCACCATGTTTTCAGTTTTATTTGCCTTGTTTGATTTAGACTATATGATGCTAGGCTAAACATCATAAATTACTTAGGTCGTGATGAACCTTTGTTCGGTTTGATTTTGTTTGGGATTTCTTTTCGTTATGGATTTTATGTTTTAAGTAAGCTGTTGAGTTTGAATTAATTGATGTGTATGATTGCTTGGTTTTATTTACTTGGAATTATTGTTTCACATTATCCTTGGTGATTGTTTCATAGGATAGGTATTTGTTAGGTCGTTCACTGTGTGTTCTTGACTAGTTTATGATTGATATGCATTAAGATCATAGAAACAATAAAACTAATTAAATAGATAAAAGTGAGCTGTTAACCTAGAATGCTGTAAGTTGATAGGTTATAAAAAGATCTTTGTTGGTCAGGATTGCTAGATTTAGTTCTTCGTAAGGAGTCCGTCTAGATTTGATTGTCAACTTAGTCTATTAAGTCAATTGAGTTTACGTGGCTATCTTTGATTTCCGCGCTGTAATGTAGGCTCGGCTAACTGTACATCAGTTATAAGTATCAATATTTGCCCTAATCACATTATTTAGGTTTCAGCAGAAACGGTTAAGTATGGTCTATTCTAATGGCCTTGTATGCAAATTGCATAGCCTTGTATCGAATGGCCCACTTCATTTGAAAAACATTGTATTCGAATGGGTATGTGTTAGAATACAAATTGTATTCTAATTGACATGTATTCGAATAGGCTTGGGTATTACTTGTATTCGAATAGACAGACTTATAATAGGACTTGTATTCAAACGGTCCTCCTTACTAGATGATATACATCTATTTATACATCTCAAATCTCGTGTAAAGTTGTGTTTCTTTAATGTTTTGGTTCGGTTTGATTCATGTTTCGTTTATATTTCTTTAATTTAAGTTTGAGTCAAGTATGTTATGTTTATCGTGTTTTATATTGTTTGGTGTCTTGCATGTTAAACTTAATTCTTTCTACCTTTTCATGCGAAGTTTATGCTCGTTTTGCTCATCATTTGTTACATGATTACTTCACTTAAGAGTTTTGATTTATGTTCATGTAGATGATGGCTTGGTGATCAAGGGAAAGGAGGTCTAGAAGTTTCTATGCGTTACTTGGAGTTCAAGAAATATATCTAAGATGATTTAGCAACAATTAACAAGAAATAAGAAAAGAAATTCGTGGGCTACATCAGAAGGGCGCCGCCACGCGCGACCGGGGGAGGCCAATACCTCCGCGCGGCGCCTAGGGCTTCCTGGTCACACGTTTTTGCAAGTCCAAGCCCATTATGCGTTCTATATATACATCTTTATATCCTATCCGATTCTAACAACAAGTGCAGCCGATTTCAAGAGTTTTTCCAAGGATTTGAAGGTGATTTGAAGATAGGAACTAAGGAGTATCAAGAGAGATTTCATCCTGGTGTTCGAGGATCAATTGCAAAGGGTTTTATCGCTCTAACTTTCGTTCCTTGTTCATTATTTGTCATGTCTTGCCTCTTTGTTTTTAATAATGATGCTAGGCTAGACTTCATGTCTATCTAGGTTTGATGAACATGTTTGAGACTTGATTCTTGCTTTGGACTTATGCTTTGATTATGGTTTCGTTTTACTAATAGTAAAAGACTTGATTTTGTTTACATGATGCATATGAATGTTTATTATCTGGGTTGATTTATTAATTATTGCTTCACATGGATTTTGCTTTCTATTGATTGTGTTCTTTAGATATTAGGGTTCATGTTTAATCATTACTTGGTGTTTTGATTATTATGGTTGAATAGGCCTATTAGATCATAGAAGCTTATTAATCCTTAATTAGGATTTTGAATGTTTTGCTAAATTCCAATAGCTGTGAGGTGAGGAGTTGTTCATGTGTCTTGGTCAATTGCATGTTAGGATAGTAGTGACAATATTCTTGCTTATTGTGTTGATCCTTGTTCATGATGTCATGTTAAGTTTATCAAGTTATCTAGAGTTTTGTGTTTCGTAAGATTGCTTGCTTTGGATACTATTAATTAACCCTATTTGATAACTGTGAGGAAATAAATTTAACAGATTACTTAATAATCTAATATTAATTCTTTGGGGATTTCGTTTGATTCAGTCAAGGGTCCTTTAGGGTTTGTTAGATGAATATGTTTAGAAATCAGTTTCCATATCATATTATTTGTCCATTGCTTGATGATTGTTGATGCATGGGATTATTACCTAGGTAGATTCCTTCTCTGATTGCTTTCGATCTTGTGTTTAATTGCTTATTTCATGTATACTTGTTTATTTGCTTTCTTAGTTTAATATTAGTTTAAAAACCCCCTTTAAACATTAATAATAAATAGTCGTTTCGTAAGTCAAGTCTAATTAGTTAATTAACGTAATTTATAGAGTCCTATGGGTTCGATATTCCGGACTTACTTAGCTTTAGTACAATTGACCGGTTCACTTGCTGGTGTTTTGTGTAGTTGAGTCTTAAGTCTAGTTTTTATTACTTGTTTAGTTTAGTTAACATTTAATTGACTGTTTTCACCACATCACTTGAACACTCTTGTATTCGAATATCTTAGTATTCGGATACCTTTGTATTCTAATGGAAGAGCTTGTATATTCTATCTGTCTTTCTTTTCTGTATTCGAATGGAACACTAGTATTCGAATAGAACACTTGTATCTAAGGGAATTATATTCGAATGAAGTTTGTATGCGAATAGTATTCGAATATGTATAGTATTCATATGGTCCACCTTATTTGAACTATGTGAACGCCCGCGTATTCGAACTTAATTATATTCGAATACCCCTTGTATTCGAATAGAACAACACTTGTATTCGTATACACACTTGATTGGACTTGTATTCGATTAGAATACATTATTGGAACGTGTATTCGAATAGAATACATGTATTCGAATAAAACACTTGTGTTCTTTCGTTTCTGCCTTTCTTCCTTTATTCCCCTTCTATTCGAATCCCTTAATCATTCGAACTCATTCGAATAAATTTTACTAGAACACTTGACCTGTTCGAATACACCCACTGATGGGTTATTATCACCATTATTTGAGTTTTTCACCTCATGTCTAACATCCATCCGCATAGTTAAGTGGTATACAACCTCCTAAACGGTTTTCCTTACCCTTGGCCCAAAAGTTATCTTTCTTAGCAATAAAGTTTAGAACTTTATCGGTTTCAAACCCGTTTTAGGCTGGATCTAGGGTTTTCACATTGACCATATATTCTAACGAGTTCGTTAAGTCCATTTTTAGTATCAAGTTTACATTTTTATAGTACATCAATACCCGATTTGCTCTAGGGCTAAGTCTTAAGGCAGGCCTTCTTAGAAACATAATCTTTATGTGTAAAGAACATACCTTTATACGTTGTTAAGCTATGGTTAGCTTCTATATGCAACAATAGGCTTGTGTCTTGCTTGTATAATCAAAACCTAACACAACTATGCTCGGTTTTGGTCTTGGAACTTGATCTTGGTCACGACCGAAATATCAAGGAGTGTTTGTGTGTGTTTTTGAGTGTGTAGGAGACTATGAGATAAGAATGGGGGTTTTAGGGTTTTAGGGAGGTTTAAGGAGTATTTATACTCTTTAAGCCCATAGACCTAAGGCTCGTCACCATCCCTTATTCCATCTTTCATTAACCAAGTCTATACTCTTCTATGTTATTTAACTTAATTAAATATTAACACTCTTATAAACAAACGCATTTCTTTTATTTATTAGTATCAAAAGTAGAATGTTACAAACTCATGTTTGGTGCTTTGATATTCATTACACTTGATGTACTTGCTGAGGTGTCATCCACTAACGTGTTGCTCATGTCCAAAACATATATATTTTCTTAATAACTACTTTGTGGATCCATTGACACCATCAAGCTCTAAGTACTCTTTCAAAATGCACCCTCATCTTTCAAGTACTGCAATTAACCACTCCTATAGTCTGTTTGTACTAGCGTGTGCTACGTTGCGAGGGAGTATTTGATATATGGTATATCAATGGATTAATATATGTGTGTGTGTATATATATACACCATGTACTATTTGATCAAGCATTCTGGTGGTAACATATAGTATTAATTCCAATAAATTCTTGTTTGTTTGCTATATGTTTGTTTTATCAGAGTCCATGTCATGAGGAATCTGAGCCGTCCATCTTGAAGGAAAGAGATTTCAATCCCAGTAAATATGTGTTGACGTGTCATCCACTCACATGTTGTTCACGTCCAAAACATATTTTCTTACTAACCTTTCACTTTGTTGTCCCATTGACACCATAACGCTACAAGATTCAAGTATTGGTAATGCACCCTCTTCTTTCAGGAATTTGGTTTAATGGTTCAAAATCCATTCTTTAGCTAATTTGGAATTCTGAAACTATTATTAACAGTTCACAAGTGGTAGCTTCTATATAACCAACACAACAGCTAATAGTGTTAGAGATACCGAATTTGGTTTAATGATAAGAGAGTGTGAGTGACCCACACGGAGTTCCTTTTAGTTTGAAACAACAATTTACAGGGTGAGGTTATCCGGAAATGAATTGCGCTTAATTGTTATAAAATGAATACAGTCAGATACATTAAGAAAAAGGGTATGGAGGGTTGATTTAGTGTTGATCGAGGAGTGCACTTTGACATGTAAAACATCTTTAATAGTTATCGTATCATAACTACCCATTATCCAGATGTAGCTCGGTTTGTGTTATATATAAATGAACACCATTATTTTAGTAAAACAAATTAAGTTAAAAAAAATATCATAACAAAAAGGGTGATTATCAACCGATAGACAACAATCTGTTTGAACATGATATTCCTCTTTATTAGTAATTACTTGATACATTATGAAACGATTACAACTAGTTTGATAAGAATTGATCGTATTTGACGAGTCTTGTAGTTTTTACCAAGTTTTAAAGAGCTGAAGAAAATCCAGAACGTACGTAGCCTATGATCAAGATTGATGAGAAGAATCCAACTGGGAAACCAATCCAAGTTCCCTCCCATTAAAATCATGATTGCTTTTCATCTTCAGGAAAATTTGATAAAGAAATTTGATTCCTTTAGGAAAATACACGGGGATTTGACCGGAGAAACTTTTGTAGGATACATCCAGGTAAATCCGGTCATCTTCCATAAAATCAATATCGACTTCTAGCAGATTTTGCAACATGTCAATCTCGGAGATGGACATTGGAATTTGTCCAGAAAAATTATTTTTCGACAAACGAAGAAAGTTCAATCTTTTAGCCTTGCCTATATTTTCCGGCAACTCACCGGTAAACTTGTTTTGAGACAAATCAAGAAAATGTATATAAACACTTTCAAATAGAAGAGGTGGTATTGGCCCCGTGAGACTGTTTTCTGATAGATTTATTACTTTAAGTTTCATATCCATAAGAAAATATGGAAATCTTCCTTCCAATTTGTTCTTGCTCAAATCAAGCAAATGTAATTCTTTTTGTGTTGAAATCCATTCTGGAATTTGACCGGAAATATTAGAAGAAGGCATAAAGATCCGAACTAGACTACACCTTGGAAGAATCTTAGCTTCGTTATTCCAAATCAAGCCGCTTCCACCAATGAACAATTCTTTGAGAGTTGTGATTTTGAATAGCCAAGTTGGGATTTCTCCAGTGAGCATGTTTTCATCGAGCCCAAGGATTTCTAACTTGCTCAAGTTTTGCTTTGTGAATGGAATTTGTCCATCAATGTCGTTCATGCCCAGGTCCAGTAACACTAAATTCTCACTAGATTCTTGAGGTTCACAATTGAAGATGGGATCTGGTCATGGAAAAAAAATTTGTATAGAGCGAACGACGCTAGCTTGGTTAAGTTTCCAATCTCTTCAGGGATTTTACCAAAGAGAAAATTAGCCCTCAATTCAAGAATTTCATGATTTTGAAGCTTAGCAACTTCAGGGCTTAAACCCCCCCCCCCCCCCCCCCCTTTAGATTATTCCTACTCAGATCAAGATATTGAAGATTCCTGAGTTTAAAAAGCTGAGGAGGAATTGGGCCATGGAAACTATTGTCATATAACCACAGTCTAGTCAACTTTTGAAGATACCCTAGTTCAGGCCCTAGTTTCCCCTCCAAATTGTTGCTACTTAGATCAAGAACTTGAAGAAAATGGAGTTTAAAAATCTGAGAAGGAATCTGACCATGGAAATAGTTGTTACTTAAACTTAGTAAAGTCAAATTCCCAAACGACCCCAATTTGGGTTATAGTACACCTTCAAGATTATTGTAACTGAGATCAAGATCTTGAAGATATTTGAGTTCATAAAATTGACGAGGAATCGGGCCATGGAAACTATTTCCATTTAACCACAGTGCATTCAAATTTTGAAAGCACCTGAATTCAGGTCCTAGTTTGCCCTCGAGATTATTATCCCCCAGATGAAGAACTCGTAGAGATTTGAGTTCAAAAAGTTGAGAAGGAAGAAAACCATTAAAATAATTCCCATGTAACCACAGCGTAGTCAGTTTTCTAAGAGACCCGAGTTCGGGTCCTAGTTTCCCCTCAAGAATATTATCGCTCAAGTCCAGGTAGCGTAAATCCATCAACAAAGAAAGTTGGCGGGGAATGGAGCCTTTGAAATAATTGGATTGCATGCTAAGGTGAACCAGTGAGGTGAGATTCACAAACCCATCTCGAGGTATCTATCCATGCAAATAATTATACGAGATATCAAGTACTTTCAGTGACCTGATACAAAAAATCGGCGCAAAAATATCCGAAAATACGGGTGTTGGATCATCGATATCCTCAAGTGGAATGACTAAGCCATCAAGATGGAGCTCGGTAATGATTTTGGCACCGGTGCAATAAACACGCTCCCATGAGCAACAATCTGAAGTCGGATTCCATGATTTTAGTGTTAAGGGATAAAAAGAGGTAGAATTGATGATGGTGGTGAGGGTGGATTTGAAGTGAAGAAGTGCTTGTTTATGATGGGATGGACAAGAAAATGATGAAATTGGAATGGAAGTAAGTATGAACAAGATTGATATGATTAGTAGTGGTGTATTTAAGGTGGTGGCCATTGTGGGTTTTGTTTTGATTCATTTGTACCAACAGCTCAGTGATTATATAGGGAACCAGATCGACGTGGGATTACTTTTCTTTCTATTATATTATTATTAATCTATATAAAGAGAAACTTATAAAAATGATTGTGTCGTCGTGTTTCAAGTCAAGTGAACTGGTGGTGGAAACTTTAGTTCAACTTTTTGTTGTTCACACTTCACAGCATATCTACACAATCTCTCTTTTCATCCTCCATTAACCAGCTGAAAGATAGAAAAATCAATTATTAAAAGATAATAATTTATAGAATTGATTAAGGATGATTAATACATAGCTATCACTTATATTTCATACTCATCAGTTTACCTTATAATCCAAACAAAGTCTCTTACAGTTCATTTGAACGTAAACATACAAGTTTATTTATATGTCGATCTAAAAAGATATTAATATATCCCGGCATTTATGTAACTTTGGTGTGTAATCAATAGCATTCCTTGTGTACTACGCGATTAATATTCATAATTATATACTATATTGTTCCCCAATGTTGTAACCAACATTTGGGAAAATCACAGCCGTTTAAAGTCTTCAACATACAATCTCAGCCCTACAAAGTCCTTTGAAAGCTTCTAGAAGGGGCAGTTGTTAACGGTTTGGTTCTCTCTTTCATACGCTCCCACGGTTTTATTCATCCCCCACGTCTCCTTCTTCCCGGAGCTGGTAACGGCTACAAACAAAGGGATATATAAAGAGATCGATATCGAAGAATTCGATGACAGATCCTCCCTCGTGAATTAGCAGAAACATTTGACCCTAGAACGCATCACAAGTCATCTGTTCAACACGAGATAACGCTAAAAACCTATATTCCATTCGATACTCTCCTCCCTGATCTATAACTCAATAATTATTGATTCACAGCCGCATGTTTCAGTGTTTGCTCGATTAAGCATTTGTGCCCTATCTTCAAGGTAACAACTTGGGTTTTGCCAAGAGGCACTAATTAGCTACATCGGTTCATATTTTAAAGAAAAATATGTATTTGTTGTTTTATTTTTTCTCGTCATATTTACTTGTAGTAACAGGTTGTAAATGTGAAAGCTCTACTTGGAGTTGAGGTGAGATTTTGAATTTATTTGTTTTACATCATTGACTTTAGCGTCTTTAATTATTGCAAAGCCAAGTTGAAATGAACATAAACAATCGTTAATGTTCATTGTTATTGAAAGGACCGATTACAACATGGGAGCTCAATAAATATGAAAATAACTACTACAGGAGTTTTATAAGCTATGACCAAGAAATTGAACTACAAAACATATGGAGTAACGTACTTAGGTAATATTGCATACTTAATAGTTAATACGTTGGCCTAACTCAAATTGCTAGACTTTTTTGTTATTAATTTCTTGTTTTTGTATTTAGCGATGTTGGATTGTAGTAAGTATTCCTTCTCTATGTGCTCACATCTCAAAGTGGCTCGGAATATAATATTTGATCCATGATGTTGTCATCTTGAATATGCATCAAATACTGACCTACAACAACAATGGATGACAGTAATTTAATGTCCAACATGGCATGCTTTCCAAAACAGATTCGGGCCACATTGGGTTTTGGTAAAATGGGTAAATATAGTGTGTCAAATATGCTTTCTAAAAGTTTTATAATTACAATGTTAATCTATTTTCTGGATATAGAATTATTCAGCAAGGAGGTTTCATTCGTTTAAAAAATACACTCAAATCGACTCATTATTAGTAAACGGGTCGAAACTGCAACCTCTTGTATTTACAATTTTCTGTTGTGGTATGTTTGGCTAAATAGATTTGTTTGATGTTTAAGTGTTGCTGATCAATTCATGAAAACAACGAGTGGAAATTTTTAATATATGTTGAAACCTTTTAAGTCGTTTCTGAAAGATCTACACAAGGTTATGGGAAACCACCTCCACTTACACAAGTCAGTTTTTACCCCCTAAGGTAACATTTCAAAATGCTAAGCATTACTATTAAATCATAGATCTGAATATGATTCAAGGCTTGCTGGGATCATTAATGATGTTCCCGCTAGGCCATGTTTTTATTCTTAACCTACATAAGTTTGTTTTAATTTCATTATCTATTTGTTCATTCATATTTTATTTCTGTTTCAGATACCCACTTATAGGCTTCTCATTTTGAGAATCACAACTACTTAAGTGGACTTAACTGAGTCTTGATATCTCACTGTTCTTTTTTCATAGATGGTTTGTGTTCTACTTTACATCTTATTTGAACTCCAATTTTAGAGTTGAGTTCAAATATGCAAATAATGCTTTGTTGAGTTATATTTTGATCGTTTATATGCATGTGATGCAGGGGGGATGTTTTCCAGTGGCGAAGCTTGGACTAATGTACCGGGGGGCCGAGCTCAAAATGTATACAAAATTTCACAAACGAGGGGGGCTCAAATTTTCGGCCGAAAAAGGTTAAACTTACACTACTTATAAAAATTTTTGGCCGAAAACAGGTAAATTTACACCATTACACAAAAAAACAAGGGGGAGCCGGGGCCACCCAGGCCTCAATGAAGCTTCGCCCTTGGTTTTCCAGGAATAAGTGAACATTTTTTTTAGCTAAACGAATGTGGTAAATTCCATATTTCTTTCTTTCATAATATGTTTGGTGGTACAATGATAATAAATGATGTTATTTTAATTTTAAATAAATATTATCTTTGTTTAGAATGAAAGGAAAATAGTTATGTTTGACGTGCACTTAATATATTGTATTGTTTGTATTCTATTTATTTGATGTTTTTGAATGACTTAATTTAGTTCAGATTACACTATACTGACATTGTTTTGTGATGGTTTTAATATACTTGCTTATTTTAAGAGACTTCATAAAAGAACAAAATTAACAAACCGGAATTATGTCATTCCTACTTTGATGGAGTGGTAAGGTGGATAGGGTGTTAAATAGAGAGTCAATTGTTTAATCTAGAGGTGCACAAATCGGTTTTTTTAAAAAAACCGGTTCGGTTAAAATTAACAAACCGGAATTATGTCATTCCTACTTTGATGGAGTGGTAAGGTGGATAGGGTGTTAAATAGAGAGTCAATTGTTTAATCTAGAGGTGCACAAATCGGTTTTTTTAAAAAAACCGGTTCGGTTATTAACCGGACCGGTTTTTTTCGTCCAGGAAAAAAACCGGTTCGGTTAATAACCGGTTTTTGTGTATGAAAACCATAACCGGTCAAACCGGTTAGGACCGGTTTGGGAACCGGTTAGAACCGGTTAATAAACCGGTTTTTTTATTAACCGGTTTTTTAATAACCGGTCTAACCGGTTAACCGGTTTTTTTTTTTTTTTTTTTTTTTAAATAACCATTATTTTTTCACAGTATAAACAAACCGGTAACTACAAGGCAAACCGGTAACTACAAGCATTAAATCGTTATCGCATATTCGTAACTCAAAAATACATAACTTTCATTTATAGCTTTTACATTAAAAATACAAACATTAAATCGTTATCGCATATTCGTAACTCAAAAATACAAACATTAAAGAATGCTTAGACACGATTACATTAACAACTTGCTGTTTCTTACTCATTATTTTCATCGCTACCCGATCCCGAGCTATTCCTTAGGTAATCGTCGTACGCGGCTTCTTCATCGGTCATTGGTTGAGTGTGTCCTTGATTGACCTCGTCTTCATACAAGCCCGCCTCATAGTCCATTTCCCCCTCGAGTGAGCGTTGATGTTGTGCCCTATCTAAAGAGTCCAAGTAATCCTTGTAGCAAATAGACATCTCTACAGCTGGTGGAGTGAGTCGAGTCCTCCTAATCGATATAACCCTGCCAGAAACAGAAAAAGCAGACTCCGAAGCTACCGTGGAAGCTTGGACCGTTAGTAAATCTTTGGCCATGGCGGCGAGGATCGGAAACTCATCCTCCTTACCTCTCCGCCAAGCCAGCAAATCAAGACTTCTAAATTCATCTGGAGTCATGTGTTTCACAAAGTTGGTACCACCATACCTTCCAAGTTCACTGCTTGGGGTGTTTACCTTTTGACGTTTACCGGCGTCTTCCCAAATCATGTAGTACATCCCCATTTCAAGGTCGGTTTGGGATTGGGATTGGGATTGGGCAACAGCTCTTAACGAGTCATGAATTTGGGAAGACGACCCGTATTTTGTAAGGTAAACATCATACATGTTAGACAAGGTGGTGTTGAAAGCATTCTTTAAAGTTTGGTTATAATAGGGGTTTTGATCGTCGTTTAACTCTAGCTCATCACAAATTTTTTCTATTAAAGCTTCAACACCACCAACATTTATGCAAGGGTTTAACGCAGCAGCACATGTCAAAACAGCGGGTAGTTGTTGAAAATATTTTCTAAATTTTTCTTTCATTTTTACACCCATATCAAAATAAGGTGCACCCCTACAATGAAGTTCACTCAACTTTGTGCACATGACAGCAATTTTTGGTAAAGCAATGGGGCTTGTTGGATAGTAAACCCCGGATAAACTAGTTGTGCAAGATTTAAAAATTTGAAGGACCTCCGTAACGATCTCAATCAATAACCAGTTTCTAGGATCGTACGGTGCACATTTACCCCTACTTGACATTATTTGATGAAACGCAATTAGTGATTCTTTTTGTTGGATGGCTTTCTCAAACATATCACAAGTCGAGTTCCATCTTGTTGGACAATCCCAATTGGGCCCCAACCATTGACAATTAGCTTCATCACAAAATTTTTTGTATCTTGAAAATGTTTTATTGTTGCTAAAAACATCTCGTAACATTCTTTTAAAATTGTTTCTTTGCGTTTCGATCACGTTTAACCCATCTTGCACGGCCAAGTTGATAATATGTGCAATGCATCGGCTATGAAAAAATGCTCCATCACAAATAGGTTTATACTTTAATTTTAAATGGCCAACCGCGGCCGTATTGTTGGACGCGTTATCAAACGAAATTGAAAAGATTTTATCTTCAATCTTGTATTGTCGAATGACTTTATCCAAGAGTTTAAAAATATTTCTACCCGTGTGCGGGTAATCAAACAATTGAAACGCAACGGTTCGTTTCATCATTTGCCACGACCCGGGGTCAACCCAATGAGCCGTCACACAAATGTATGAGTCGGGCGAACCATTAGGTACCGACCACACATCCGTTGTTAAGTTTACACCAGTTTGTAAGTTTGAAAAGTATGAAATTAGTTCGGATTTAGCGTTTTTCCAAGCTTTAAGACAATCTCTTCTAAGGGTCGAACGACTTACGTGTTGGTAGCGTGGTTGAACATACTTTTGCATCATCTCCGTGAATTGAGGGTTGTCGAAGTGGTTGAAAGGAAGTGTATTTTGAATCACAAAGTTTGAAAACTTTTGACGTACCGCTTCAAGGTCGTACGTAAACACCGTTCCTTGATTCGTCATCTCCGGCTGCGAACTACTTCCCGATTCGTCCTTCAAGGCCTTGCAAAAGGGCCTTTGTACATGCGCTCTTAAAGTGGAGTTTGCATCTTTGCCATAAAACTTCAAACAATGTTTGAATCGAGCTTTTTGGGTACCGTTAGACATTTCGCATAGGTCGAAATGTTGCCAAACATCTTGGTTTCGTTTCGTGGGGATGACCCGAACGACCGTTTCTCCCGTATTCGAGGCACCCATGTTGACGGATGAAGTAGCACTTTGGGAGGCCATGATAATCGACTACGAAATAAGAGCGTATGGAGTGGTAATGTGGTATAATTGAGCGTGAGATAACAAAATAATCGCGTATGTAATAAACGTTTAGAGCGTTTGGAGTTGTATAATCGAGTGTGATCTAACCAATACCCAACCTAAGCTATATATAGATGTTTGTGGGGGTAAAATGGGGAAAAAAAAAACGGTCAAAAATTATAAAAAACGGCTATATGGCCGTTACTCAACGGGAAAAAACCGGTTTTTAACCGGTTAACCGGTTTTTTTATAACGGTCAAAAACCGGTTTATAAAAAAACCGGTTAACCGGTTTTTTAAAAAAACGGTTATTAAAAAAACCGGTTTTTTAATAACCGGTTATTAAAAAAAACCGGTTTTTTTTATTACCGGTTATAAAACCGGTTTTGGCTCCAAATTGTGTAACCGATATATAAACCGCCGGTTTGTAAACCGGTCAAACCGGTTTACAAAAAACCGGTTTTCTTAAAAACCGGTTTCCGGTTTAAACCGGCAAACCGGTTCGAGGACCGGTTTTTTTGACCACCTCTAGTTTAATCCCTACAAAGTGTAAAAAAAAAAAAAAAAAAAAAAAACTGAAACCATGAAATGTTGGTAATTCATGTAAACAAATATATAATAAAGTGAAACTAATTAGTGTAAAGAGATTTATTTTGTAGCTAGATCAGGAGACACAACTATTACTAATCACAATAACTTTTCTTTAAGATGAACTTGTGTTTAATGTTGGTAAAAACCATGCTTTCATATACTATTTTAGCTTAGAAAGCAAAGATATATAAACATTATGACATTAAACAATCTATGTATCGGAAGGGTATAAAATTAGTTTGTTTATATGAAAAGATAAAATTTCTAGAAAAATGGTACTCTCATGTTTTGTAAACCATAAATTATGACACACTTTATTGTTTTTTTACTAGCAAATGGTGGGACAATGATAAAATCCACTAAATAAAAATATAATATAATATTCTACATCACGTATCTAATTTTTTATTACAATTCTGATTTTTTTTTCGGAGCACTCAAGTTTACTTTGACTTAGATCAAGATTTAAAGTGAATATAACAGTTTTGTTGTGTTACATGTGTTCACATCGGTTGAAGCACATAAAATAAAATACCGGTATGATGTTGATATTTATCGGCTGGGTTTGTCACAAAGTTTATGCTAGAAGGTCGAGAAAGAAAAAAACAAACATGCGTATGCATAGCCTTTCAAAATTAGTTAAACTTAAACATGAAAGATGAAAACCATACTAATTTAAATAAAAAACACACACACACATTGTTATTTAGCTAAACTTTAAAGTACAAAAATGTTGTGGTCAATTCATTAAAAAAATTGAAAACTGTACTAGTTTAAATAAAAATTAGAAAATAAAAAAAAAAAAACTTTGTGATCAAACTTTATAACACAAGTATTAATTAACCACACTACTTACTAACAGAGCTAACCAGGTTAGTGAACTTATTTAACTGAGTTAACGAAGTAAACCAAACTATCCTAATGGACTAACCTTATTAGTTAAACTCGTATAATTTTCTATCTTGGTAAATCTTTAATTAACTGATGTAGCGAAACCATCTTAACTAGGACGGTTAGTTAGCTTAACTTAACCAAGTTAATGGGGTTAACTAAGTTAGTGAAACTAACCGACCACGTCAATTAAGGTCCACTTTGGTTTCTAACCTTGCGAACTTTATTTAATTTCCTCAGATTTAACAGGGTTCTCTAACTTGACTAACGGGGTTAGTTAATTTGGTCTAAGGTACCATGTTATCTCGTATTTTGACGAAACTTACTAATCGTACTTAACGGACAAAAATTTAATTTATTAAGTTTACTGGATCAAGCTTGCTGATCTGATCAGGCCCAAGCCCAAGGGAACCAGGTCTGCTTGCTTGTGGGCTTCGTGGACCGCTAAGGTGAACTGGCTGCTCGCTGGCCGGCCTGATGGGCTAGTTGTTCGGTCTAATGGCCTGCTTGCTTAACTGGTCATAATACTCTAATAGTGATCGCTGCTTGGACCCATGTGGATCGATTTTAGCATACCGAACTTTTATTCGTTTAATCAAGCTTGCTGAACTTTTATTCGTTTAACCATGTGGATCGATTTTAGTATTCATTTAATACTTTTATTCGTTTACTTATCTTGGGATTATGGTTGGAGCTAACATGAATAGGGTGGTTAATTGGGAACCGGTTGTGTCCAAGTTCAAGAAGAGGCTTTCTAAATGGAAAGTTAATTCGTTATCTATTGCTGGTCTGTTAACCCTATTAAATCGGTGCTGGATAGTCTTCCCACTTATTATTTTTCGCTTTTTAAGGCACCCAAGAAGGTTACCAATGATTTAGAAGCTTTGATGAGAAGGTTCTTATGGGGAGGTTCGGATGAAGTGAGGAAGATGTCTTGGGTGGCTTGGGAGGTAGTCACCAAACCTATAAAAGAAGGGGGTTTAGGTATCGCTCGTTTAGAGGTTAATAATCAAGCGCTGATTACTAAATGGCTTGGGAGATTTCTAAATGATCAGCACGCGATGTGGAGAAGAGTAGTGTTGTCTATTCACGGGACCTCGCGCTGTTGGGGGCTTGCTCCGGTTAATAATGGGGTTCCCGGGGTTTGGAAGAATTGTGTTATGTTCTGGAACAAATTTAAGGTTGATGGTGTGGGTTTTAATAGAGTGATCCGGGCCACAGTCGGGAATGGTCGCCAAGTTAGGTTTTGGACGGATTTGTGGTTGGGTTCGGCGCCGGTTATGGACAAGTATCCGTCCTTATATGCGGTAGAAAAACATAAAAATGTCTTGTTAGCTGATCGGTTGGTGGTCACTGGATCTTCTCGTCGCATTGTGTGGGATTGGCTTAGAGCTCCTTGCTCCTATCAGGAGGTGAGCGAAAAGCAGGAGTTGGAAGATCTCCTTCAAGGGGTGGTGATGGTTGACCGTGAAGATTCATGGTCTTGGGCGGTTGGTAGCTGCAAAGAGTTTGAGGTTTCGGCGATTAAAAGATGGATGGTGCGGTCCGTTGTGGACGCTGGGAGTTCCAGTTTTCAATGGAGCGATTGGGTCCCGAAAAAATGTAATATTTTTATGTGGAGGGCCGTTCTGGATAGCCTTCCAACCAAGCAGGCTTTAGCTAGACGTCATTTGTATTGTGATGATCATAGTTGCGCTTTATGTGAGAGTAATGAGGAATCGCTCGAGCACTTGTTAACCGGGTGTTCCATTTCTATGGCCGTTTGAAATGCGATTGGTTCATGGTGCAACATCCCTAGACTATTTGTTTTTCATGTCAATGATTTGGTGGAAGTGCATAAGGTTTGTGGTGCGACGGGGAATAAAAGGTTGATTATTCATGGAATTGTCATCATTACCTGTTGGAGGATTTGGCGGGCTAGGAATGAAAAGATTTTTTCGGGCAAGAGCACTAACGTGGCAGAAATGGTTGCGGATATAAAATCTTTGGGTTTTCTTTGGTACAAAAATAGATCTAAGATAGGGGTGGTGGATTGGAAAAGTTGGTGTTTATTTGATGTAACGTGATTGTTGGTTTTGGTTTTTGGATTTCAGCGTCTTTCTCCGTCTTGGTGATAGTCGTTGGTTGTGTCTTTTTTTAATGAAAGTCAATTTTCAAAAAAAAAAATTAATTCTTTTAACTCGTTGGTCGTCATGTACACAAATTTATTCTATCAACTCCAATAAAGTAAGATCTATCTTTAGTTTCTCTGAATTTAGGTTAATATAACTATTTGTTTCCTTATCTGAGTTTAGGTTAATATAACTATTTGTTTCCTTGTCTGTGATAAGCGTACCCCTCACCCAATCAATTTTTACTAAACATACCTTCTCTCAAGTTTTACATTAATACGATTTAGATCTTTTTGTTGTTTTTCTTGTTTTAAAGAAAATGTTTTTTTTATATTATTTCTTACTTAGTCTTTTGTATCCGCTCTAGAGTGATTTTGATTTTATGTTATTTTACCTTCTCTTCGATGGATATTTTAACAAATCCTTATCTTAACTTTTGTGAATAGCTCAGAAGAAGGCAACTTTGTAAATAGGTCTCAAGTGGTGGGATGCCACCGATCGAATCTTTTAGGCTATGTGTAGTGGATGAACTATAAAATAAGCTGTTTTGCATCATGTGGCACCCAACCAGCAAAGTGTGGGTTTTTGTTTTTAGGAGTATAATGGTTTTGTAGCCCGATATATATATATATATATATATATATATATATATATATATATATATATATATATATATATATATATATATATATACATATATATATACATATATATATGTATATATATATATATATATGTATATATATATATATATAGGGTAAGGATCCTAAGAGAACCCTTTGTAAATTGAGAACTTTGAGAACCATTTTGAGCCATAAAAAAAACCTCTAAAAAAATATTTTAAAAAAATCATAAAACGAAAATAAACAAAAATTTTAAAAAAGTAAAAAAAAAACCAAAATTCTTATATTTCATTCTGGTTTCATAAAAAAACTTCGTATTATACACATGTGTATAATTTCATTTAATCTCAAGTTACGTAATGTACACATATGTACATTATCGTTTACCTTGAATTGTACATATGTGTATTATAAAACATGTATAAAATTTAAAAAATCAGAGGCTATCATGTTCGCTAGACTCTGTTTTTTTTTTGTTTAATCGAATAATGATAAGTGTAGTTGAACACTAATATGTAGATTGATGTACATATTGACCGGTTCATATATTTTACATGATTTTTCAAGTATTGCATATATGTATTACCGATGTACTACATGTATATACAATTTTGATGCATTACGTACATGTAAGTCTGACGTTTGCATATATGCATTACATATATACATTTCCAATCGTTCAATTCAAACATTATTAGTGTCAATTAGGTGTCAGATGTTCAATAATCTAACGCTTCCGGTCAATCACGTAATCAAGAAGGAAATTTAAGAACAATAATAGGTACATACTCGCAATCATTCAATTCATATGCTACAAGTGTCAATTATGTGCACTACATGCATGTAGTGTAGATGCTACGTTTTTCATGAAAGTTATGAACGAGCGTATTTGAAGTATCAGATATTGATATCAATTTAGGTGCCTTGCATGATAGGATGAAATTTATATATTTGTAGTTCATAAATGATGTATTTTAATGGATATTTCTAGCTATATTTCATATATAAAGTGTTAAACATAGTATTAGAGTGTCGATGAATATTATTTTATACACTCATTAAGCTATGAACGATGTGTGTATTGATACCATATGTGCAGTGCATAACTGATGCATCACTTAAATTATTAAGTATATATACAGTTGGTTATATTACATATTTTGGTGATTAAATGATCGGTATAGGCTTTATTTATCATTCGATTCGATATGCCCTCCTACTGTTTGATGAAATGTCTAAAGGAATTTATTTTTACAATCACTTTTCTGATCGATTATTGTTTCAGAATTCTTGTTTAAGACTTTATGATATTTATTCTTCATGGTAAAACACCTTGAATAAATCTTGCTATTGTTATGATTATACATTTTAGTTGTTGGTACTTGAATTATAACCTATGGTCATGTTAATTTTCTTCATGACTGTTACATTTACATTTTTTTATATATCTATATATTGTTTTATATTTTGATATTGCACGTATGATATAGACATGGAAACAAAGGGTTCATAAAGAAGAAAAAGTAAAACCGGGGAAGTTATTGGACAATGAAGACGGTGCTTATTCGGGAAACAATAGTGAAAATAACATGTTTGATGGTACACTTTAGATATTTCATTACATTTAATGCATGTAGTTTTATGATTACATACGTTTGTATCAATGAATTTACATGTATTTCACATTCATGAAGACCACGAGGTCAAAAAGGTCATGAAAATTAAAACAAATGACACTAGTGATTGATGAATACAAGCTTGAAGAGTATGGGATGAAAGTGAAGAAGAAGAAGAGGACCCCACTTTAAAATATATATGGTATATATAAGTTATCCAGGTGCTGATATATTACATATATGCAGCATTGATGCATTACATACATGTACTGCTTATGATATACATATACGCTGCACATTTATGCAGTGCTAATGTATTACATTTATGTAGTACATGAATAGCACATTTTAATGCATATTTTAGTTATAATTCTTATGTGTAGTGCTGAAGTAGTAGCGTTAACATATATGCATTACGCTTGTTTGAATAGGTAAATGACAACTTCACGGATTTTCGCGTGTATAGTACGATGCATATGGAATGTTTCAAGGTATTGTATTACATATATGCATATGAACTATGTTGTATTACATATATGTAATAGTATTGTCTGATATAGTACATGTATGCAATACTTTTGTTTAATATGCAATTGATATCTTCATGGAATGATGTGTGTTTGCTATGAGGCACATGGAATGTTTAAAGGGTAATAATGAAGTTTATGCTTTTGGTTTCATTGACAATATTAAGCTTTTTAGAACATTATATGATGCGAGTATTTTGCTTTCAGATACCAAAGTATGCAAGCATGAGGTGATAGAAAATGCAAGAAAAAACATAAATGGAAGATCCAACAATGGGACTAACTCAAAGGGTGTCTTTTAGCAGTCTTATTTTGTTATTGTGTATATGTAATTTGTGTATCATTGGTTATAACATATAATAGGATTTGAGTATGAATGTTATGGTATATTTATGTGATGATTAATGTATGAAATTTTGAGCCAATTGTTACGGTTAAAACTTGTAGTGCATAAATGCATTTAATACATATATGAAATATAAGAATACATTATATATATGTAATACATACATATAATGTTGAACGAATCTTGTATATTGTGAAATGAACGTATATAATGTTTAAAATACAAGTAAAACAACCAATACACGTATATAGCTCAAACTTAGAATACATGTATGCAATACCAACATAATGACCAAATCATTCATAACCAAATGAATAATTCTTGTACAAATACTTAAATAAAAAAAATAGTCCTCGTCGACAAGTCAACCGCGTCTAGTTATCGTTGAATTCATCAAGTTAATATGCTTTTTCCAACACCTGATTTCTGTGTACATTTGTCTCGAAAGGAATAATTTTATATCTCCAAATCTTTCCTTATGCTAAGGTTTTCCTTTGTCCAAAACTTTAAGAGTATCAATGCATGATTGACATTTATGTCTACACTTGCATGTTTTGAAAATGTCTCCAATGCAATAACTTTGTAGCAGCCAAACAAATTGCAGCAGCCCAATTCAGTACATGATTCAACCAACCACTTTAAGCCATAAATTTAAAATGTAAACACAAATTAAATTGTGAAAAAAAGCCATAAGAGTGGTAGGGTAACCAAAAGAAAATCACATTTCAGTGTTATATATGGTAACCAACAGCCGATCACATCTTATCTATAGTAACAAAGAAACAAATCATTGCTAAAAATGTTACCATGATGTCTACAGCGGGGGCGTAAAACAATGAAAATGGAGGGCAGTTTAAATATTAAATTGTTAACCCTAGGCTCGGGTCTGCAACATGTCTAAAACATAAATTTCAACACCAAAAGTGGAGCGTCACACAACCTAAATTAAAACAATCTCAAGAGGTGGCATCACAATAGTTGTACAAACAACCAAGGTATGGATAGTGAAATTGCAAAATTCTAGTAATACCCTTGCTTGCTAACAATTTGCAGTTGCCACTCAAACCATATCATATTACCTTTTCTAGTTTCCCCTATTTAAACAAACTCAAAATTTATACGTTGACATGTAAAAATCAAACCAAGAGCGCCTAGTTCGATATGATCATCATACGCATACGCTGAGACCGAAACAGGTTATCGAACCGAATCTTTGAGATGCACTTTGTTTCGTGAATAATATAGGGAATGTATACAAACTGATGTAATGTTGACCAACTAAATTCAAACTAGCATATGTAATTCTTCATTATTACAGACGGCAAACTAATGGAAAACTAACTCCAAGCTAACATACAACATTCCAACAAAAGAATTATAAACCTTATTTAGATGTAATTCCAAATATATTGGCAAAATAAGAGTCCTTAACCTTAATATAACTACTTTTAATGTAACAACAGATGAGAAATGCAACTTTAGAGCCCACGTCGGTATCATAGCTAGCATGCAGTGTTATCAACACATAAAAGATACATACATCTAAAAAGTTATGATTATTCTAAACACTTTTTTGTATATGGCATATTATGTAAAGTAATGCATACATGAAATACATGATATTATACAGTATTACACATATAGAATACTAAATACTCGATATTGAACATATTTAATACCTAGTATTACACATGTAGAACAGTGTAATACTGCGTATCATGATATTTCTTTTATTATTACACATATGTAATATTGTTATTATTACACATATGCAATGTTGTTAGTATTACATATATGTAATACTCTGTATTACACATTATTACCCATTCGTAATACTCGTATATCTTCTAATAATGTGTTGCCTCATGACTAATCAATTAAACCATCATATCAATACATGAAGCATACAAATTGTGGTTTTTTCTTTAGTAATAGCCGTTTTTGACCAACGATACTTAATTCTGGGCGATTTTGACCTAGAATTGCCTAATTATGGTCGTTTTTGACCTAAAATCACCAAATTCTGGAATCACAGTCATTATTGATTGTAGAATGTGCATACAGAGCAATATATGATTTGGTTAAGTGTAAAACGATGAAAATCATTAAAAATACACGTGATTAAGGAAGATAAAAGTTTGAATTAAAAAATACCTATAGATGTCATGTTCAATGCTTGAAATCAGAGACGATTAACGACTGTATATGCATACCCACACACAAACAGAAAATTGATATTCAATATATTTGATGAATTAGGGTTCTTAATCATCAAGTTGTAACGATTAACAATCTGTAGGCGTAACGATTGACGATCTGTAGGTGTTTGGGTTCAGTCGCATAGAGGAAGGTCTCACAGGGGAAGCTAGCAGGTGTTTGAAGAGGTATTTGGGGTACTTTTACAAAAATACCCCTACACTTAAGAGTTCTGTAGTTTTCTCCCTAACAATGAATTCTCTCTTGATCCTTCCCCTATATATATATATGTGTGTGTGTGTGTGTGTGTGTGTCACCCACACACATACTAATATAATAATATTAAACACAATCAGGCGAGAATTACCCCCCCCCCCCCCATCTTATCGCCCCACAAATCTCCTGGGGCGGTGTTGGCACCCAAAGTCGCCCAGATTCGCTCACGTTTATCGCCCAATACGATGGGCATTAGAAAGAATACAATGGTCACAAATCGGTCAAAAAATGGTGATATGGTCAAAGGAGATCCAATATATGTGGGTTGCCTTTATATGAACGTTACATGCTCAGATGGTGCTCCATATTTATTATCTCCAAACAGATGGCCAAAGTGAACGTATAATTCAAACCTTTGAAGATATGCTTCGTGCCTGTGTCATCGACTTAGGAGGAAGTTGGGACACTCATCTTGCTTTAATGGAATTCTCGTACAACAATAGTTATCATACGAGTGTCCAAATGGCACCATTTGAAGTTTGTATGGAAGGAAGTGTAGGACACATGTATGTTGGTCTGAAACAGGTGATAGTCAGTTATCAGTACCTGAAATTGTTCAAAGAACCACTGATCAAGTTATACAAATCCGTGAACGATTAAAGGGAGCAAGAGATAGACAGAAAAGCTATGCGGATATTCGCCGCAAGCCATTGGAGTTTAATGAGGGAGATAGAGTACTATTAAAAGTATCACCTTGGAAAGGTGTAGTAAGATTCGGAAAGAAAGGGAAACTAAGTCCACAATTCGTTGGACCATTCAAGATACTTGAAAGGATTGGACCAGTTTCCTATCGGCTGGAGTTACCCAATGATATGAAAGGAATTCATGACGTGTTTCACGTGTCTAATCTACGCAAGTGTTTAGCCGACAAAACTCTTGCCATGCCGTTAAAGGATGTTAAACCCAACGAGAAGCTTAAGTTTGTAGAACAACCAATTCAAATAGAAGATAGCATGGTCAAGTTTCTCAAATACAAATGACTCAAGCACGTGAAAGTCAAAAGGGATTCAAGACGAGGGCCTGCGTATACGTGGGAGCTTGAAACGGAAATGAAGAAGAAATATCCCTATTTGTTCCAATAAATCTCGAGGACGAGATTATTCAAAATATGGGGAGGATGTAACACCACGTAAATAAGTCTATAATAATTAGCCAAATATACTAAATTATAAAGTATAGGGACTAAAAATGAACATTTTGAAATCCATACTCAACTTGATACGCGACGGGGAAACCAATTCACCCATCACGTATAGCGATGGACTTGCACAAAACCCAAAATCTGTGCGGCTTAGCGATACGCTACGGTCTAATCAACAAGGTCATCGCGTAGCGCGATGACCATGCTGAGTCACTGGACACGTGTCCAACCACGTGTCAACACGTGGCACGATATGACAGGCCACGTGTCACCACCAGATAAGGCAGCGTCTTTTTGCAGCGTCGCGATACGCGACGGGCTAAGGGAAAACCCATCGCGTATCGCGATAAGTACCAGAATTCTCCTATAAAAGGAGGTGAAGGGTATAGAGCCACTCTCATCCCACAACACCTCCACATTCACACACTTAGCATAGAAAGGCGTGCCCTATTGCCGTAACAAGCCGACGTACCATTTTCTCAAAGTTTGTGCAAGTAACAAAGTTATAATCAAGTAGCAATCAACTAAGCGAGTAGATCAAGATCCTACCATCAAGTTTTCTTAGTATTATCTTTCCAAGAATTCGTACTAAGGTAGGAGCTACGTTTAAGCTATTTAAACTATAGCTTAGACAATCAATTAAGGCTATGACCTTTAACCTTGAAAGGCTTTTATAAACATTCATAAACAAGTGTTCATAAACATTACTTCATAACAAAGTAATGTTAACAAAAGATACATTTTGACGGGCATGTAGTAAAATGTAAGGGTGATATCACTAGTAGTAAGTTTATTGCCTGAGGAAAAGTAATTCGTACAAATCCCAATCAACCGAGGGACCCGTTTACTTACTTGGAGAAACTTACCAACGTGTTATAACCTATTAAGCCAAAGCATGCTACATCAAACGTCACATAAAAACTAAGTGTTTTCATTTACAATCAAAGATAACCGATTTCAAGGTTAAGCTTAAGAGTTATAGCTTAATCAAAACACCATTCAGATATTTATACAAACCTATTTATGTATAGGTTAAATATCATACTCATTCACAGTCAAGGTTTCAAACGCACACCGACGGTACAGGTGAATACGCCTTTACAAATCAGTCAAAACATATTTATACTCAATAAGATGAACGGGTGTTTGTCTTAAAGAGTCAATCAATGTTTACATGAAATTACATGATCTCTAAAATGTTATAATACAAGATAGAAAATAAAAGCAACTCAGACCAATTACACATATGTCTGGATCCATACATAACTGTTCAGCCTAAACAATCTAAGGCTAAATGGTCGCGGTCTAACAGTCATAACTAGTTCTCCATTCAGGGGCTACATGGCTCGGGGAACACTTGTGTGTGTGTGTGTGTAGCGTAGTGGTACAAAGCCCAGAAGTAGAAATACTTCTGCTGAGTGTACATAAAACTATAATTGTATTGTACCTATCATTCAAATGTTTTATAGAGTCATACGTGTTCACCAGCATATAGCTGACATATTTTCCAACCCATTGCAGGTAATTAAGCATAAGTAGTAATAGCAAGGATTGGAGTCTTAATGAAGATAGAAGCGCGTTACAAGATGACTCTGTTTTTTATAAACTAAATCCTTGTATTATGAACACATATTTTGTAAACCGAATACTTGGGTATTTAATTCCCAAGTAAATTTTCAATGTAAATTACTATTATATTCAAACTAAAACTCTCCCGCTAAATTAACCTATAAACTCTGATATATTTACAAAACAGATACCAACTTGTGGTCACATGCCTAGGCCCTAAATCGGGGTGTGACAACAAAAAGCAAAAAGGAAAAGGTTGAGGCTACCTTAGATCGTAAGCTAGGTAGGATGTATGCAAAAAGTCCCACCGTAGCACAATTGGAAGCCACCGTAGGTGTTTAAAGGCCACCGTAAGCTACGGTGGCTCCACCGTAGCTTACGGTGGAGTATGCTCGCTGATGTCGTTTTTTGCTTTATAATTGACTTTTGAAGTGACCTTTCATTATCTTTTGTCATAGTTCCGAACCAAAACTTCTTGGGGGCGATTTTTAGGGTTAAGAACATTATTGGTGGTGATTTCTAAGGGAGGATTGAAGCTATTCCTTTGGTGTTGCGGCGCTGAGTCGACACAAATTTGGTCGGTTTCAATTAAGTTCTTTACGATACCGTATAAACAACATTGGTAAAGTATGAGAGTTAAAACTAAAAAAATCGTCAAATTAACATATAAAACACAAAATATTTAAAATGGCGTTTATTCGGCCGATAAAACCTGAGCGTTGGTAATACCTGAGTGTTGTTGGTTCCATTGTTGGGACACTGAGTCGATGCGAATTTGGTCGATTTCGGTTACGTTTATGACGATACCGAAACTAAAACAAAATGGTCGATAAAACCCGATCGTTGGTAAAACCAGACATTGCTGGTCCAGACGTTACGACGACGAGTCAACATGAATAACCGTTTAGTTATCATATTAAAAATAAAAATAAAATATTGGTAAGTCCGATCATACGGTGCCACATAGACCAATTAAGGTCATGCGGCACCAAACTTAACATTTGTTATATATAATAATATATAATAATTTTTTTATATTGACAAAGAGTTTGGTATTTAATTTATATTTTGTTTTTAATTATTAAGGGTTAGTTTGGTCATTTCACATTCTTCTAAAACTAATGATAATTATTAGGATAAATGTGACAACATATAAGCTTCGAGGATGTCTGGCGTGCATGTCGAAGTTAAAGGACATAATATACTTGTTGAAGTTAAAAGGACATAATTCGCAAATTACTCAAGATAGACGTAATTTATAGTTTCTTAGTTTTGAAAGTCCCTATTTATTTTACAATTCTTTGTATATTAACTAGAGAATGCAAAATGTGAAATCCGATGAAAAAATAGGGAACAAACAAACGAAAACCATGTTCGACTAATATTACCAAAATCGCTATTGAAATTCATATCATAATCTAATCAAATATGTAGGTAAGAAACCGATAACATAACCTAACCACTCGTAATAAAAAAACGCAAACATACCAAGGACGGGTAAGGAACTCATAACAAGATAATGGTGATCACATTTTTCATCACCTGGACTACCAAATCTTATTTTAAGAGTAGAAAACTGTTGAGTCAAAAAGTAATACACATGGTTAAAACCTAATCGAAGGTTTGACGCGTGTATAATGAGTGGGTCAAAAGTGAGTGTAACCCATCAAAGATAGTACAACCAAAGAATGCAGAAAACACCTCCAAATCAACATGTACATTTTTTTAAACACACACCAAGTTGAAATTGTAAATATATAAATTTGTATTATGTATCAGAACTAAAAAAATTTTAATATGTAACCATAATTAAATATGAATTTCAGAAATTATAGTTAGTTACTCAGCCTGTGAACATTCATTATTCACATTTCAGATTTTTTTTCATTTTTATTATTATTATTATTATTAGTATTATCTTATAGAAGTAAACATCAAGTCTGGCGCCGCATCGACCATTTATTTTGTTTTTCTTTTTGATTTGTTTTCTTTTTTCTTTTTGTTTTGTTTTTCTTTTCTTTTTTGTCTTTTTGTTTTGTTTTGGTACCATAAAAAAACGATAACACTAATCAACAGAACTCTTTTGTTTTAGGTTCAGTATCATGTGACGGCCCAACCAATTATCTAATAGAAGTAAACATCAAGTCTGGCGCCTCACCGACCATTTATTTTGTTTTTCTCTTTGATTTGTTTTCTTTTTTCTTTTTGTTTTGTTTTTCTTTCTTTCTTTCTTTTTGTTTTGTTTTCTTTTTTTTTGTTTTGTCTTTTTGTTTTGTTTTGGTACCATAAAAAAACGATAACGCTAATCAACAGAACTCTTTTGTTTTAGGTTCGGTATCATAATGAATATGACGGAACCAACCAAAACGTAACGCTAACCGACCGAACTCTTTTGTTTTAGTTTCGGTACCGTAATGAATGTGATGAAACCGACCGAATTTACGTAGAATAACCGCCTCAACGCCTGAGTTTGACCAATGTCACCCCATTGGCCAACCTTAATTTATATATATTTTTTTTGTTTTACTTCTGATACCGTAACCAACGTAACCAAACGAATTTTTTTGTTTTAGTTACGTTAACGTAACGAGATCATGGAAATCGAAATCTTCATGTAGACTCACCCACATCAACGCCCGAGACCGACGTTGCTCAGGGTTTTACGAACATTCGATTTTCCAACTGACGTCACCTTATTGGCCCACATCAATATTTATATTGTTAGTGTTTGTTTTTGTTCCGTCACCGTAACAAATGTAACCAAAAGCGTAATGAACATGCCGGAACGCATCAAATTTGCACAAACTTACCGCCTCAACGCATGAGACCGACACCGCTTAGGTTTTACCAACGCCCGAGTTTTACTGACCGACAACACCCCATTAGTCCTCTTTGATTTTTAATTTTTTTTGTTTTTGTTTTTGTTTATGTTCTTGTATTGTAATGAATGCGACAAAAAATGACCGAATTCATGTCGAGTTAACGAATCAACACCCGGAGGCCGCGCAAGGCGTGGGTAAATTACTAGTTATTGTTGTTGTTATTATTATTATTATTATTTGTATTTCAACTATGTTTATGTGTAAGTATCACTTTTTTTACGACTTGAGTACCGATGTACATGTCGTCGAAAGGATCCTTACAAATTTTAACACCATTTTATGTTTTGTTTGCTATAGCGAGCATCATAATGTGTGAGTTTCCTGTTGCAAAGTAGGTAAATCTTTTAGGACAAAATCAAAACTTTTTATTTTTTTAATTTCTTTTGCTTGTTTAAATTTATATTTTTTTTTATTTTCTTCATATATGTAAACATATTTAGCAGAACCATTTTTAAGAACTGAATAATTTTAAAAAAATATTAAAATTTTAAATCGTTATCAAAAGGTTGTTTTATTTATAAGAAATGATAAAACTGATCAAAAAGTTGTTTTATTGATTATAAATGATAAACTTGAACGTAAAAAAGATATAAGTGTTTTATGCAGATTTTTTATCCTCAGGATTCGTTATGATTCAGGGATTCCGAGCTATCCTATCGATGCGACTATTCAGAGGATGATATTTGACTAATTCAATTGTCCTATATTATTTTTGTTTGTTTTGCAGATAAGACCACGTGTTAAATATGCTAATATGAACGTGGGTTTGTAACGGCTAGTGCTTGGACTTCGTCAACTCGAATGTGGGCAAGCAACGGATTATGGAAGAATTAATCTAGGGTTTCCGGATTTTCGGGATTTCAGTTGTAACTTTTTCTTATTTAAACGAGCTGATAGATACGTTTAGAACACACACCTCACTACTTAGCTTCTAGCAATCACTGTAACACTTAGTATTCGATTTTCTATCAGCTCCACTACTTGTAACCACTTTTTTACTATTAATAAAAGTGACGGTGATAGTTTTCACCGTCCGGGGGTTTTTTGTGCTGGAGATTATCACAATAAAGGGCTTTTTCCCTCATAATCACATCGTTGTGTTCATTCATTTTACCATCAAGCACTCTACCTCACGTACTAATTTGATCAAAAGTTATTTTGTTAATTTTTGACCGAAACAATTTGGCGCCCACCGTGGGCAAACGGTGCTTTAATCATTATCAACTCTCAAACTAAACCCTACTTTCAACATCCATAACATGTCTTCCCAACCGAAAATTGTTTCTTCTTCTGTCGCGGCTTCGGATTCCACTGTGAGGCCTTCTATGCCTCCTCCTCCTGCTTGTGTTATTCCGAAGAAACCGGACAACACTCAGAAGAAAGCTGCCACCCCGGTATTCGCGGGGACGAGACCATCTCCCCAGGATCCCATTACGGTATCTAATAATAAACTTTTGTCCATATATAAGCTATTACAGGAACAGATGGATCGCCAGAACAAGACCAACCAGATGCTGGTGAAGGAACTGGAAGATATTAGAAAAGCCAAGAAGCCGGCGGAAGAATTCACACCATTAATCCCGAGATCTCTGGATTTCACTCCTCCAGGATCCTCAAGATTGGTACGTCCTGAGTCAACCACAGCGTACAACCCTGGATCCTCGCTCTTCCAGCACTCAGGGTCTGCAGGATTGTACTCATCCGGATCCCAATGATACTTGCATGCATCCTTTGCTGGGCCGTTTCAACATGCAGGATCCTCAGGATTGTCGCAGCAGGGAGGACCCACAGGATCGTCCCAGCAGTCCGGATTCTCAGGATTGTCCCACCAGACAGGATCCTCAGGTCCTTATCAGCAGGTGGTATCCTCAGGATTTCCGCAACAGGAAGGATTCTCAGGAGTGCCCCCATCAGGGTTCTTCAATCCTCAATAGTCATTTGCTCAGACCCAGCAGTTTGCAGGATCCTCCGAAGTGCACCAGGGAGACTTTATCCCGATATAGGCTAACCCTTCTACCACTCCACTTGTCGCTCCAGGAAATACTATGTTTGGGAATCCTCAGAATACTAATCAGGGTAACACTTTCAATACAATTCCCTTTAACGCTGATCAAGGATTTTTGCAGGATGCAAGCATAAGTTCAAGTTTAGCATGGGAATTACAGAAGCTTAAGGACATGATATCAAATGTTCCTGGTGTAATCCGTCCCATAGCTGAAGTTTCCACTGATAGTCACAGAATATCCCGATTTGTGCCATCGATTGGTGATGTACAGATTCCAAAACGGTTTCAAACCCCAAATATGAAACTGTATGATGGTTCAACGGATCCTGAGGAACACGTTGCACAGTATAGAGAGCGTATGGAGATCAACCCAATCCTTATGGAAAACAAGGAAGCATGTCTTTGCAAGGGGTTTGGATCTACCTTGACCGGAGCAGCCATGAAATGGCTACTGAGTATTCCTCCTAATACTATAACTTCCTTTTCTCATTTAATTAACTTGTTCAATAACCAGTTTTCTTGCAGTAGAACATTTGTGAAAATGAAAGGTGATCTTTACAGGGTTACCCAGAATCCTGGGGAATCCTTGAGAGATTTTATTTCCAGGTTTAGCAAGGAGTCACTGGAAATTCCAAATCTAAACCCGGCTTCGGCAGTGGAAGCTCTTAAGTTGGGGTTAGAAAAATGCTCATCTTTCTATGATGATCTTGTTATGATTCCATGCAGGTCATTAGACAAAGCAAGAAGCAGAGCTCTGAGGTTTATCAGGCTAGAAGACGACAAGAAAAACTATAAGATCGGTATCCTGATGTACGATCAGACGAACAGGAAGGCCGAATCCCCTGGAAAATCATACCGATCAAAGACTTACTATAAGCCTAATAACCCGAGGATCAATGCAGTAGATGATGATGATGACGAAGAATATCCTAAGGTCTCTGAATATTGTTTTTCTGATGATATTGGTGGATTAATGTGTGCCATGTATGATTTAGGTGAAAAAGCCATGTGGCCAAAAAAGATGGAAAAAAAAGGAGCCTACAAAGACAAATCAAAGTGGTGTGCCTTCCACGAAGACTTTGGGCACTTGACTGATGATTGTATTGCACTCAGAAGAGAGATTAGCTATCTTCTCAGCAAAGGCCACTTGAAAGAGCTACTTGGTCGGAATAAGGGAAAGGATCAAAATCCTGAAAAGGCGACTCCTCCACCAACAGACGCAAGAGCAAACATGTTCATGTCCGGAGGATCTGACATCTGTGAAACCTCTTATTCTGCTACAAAAAGAAATGCTGATCAAAGGAAGTTAGAAGTGGCTGATAGACTGTGACACTCCGTAAATCAAGCCGTTTTTCGTATAATGATTAATAATATTTTCTTAACGTTAATTCCCGCATGATTAAATTTTATTAAGTTTAATCACGATGAGTCTAGCATAGGCCTACATATACAAGATGCAATTGCATATAAGTAATTTATTTTAGTTGCATTACTCGAATTTTCGGATTTATCTGATGAATACAGGCGTTGAACGTTGGTGATAACATTAAACGACTCGAGCATGTATTTAATTGAACCGGAAGGGTTCAATCCTACACTAGAAGATTATATTTCATAAATGTCTTTATAACATATTCGAACATCGAATGCAAAAATTTTTATGAACATTCAAATTAATAAAAAGCCAATATATATATACACACACATACGGGTACATAGTAGTATCATACGCTAAATGTAGTGGGCTCGTTTGACACTTAATATAACTAAACATGTAAAACTAACAAAAATATCTAGCAAACTTTTAAATAACTTAGTTTGTTTTCTCTGTTGTAAAAAGTATACAAACACTACAATTAATCTCAAATGAATAAATAATATAAAAAAAACTAAAGAAATAAAATATCACAACTCAACCATCCAACAAACTTACAACCACTCAATTATTGGTGGAGTTAAAAAGTTAATGGATAAAATGTTTTGAAAATCCTATTTTCTTCTTATAATATTACCAATAATCATCTCTCAATGTATTCTCCAAACAGAGAGCATAGGTATTTGAAAATAAATTAAAGAAAAGACAAGTCAAAGCCAGATTAAAATAAAGAAATCAAATTATTACAATTACCTTACCCATCACGTGTCCACTCGATCATCCCTCTTTTCCTTCTTTCCTGGTTTTCAGACTAAATTCCCAACACACCTGAATTATTTTGATCTTTCTTTTCATACTCTATTTTCTTTCAACCAATTTTACACTCAAACTCCATATGCACACATGCATACAAATTTACATGATTGCTTAATTGAAAGGCCATGTTATGTCCTATATAAATTCACAAAAGTCATCCTCAAGTGTAAACTGGAAGTACACTAACAAAGACTTCAAGACCAACTTCCTTTTTGTTTTGTTTATAACCGTATAGTACTCCTAAACACCCTCACCTTCCTTACAGTTGTTTCCCTACCACCTTACCACCTCCAAGAACCACAATGAGATCACATTTCACCATCCACCCGCCCTCTCTCACGGCTACCATGCACCACCGTAAGCCACCACTGTCCACAGCTCCTCTCACCCTCTCGGCTCCCTCTCTTTTAACCACCATCACCTCCACCCTTCTAATCCCGCATGGCAGCAATGGCACCACCATAACTCCAACTCGTGACCTCTACCACCTTTACAGTACACCTTCTTCTTTGTAACACACCGAAACGTGACCGTAACGCACCGTAGCACACCAACAATACACCGTTGCCTACTCGTCACCACCAGGAAACCACCACCACCCTCTTGTGACCGCCGTATCACCACCACGGAAGCACTACCAACATCCTCTACCTTTACTCTTTCCACTCTTTCTTTCTCTTGAGAATCAAGACGGTGTAGGAGACCTTTTCCGAGAAGTTAGACGGATATCATGTGGAGAAACAAGCTCAAGATTTCTAATCTCTCGCTACCCAAATCCAAAAACTAAGTGAGCCAAACTACACTAATTTACCTTTATGTTTACATAAAAGTTGTGTTTATGCTAAGTTTATTCACCCAAATAGTGATCTATACAATAACATGATTATGAACCTTAAGTATGATTATATATGCTTGTTAAAAGGGTGGGTTTCCATAAACTAAGATGTGTTACAAGAACAAAAGGTCACTTATATTTATGTTAGTAGTAAAACATGATGAAAAATGGCTTTAGGAAAGATATAAATACAGATACACAAGAATCTAACCGAGTAAAGACACGGCTCAAAGGTTTGATAACTCGATTATTAGGGAAGTATATGAGTATATTGGGTGATTTGTACATAAATATACGGAGAAATCTATATATGTTGGACGTAAAAATGTAAAAATAATATTTTTACGAGTTAAACGGCCGAAACGGTATATAAAAATGATTTGGATAGTTTTGAACAAAAATATAGTTACTAGAATATATGTGGTGACTTAAAGAAACATTACATTTATATATATGTGACTTTAATATGTATTTATTTATTACTCGATCAAACGAATCAATTATGCCTAAAGGAAAACCGACACTAATAAGAGTTGTATTCCTAATATTTATACAAGAATATATGTATTTATATAAAAACTTATCTCCAACGAGTCGTCCAAAAATTAAACGAAACGTTCGGTTGGTGAAAACAACCGACACAAACTTAATAAACGAAATGCTCGGTTGGTGAAAGCAACCGACACGAACAAGCTAAACGTTCGGTTGGTGAAAGCAACCGACACAAACAACGAAACGTTCGGTTGGTGAAAGCAACCGACACAATCAAAAACGAAAATACTAGTTGGGTGAAAGCGACTAGCATGAAACGACTTGCAAGTCGATAACGAACTAACTGACCTTGCGCGTTTAGGACGAGTGAAGGCAGCGGAACATTGATTAATCTGAAATTGCTAGCGAAACGACTACTGAACTCACGATGTGAGTTTCACTACCCCCCTTTTTATGGTTTTTACTGTTTTATCTATCCGGGGGTGGAAAACATACACAACTGCTTTTATATACGATAATTAGAAACAAAACACACAATCCTTATGCGAACATGAGTTGAACTATATAGTGCTATAAGTCCCTTGCTTGCATACTATAACCATTAGCTAACGGAGTTAGCCACATGAATATACTAATAGTACTATTGACGTTGACATTTCCCCCTACTGTTAGGTTAGTCGCGCTAACCTCCGATATTGCATCGAAACAGGGTGCGTATATTCCATCTGTGAGATTTGAACAGGGCAAAAGGATATAAGTCGTGGTTTGGTTATAGGCTCAGGGTTCGTCATATTAATTCATAGATTTAGCTAGTCTGCGGAGGATCATCGTATTTGTTTCAATAAGTTATCGTATGCTTATTTGCGAACTGATTCAACAATTTATGAAAACATGATTTCATAACAAGTCTTAAAAACTTGTGAACTCACCAACCATTGTGTTGACTTTTTAAACGTATGTTTTTCAAAGAATTAACAACGCACGTAAGGAATCATGAAGATGGTACCTCAATGCATAATTAGGATACCATTTTGATGTTTAACTTCTTTTGTTTAAAACAAGTTATGGTTTGTAAACACTTTTAAAAACTATGGGTATCCTAATTCATGTATGTTGGCGATAATAATATGCTTACCATCATCCTTATGTAAGTGTGTTGTCGTTTTTTTTAAAGAACTTCAAAAAGTTTTATTACTTATACGAGAAAATTTTTATAAAACGTATACGTTTTGCTGGAATTCTTGGGTAAAATTTTTTCGAGTTTTTATGGGGACTATATTTGTGAAAACTCTCACATCCTTTATTGGGTTCTAGTAATACATATGTAAAATTCTTTGAACGAGTTCCCCACCAACATGAGCTATATAGTTCTTTCTAAACCCAAATATTGGGAATGTTTAAGAAACATGTAGACAATCATATTATTTTGAAATTCATGTTCCAACTTGTACTAGTAAAAAAATATATTTTTTTTCATTTCCTTATTTGATCTTCGTATACATTTGAGTTTTGTTTTATTCCATGACTAATTCTTAGCCTATTTATATCCCTTTATAAACCTTGGGGATGCGACAAAGTTCATGTGCAACTGTTTCTTTGTATCATTTCTATGCCATGTCCCTTATTGGTTTACTTTATGAAAACCAATACAACAATGCGACCTTTAAATCCATTCTTGATCATAACACGACAAAAGAGTTAAATATTCTTTTCCCTGACCACCGATTTCCTAGTGCCAACTTAGGGAATAATCGGCATTGGCAGCTATATATCAATTCCAATAAACAATCTTTGGCACTAGAGGTATGAAAAGATCATTAGTATCGATAGGCTCAGAATGGCAGCAATGGCACCACCATAACTCCAACTCGTGACCTCTACAACCTTTATAGTACACCTTCTTCTTTGTAACACACCGAAACGTGACCGTAACGCACCGTAGCACACCAACAATACACTATTGCCTACTCATCACCACAAGGAAACCACCACCACCCTCTTGTGACCGTCGTATCACCACCACGGAAGCACTACCAACATCCTCTACCTTTACTCTTTCCACTATTTCTTTCTCTTGAGAATCAAGACAGTGTAGGAGACCTTTTCCGAGAAGTTAGACAGATATCATGTGAAGAAACAAGCTCAAGATTCTCTAATCTCTCCCTAGCCAAATCCAAAAACTATGTGAGCCAAACTACACTAATTTACCTTTATGTTTACATAAAAGTTGTGTTTATGCTAAGTTTATTCACCCAAATAGTGATCTATACAATAACATGATTATGAACCTTAAGTATGATTATATATGCTTGTTAAAAGGGTGGGTTTCCATAAACTAAGATGTGTTACAAGAACAAAAGGTCACTTATATTTATGTTAGTAGTAAAACATGGTGGAAAACGGCTTTAGGAAAGATATAAATACAGATACACAAGAATCTAACCGAGTAAAAACAAGGCTCAAAGGTTTGATAACTCGATTATTAGGGAATTATATGAGTATTGGGTGATTTGTACATAAATATACGGAGAAATGTATATATGTTGGACGTAAAAATGTAAAAATAATATTTTTACGAGTTAAACGGCCAAAACGGTATATAAAAATGATTTGGATAGTTATGAACAAAAATATAGTTACATTATATTTTACTAGAATATATGTGGTGACTTAAAGAAACATTACATTTATATATATGTGACTTTAATATGTATTTATTTATTACTCGATCAAACGAATCAATTATGCCTAAAGGAAAACCGACACTAATAAGAGTTGTATTCCTAATATTTATACAAGAATATATGTATTTATATAAAAACTTATCTCCAACGAGTCGTCCAAAAATTAAACGAAACGTTCGGTTGGTGAAAACAACCGACACAAACTTAATAAACAAAATGCTCGGTTGGTGAAAGCAACCGACACGAACAAAATAAACGTTCGGTTGGTGAAAGCAACCGACACAAACAACGAAACGTTCGGTTGGTGAAAGCAACCGACACAATCAAAAACGAAAATACTAGTTGGGTGAAAGCGACTAGCATGAAACGACTTGCAAGTCGATAACGAACTAACTGACCTTGCGCGTTTAGGACGAGTGAAGGCAGCGGAACATTGATTAATCTGAAATTGCTAGCGAAACGACTACTGAACTCACGATGTGAGTTTCACTACCCCCCCCTTTTATGGTTTTTACTGTTTTATCTATCCGGGGGGTGGAAAACATACACAACTGCTTTTATATACGATAATTAGAACAAAACACACAATCCTTATGCGAACATGAGTTGAACTATGTAGTGATATAAGTCCCTTGCTTGCATACTATAACCATTAGCTAACGGAGTTAGCCACATGAATATACTAATAGTACTATTGACGTTGACATTTCCCCCTACTGTTAGGTTAGTCGCGCTAACCCCCGATATTGCATCGAAACAGGGTGCGTATATTCCATCTGTGAGATTTGAACAGGGCAAAAGGATATAAGTCGTGGTTTGGTTATAGGCTCAGGGTTCGTCATATTAATTCATAGATTTAGCTAGTCTGCGGAGGATCATCGTATTTGTTTCAATAAGTTATCGTATGCTTATTTGCGAACTGATTCAACAATTTATGAAAACATGATTTCATAACAAGTCTTAAAAACTTGTGAACTCACCAACCATTGTGTTGACTTTTTAAACGTATGTTTTTCAGGGAATTAACAACGCACGTAAGGAATCATGAAGTCGGTACCTCAATGCATAATTAGGATACCATTTTGATGTTTAACTTCTTTTGTTTGATACAAGTTATGGTTTGTAAACACTTTTAAAAACTATGAGTATCCTAATTCATGTATGTTGGCGATAATCATATGCTTACGGTATACATGACGTCACGCGCCTGCGATTCCGCCTTGGCGGGGTGTGACATAGACCAACAAAGACATCCATTATCACTCAAGCAAAGACCATGACCTTCGATGAAAGCGATAGAGTTGAAATTCAGGATCCTCACCATGATAGTTTGGTAATAACATTATATGCGGCTAACCATTATGTGCGCAGGATCCTCGTAGGTGGTGGAAGCTCTGTCAACATTATTCAACTAGATGTGCTGAGAAAGATGAATATTCCTGAGGATGAGATCGTTTCCGGTTCCTCAGTATTGGTTGGATTCAGCGGAGAGACTAAGAGCACTATTGGGGAAATAAAACTCCCAGTATACGTCGAAGGGGTAAATAAAATACAAAAATTTTGTGTTATTGACTGTTTGTCTTGTTGCAATATTATATTAGGCAGGCCCTGGATACACGACACGAAAGCAGTCCTCTCCACTTACCACCAGTGTGTGAAACTCCCAAGTCCGTGGGGAGTTATCAAAATCATCAGTGATCAACAAGATGCAAAGAATTGCTACACCTAGTGTATGAAGTGTACTGCCAAATCCCAGCAAGCGTAGCAATTACAGAAGCCAGCACGAGACGTAATGGAGGCCAGGGAACAAGAAATCAAAGAAGTACTTCCTTATCCCGAGGATCCTGAAGTCAAAGTGCTGATGGGAACGAGTATTCCTGAGGATATTGAGTCGAAATTGCTCGATTTCCTCAAGTCGAGACTGTCAACATTTGCATGGAAACATGAAGATATGACAGGTATTTCCAAAAATATTATAACACATAAACTTGGAATTGATAATTCTTTCAGGCCAATCCATCAAAAGAGAAGAAAGTTTGCACCTGAGAGAAACATAATCATTCAAGAAGAAGTTGAAAGACTCTTGAAGGCAAATATGATTAGGGAAGTTCAATATCTCCGATGGTTAGCAATTTTGGTGGTTGTACAGAGAACGAATGGAAAATGGAGAGTTTGTGTGGATTTTACAGACTCGAATAAGGCTTGTCTTAAAGATCCATTACCTCTACCACACATCGATTCAATGGTTGATGCTACAGCCGGCCACGAGATGCTGACATTTATGGACGCATCCTCAGGATTCCAGCAAATCCAAATGGAGCCCTTAGATCAAGAAGACACAGCCTTCATGACTCCCACGGGTATTTATTGTTATATTGCTATGCCCGTTGGACTTAGAAATGCAGGTGCAACCTATCAAAGGTTAGTTAACATGATGTTCAAAGAGCAACTGGGGGACACGATGGAAGTATATATTAAGGATATGGTGGTGAAGTCCAAGAAAGCTGAGGATTATCTCCAGGATCTCAAGATTGCATTCGATATCCTCGACAAATATAACATGAAGCTGAATCCTGCGAAGTGCCATTTCGGAGTGAAGGCTGGCAAATTCTTGGGATACATGGTCACCAAGAGGGGGATAGAGGCAAGTCCAGAGCAGATACAAGCTATCCTGAATCTGAAATACCCAGCATCAGTCAAGGATGTTCAAAGGCTAACTGGCAGGATAGCGGCACTCAACAAATTCATATCCAAATCCTTAGAAAAGTGCAAAGAATTTTATGATATCCTGAGGAAAAATAAGAAGTTCGAATGGACCAGTAATCATGAGGAAGCTTTGATGTCCTTAAAGGCTTATCTTTCTTCTGCTCCTCTACTGGTAAAACCAGAAGAAGGTGAACCTCTATATCTATATCTAGCTGTATCAAATAATGCTGTAAGTGCAGTTTTAGCCAAGGATCTCGAAGGTCAACAGCATCTCATCTACTATGTAAGTAAAAGTCTATTGGATGCTGAAACCAGGTATTCTTATCTTGAGAAATTAATTTTAGCACTTATTATGGCATCTACTAAACTTAGACATTATTTTGAAACTCATCATATTCTTGTTAAAACTAATTACCTTATTAAGTCTATTTTGAGAAAACCAGAAATGTCAGGTAGGATGGAAAAATGGGCTGTAAAGCTGAGTGCATATGATATAGCATATGAACCCAGGACCGCCATCAAATCCCAGGCATTAGCAAACTTTGTGGCTGATTTCACCATTGAACTTAAAGAAGAAGTAGACTTGGAAGTCCAACAACTTGAAGAAACCAAAGATAAGTGGACTCTACACACTGATGGTGCTTCAAATGTTAGAGGAACAGGTCTCGGGATCCTGCTGAAATCACCACAGGGGGACATTATACCTCAATCCATATCCTACGGATTTCAAGCCATAAATAATGAGGCAGAATACGAAGCTTTGATAGCTGGATTACAACTAGCAATCAACATGAAAATCAGGTTCATTCAAGTACATGTTGATTCCTTATAATTAACTAATCATTTTAATGGTTCGAATACTGTTAGAGGAGAAAAACTAATGAAATACTTAAAGCTAGTCAAAAAACTAGCAAAATGTTTCAAAATGTTTGATATTTCACAGATGCCTAGAGAAGAGAATGTTGAAGCAGATGCCCTAGCATACTTAGCTTCATCATTCAGAATACCGGAAGGTGTCAAGATTCCTATCATACATATCCTGAGCCCAGCAATAGAAGAGCAAGGTGTCAATGAAATATCAGAAGACGATGAAGATATGAGAGTCAAGAATCCCGAGGATAATGAAAATTCTTGGATTATTCCGATCAGGAAATATATTCAGGATGGAGTCATCCCCAAGTATGAAAACCCAAGAGCTTTTCGCACAAAGGTAATCCCATATACTGTAATGAATAATATATTGTACAGAAAATCTCTTGAAAGGACCATATCTTAGGTGCTTGGAGAAGGCAGAAGCTCAAGAAGTTCTTCAGGATATCCACGAAGGAGATTGTGGGAATCACACTGGGGGCAGAGCACTATTCTCCAAAATCCTGAGAACAGGATATTTCTGGCCAACGATGAAGAGTGATGCTATGAATTATTCTCAGAAATGTGATGCATGCCAGAGACACAACAACATTCTGCTCCAGCCAGTAGAACCCTTGTATCCTATTATATCCCCTTGGCCTTTCATGAAGTGGGGTATGGATATAGTGGGAAAGCTACCAAGAGCTCCGGGAGGAAAAGTCTTCATGCTGGCAATGACAGATTATTTCTCGAAGTGGATTGAGGCTGAGTCTTTTGCTCAAGTCAGAGAGAAAGAAGTTATCTCATTCATCAAGCGCAATATCCTGACAAGATTTAGAATCCCGGCAGAGATAGTGTGTGACAATGGCTCGCAGTTCATTGGCAAGAGAACCACCAACTTCTGTACCAGTTGGGGAATCGAAATGATCACTTCAACACCTGTCCATCCACAGGCTAACGGACAAGCTAAATCAAGCAACAAAATCATTATCAATAACCTGAAGAAAAAGTTGAGGTCTAAGAAAGGAAAGTGGGCCGAAGAACTACCTTTTGTTCTTTGGGCAGATAGGACCACTTCAAAGAGTGCTACTGGTCAGACTCCTTTCTCATTGGTGTTTGGAGCTGAAGCAGTTATCCCGATAGAGATGGTTATCCCTACAGCTAGAGTCAGTCATCAAAATCCCGAAGATAACACTCAAAGTCTACTTGAAGATCTATATGCAGTAGAAGAACTCAGGGATTTAGCAAAGATCAGAATGGCCTCTTATCAACAAAATATAGCAAAGTCCTACAACAAGAATATCAGGGTTCGTAGATTCCAGGAAGGGGATTTGGTTCTCCGAAAAGCCTTTCAGAATACTACAAATTCTGCAGATGGAAAGCTCGCACCAAAATGGGAAGGTCCTTACTTGATTGAGTCAGAAGCAGGAAAGGGGGCATATAGATTGTCTACTTTGGATGGTGACTAGCTGCCAAGGGCTTGGAACGCTATCCACCTCAAAAAATATTTTATGTAAGATTTCTATCCCGAAGATAATTGCTATCCTGAGAAATTTAACAGTAATATTAAACAACTAAGGTATGTATTCAAATTTCTATTTTTGTTCATTTTTAATATTATTATTCCTTTATCATGGTACTGACTTAAGCATCGGAGGGGTGTTAGCAAGGCCCTCACTTAGAGTTGATTGTTTTGTAGCCTGAAGACATGTGATATCCCCACATGGGATGAAGTATATTTGGGCCGTGTCGTCAGTATATTTGGGCCTTGTCGCCAGTCTTTTTGGGTCTTGTCTCCAGTTAGGGCCTTGTTGCCAGTTAAGGTATTATTCAATGCAAGGTTTAAGGGGTTTTCACCTCTTCTTAGATCGCCTATGGCGCACGATTATTCAGCCGTAGTTTGAGAGACGGGGCCAGCACATGAAATATAGTGACTTGTTACCTCGTTATACCCAGCTATTGGTTTGAATCTCAAGTTTATGGTAGACGTACCATTTCCTAAAATTTAAAGGGTTTTCACCTCTTCTAAAGGGCCTTGTCGCCAGTTTATTCCTAAGGTTTAAGGGGTTTTCACCTCTTCGAAGGGCCTTGTCGCCAGTTTAGGCCTTGTCGCCAATTTAAATAGGCCTTGTCGCCAGTATAAATAGGCCTTGTCATCAGTTTGTTTGGGCCTTGTCGCCAGAATTTCTGAAATTAGTTTCAGGATAATATTTCAGGTCTATCAGTATATCCTTATGATTGGAAGAACATCCTGAAAGGTAATCTTATTACAAGGATGAAATGATCTATACCTTATCGAAGTTAATTACTATATGATTCTGGTATGACTTCCTATTTGTGAATATTCTTTATTTCCTACTGCTTGCCTTATTTACAAAATGAATTTTATGACTTCGTGTTGGTTTATTGAATTAAACCTAATTTGTTAAGAAACCTCACCTAGATTTCTAACTCCTAATGAAATCAATTTTATTGTGAAGATTAAATAACATGAACAATGATATAACACCAACATAAGTCATAAAAAGTTATTCTACTAATATTAAAATGCAGGAAAAGACAATCCAGGTTTCACTCAAAAGGAGCCCATCCACCTGAATCATCATATTGTGCAAAGACAAGAACTTAAGATTAGTTTGGGCTTCGTCCTGAACCAGGATCCCTCCACCCAAACTGCTATCCTAAGCATGTGATATTATCCTTAGACAACCAAAATAAAAATTGTTCAAACAACCATCACAAACACATTAAAACAACCTGGAAACCAGGTTTAAACCTTGTCACCTTCGCCTTGATCACCCTCCTTCTTCTCTGAATCCGTCAACTCACTAGCCTTGGTCTCCTTCATCTATTCACTAGCACCTGCCTCCTTGACCACCTCAGAAGTACCTGCCACATCATCTTCTTCAATCTTCTCACCCCTCAGCATCTTCAGCTTCTTCCTCCAAGCCGCGGAATTCCAAGAATCCATCGCATAGCCCTTCGCTTGCACCTCCTCTGACATCTTGAGCATCGACTCCAGGATACTGGTGGCTGCAGACTTCTTCGCTTCTTCGATGAACTCAGTCTTCTCTAACTCAAATGAGGCTCTGAGATCTACAATCTCTTTATCCTTCTTTTTGAGCAGCTTATCCTTTATGTCAGCAACATGCAGAAGATCGGCAACCTTGACCTTAGCTTCTCTCTTAGCCAATTCAGCATCTTGGGATCTCTGACGGTAACCTTCAGTTTTCTGTTATCCCCAAATTAACATAAGTTTTTCTGCAGATCATTATTTTCAGGATAAGCAAGGGTACTTACTGTTCCAAGAAATTTAGCAAGAGCTTGCAGCTTCCCTATAGCATCGGTAGTGCTCATATCATCAAAGGGCTCGGTTTTAGCAGAAGTGGTGGCCTTCCTCTTCTTTTGTGCAATGCTTTTTTGACGGGTCGTCGGAACTCTTATTGCCGGAGAGAGGGTCTTGGAGTATTCTTGCTTTACCACAGTTCTATCCTCGATGAGATTGTCCAGATCGACTAAGCTGAAAGAAGACTTTGGGTTTGGCATCCCTATACAACGGTTTATCAAGTTATTCCCAAGATGGTGAAATCCTAAGAATTCCATAAAAAAACCCAGAATACTTACCAGAAGACATACTCTCAATAGACTTTGCAGCGGTCACGCTTGTTTCCCATGTTTCTTATTCTAACAAGAATTCCCTATCCTCTGCCGGAACCTTAAACAACGCCTTGAGCCTTCGATTTGTATCCTTCCTATACTTTATCAAATCCTCAAACACAACTGCCAAAAAAGAAACCGTATTAACACAAATCATTTGCAAAAAGAGATCTTATCCTAAAAATTTCCTACCTTTGTGAACCCATTTAATAGGCAAGCTCATTCCATCAGGAATGGAGTCGCGACGGACGAAAAAGAATTTTTCTTCCAATCAGGGTCCTACCGGACACCTTGGGAACCATATAAAGACGGCTGGATTTGGATTGAAGGCAGTAGCGGAAAGATCCGTGGGTACTGAGGTTATAGGTCGCGGTTATCTCAGGCACACCTATCGACAACCCATGGGTTTTATTCAATCGATCTACAGTAGCCAAGACTCTCCACACCATTGGCATGACTTGGGAGTACGAAAATCCAGTGACATCGAAGAACTCCTTGAAAAGCGGAGGAAATGGATATGAAAGGCCGATTGAAAAGGGGTAATTGAAAAAGCAGACCCAGGTTTTAGAAGAGAAGTCAGCCTTGACTTTAGGATCATATGGTCTAATAATGGCTTCTGCGGGTAACAAGCCTGAGTCTTTCAGGAATCTAATGTCGAGATCTTTAAAGAGGCACTAGTCTTCATCTGTGGCGGGGATGTGAGCTTGGTCAACGAAATCTTCCAAGGTTACGAAGGAGTAGGGATTTGGCGACCGAACGGTTCTTTTTCTCATTATCGTTCGAATAAAAGATTCAGAAATTAAAGATGACGAAGAAGAAAGAGATTGACCTGGAGATTCAAGCGAGAGAGAGAGTATTTTGATTTAGAAATATGGAAATGGGTCGATTATAACATAAAGGAACAGTTATAGGGTATCCTCAATCCACGTGCACGTCCTTTCAAGTAACAGATGATATTTTTAATTTTTCAAAATTTGAAATTTTTACAACTCTCACGCGCTATCTGTAAAAATTGGGGGCAATTGTTGGGTGCAGATTTTTTATCCTTAGGATTCGTTATGATTAAGGGATTCCGAGCTATCCTATCGATGCGACTATTCAGAGGATGATATTTGACTAATTCAATTGTCCTATATTATTTTTGTTTGTTTTGCAGATAAGACCACGCGTTAAATATGCTAATATGAACGTGGGTTTGCAACGGCTAGTGCTTGGACTTCATCAACTCAAACGTGGGCAAGCAACGGATTATGGAAGAATTAGTCTAGGGTTTCCGGATTATTCGGGATTTCAGTTGTAACTTTTTCTTATTTAAACGAGCTGATAGATACGTTTAGAACACACACCTCACTACTTAGCTTCTAGCAATCACTGTAACACTTAGTATTCGATTTTCTATCAGCTCCACCACTTGTAACCACTTTTTTACTATTAATAAAAGTGACGGTGATAGTTTTCACCGTCCGGGGGTTTTTTGTGCCGGAGATTATCACAATCAAGGGCTTTTTCCCTCGTAATCACATTTTTGTGTTCATTCATTTTACCATCAAGCACTTTACCTCACGTACTAATTTGATCAAAAGTTATTTTGTTAATTTTTGACCGAAACAATAAGCATATTAAATAAGTGAAGGGTTTTGACCCGCTAGCATTAAGATGTTAGATAATGTTTTGTCTCTTCAAATAATGAAAATTCAACTTTCGTGATTAATTAAAAAATATGTTTAATAACAAAGTTAGGGGGAGTATACATTGCGTTTTTTTTCTTTTCCTTTTTGAACGACGTATAAGTTGCCGTTTCAAAAAACACAAACATGTTTAACAATTAACAACACTTAAAAATAATATATATTAAAGTGTTTATATATAATTATATTCAAACTAGCTTGTGCTTGTATCTCCCACTTGTGGACTAGTGGTAGGAAGGTTTGGGTTCCATAGTAGAGACTCAGGTTCGATCCCTACTTGTGTCATTTTAAATGGATACTGGCAATGAACAAATTTGGCTAGGCCTTGTGAGGTTGTCAATCGAATCCCGAGTTCATTCGGGTTGTCAATCGAAAACCCGAATTCGACCCACCATATATTACACCAGAGAGTTATGCTCTTGTTACGGCACAATGAGTGTCAAAATGGCAGTCGGTGATATGGTTTTCTAAGGAAACGCCCAAACCAAATTCTGGAACCAGTGTGGATCCTATTAAGATACCATAGTCTGACCAATGAGACAACGAGACTCTCCAAACTGAAAATGTGATACCGGAAGGCGGGGAGGTCGCCGTTATATGGGAACTAGCTTGTACATGTAAATGTGGCTGCTTTCCAAATTGAAAGTTTGGTACAACCGTTAATAGCTCTTAAAAGCCGGCACTAATTAATTAATTGCCCCTTATTTCCTTGTGATTTGGGCTAAATTTTTTTTGTTTTGACCTTTCAAAATAAGTTAATTAAACTTACCTCTCATAAATAATAATTCTATCAAAATGATACAATAGGAGTAACAAAAGCTAGATGGCTTCACAAACAAACCCGCATCGTCTATACAATGAATACTTCCCACTAGAGTGGATCCTTTTTTACAGTGACAATAGAAAACATCTTATTTATTAAAAAATACAGAATATTCATGTAACTTTAAAAGTTACATGAATATTCTGTATTTTTTAATAAATAAGATGTTTTCTATTGTCACGTTACACTTACTAATATAAAATATATAAAGCCCATCAATTTTACCTTTATCTAAATGATTTCAAAATTGGTTTGCTCTAGAGCATCTGAAAATCATCAAGCCACACACGAATCGATCAAACATAACGGACGCTCCACTTTCTCTCTATCGTTCTCATAATTTCCTCTCTCTACTTTCTATGGTTGTCAGACAAACTACACTCTCTGTTGGTGCTCCACATCCAATCTCTATGTCGGTGCAACAATTGTAATTTATTAACATTTAACACAAATCAAACTACATCTGGATAATGGGTAAGCGAGCAACAAGCTGCACCGCTATCCCTTTTTGGATCGCAAAGCCTATTCTACTAAATATAAATCCTTGGTTCTTCGGGCTCTGCGAGTCACTGTGGACCACCTTCTGCACTCGTTCCAAGAAGCGAACTGCCTCGGGAGCTAGAGATCCAAATGTGTCGAAGGCAAATGGAATGAACACTTGCTGATTCTCCAAACACGCTGCCTCATGCTTAGCAACCTTCCTAGATTCCGCCCTCAAAATCGCCTGTCTCGGAACGAAACCACTGTCTCTCAGCCCCACCAATGGTGACACCCCAGTGAGGTCGACACATGCATACTTACCCCCTGCCCATCCAAGCACAAGAAGTCCGCAGGACGCAGTGTAGATCTTCCCTCTCTCGGATCAGTCAGAAAGTTAACAGGTGTCTTTTTTTTTGCTGAGATCCCGGCACGCCTAAGCACATCCCATAGGACATCTCTAACCCAGTCATGACGATATTTAAACCCCGGCAATTTCTTACAATTGTAACAAATGAAGCCAAAGAATCGCATCCCAAAAGCTTTATTATTCTTACATATGTAATGTCATTTACGTAGTCCACTAACTACATTAAATTAGAGAAAGAAAAAACTATAATATATTAAAAAGAATAAACTTTAATTAAGAAAATTCATTGTATTTTTTCCTTCTTTCGGACCAACAAAACCAACTTTCTATAACCCTAAAAACGAAAACAACTTAACAAGGAGCTGAAAACAACCAGAAACAAAATAAAAAGGCCCACCCAATCTGAAATACATATCAAACTTGTTCTATTAAAAGATAATTTATTTTTTAATACAACTCACATTTTAATAAATTTATTAAATGTAAAAAAATATAAAATAAAATGTGCATTTAGAAATTAATCTTAAGTATTATTCAATAAAATTTATAGCATACACAAAATAAAATATGTAAAGAAAGAGAAAACCCAATGGGAATGGTAGTGCCGTAGTGGTGGTCATTTAATAACGATAAAACCTTTAAACATCAGAGTTTAGAAACATAAGATATTAAATTTAAGTCTCGCGTATGGCAAAAATAAAAAAGAAATTTGCCATTTAAAAATAAAGAAAAAATAACTAAAAAAAGCTTAGTATTTGTCACCAACACAACAATCATTTGAATATAAATTAATTTAATTTTTAGTATAATAAAAATAAAAATAATAAAAAAGCCACTAAACTTTTGACCACATTATCTTATAATACTATTAAAACAATATAATTTCTACCTGTCATTCAACTAGGTGTCTATATAAATGTCACATCATTGTTAAGTTACGTATTTTCTTTTTTATTATTGTCAAATCATCTCAAAACCTTTTTTTATTAAATCAAAAATACTTGACGAAAAAGAGATTCAAACCCGGGTGTGAAACTAAGATAAAATTTTAAGAAAATCCTCTCTAGCCATTCCACCAGTCTCTAATAATGTCTTTCTTTAGAAAAATAAACATATATAATTAAATACAAGGTGTGGTGTACATGTGTTATAAATGGAAAACTGATAATTAATCCTAAAAAGGAAATGATTCCTTTATATTCAATGCTTCAAAATAAATAAAATCAATAAAAATTCTTGAGAAAATAATAAACAAATAAATATTAACCCAAAAAAGAAAAAACTCATATTATATATATAAATTATACGCACACACAATTATTTATTACGTCATCCGGGTCAATGTACGGCCCGCCCTCCTGGATTGGTCCGACCTGTGACCCGGTAAGGAGTCCGGATCGACACCTGGTCCGAGTTTGAAAACATTGCATACACCGTATTTAAACCTTAAGATTTTACAACTGTGCAAATAAATAATTTGAAACACATTTTGACGTAAATCTTTAGTTAAATTGAGACAAGTTAATAAAAACATGTTATCAAAATAATTGATAAATTGATGTACTCGAAAATCAAATATTTTTATTTTCACGTACACATGTGGACAAATATTAAGTTTGTAATTGGTAAGATGAAAAAGCAATAATGTTTTCTATTTTACATAATAATTAAGTAATATCAAACAGTACATAGCATACATCAAACTAAAGATAAGAAGCATTTCAACAAAAAATTGGTGGGCATCAAATTTGCTAGAAATGTCTTTTTGAATTTGTCAATTATTAACATTATAACATAGAAACATGTGAAAAGACAAACTTTGTCCAAAATATAATGGTTTTTACAAATATTTCATTTGTAAAGGAAATTATTCTGATACAAATATAGTGATTAATCAATAGAAATATGTCATTTATCCAAAAAGTCTATTGCTTTTAATATAGGTAGGTATGTATATTTATTTAAACTTTTGTAATTGTTCATAACATATAAATCAATTTTGTTTATAACATATTAATTATGTTAGAGTTGTACTTTTAATTTCAAATGATACAATTACCATTTAATTAATATTTGAACAATTTTTAATTACGCATAAATATTGTCACACCCCAACCTATGGCGGAAATGCCGGGGCGCGAACTGATTGTCACAGCTCTCAAGGTACTATCATGCAATATTTAAATGACAATATCTATTAATTTTATTTAATTTTCAAATAAATCAAATACAAAATTCAACTCATTAAACAAACAATAAACACAAATTAAATTCTTGATTTTATCTTTTCTAACACAATTCTTCACTAAATCTTCACAAAGTCTTGCAACTAATTCAAGCGATAACCTGCATATGTGTATAAAATAGAATTTTTGTCAACAACACATGTTGAGTGAGCAACACACCAGTTTAGTTGTACATATAGTATATATAACAAAATACGTAGCTGCAACAAGTCATATGAGAATAACAAATTAACCAAATGAGCAAGTATAACTGAGATGTCGAGAAACACAAAGGCTATAACGAGTGGCGTATGATCATACTATTATGAGATTATGTTGGACCTCTCCGAATGCGGTTCACGTAAAGCATGTAAGCACATAAACAAGTAAGGTATAAGTTGTTAACACATAAGACAATAGTTGCAGTTTTGAGTATAAGTATATATGAGAAATATAAGTTTTACGCATATGTCCCCAAAACAGTATGAAAACGAGTAAAAAGAGGGGAATGTGGTACTCACCTCAATAGACGAACAAAAAGGTGATCGAGATGTTAAGAATGATGATATGCGGAAATCACGCGTGACGATAAAGCCTAAAAAAGGATAAGAGAAGAACGGATACACTAAGTAAAGCACATGATAGCCATTAAATTTTATATAAAGATTTATTATTTAAAAATAATTAGTTTGATTATAAAAACGTATCTTGAAAATATTGTTCTTAGTTTTATAAATATATAGAAAATTAGTTTACTTGATTGTTTTTTTAATATATATCAAAACATTAGCTGTTTAGTTATTATATACTTTTATATATATATATATATATATATATGTATATATATACACACACACGAAGGAAACGCTAGTTCAACAAGTATTATAAAGTCGGTTTTCATTAAAGTAGTTTTAAATAATAATAATTATTAATAATAAAATTATCAAATGTTTTAAAAGAATATAAAACAATAATAACCAAAAATATAAGGGGGCAGGGGATCGAACCCGCGACCTGCCCCTATGATTCAAAAGTGATTACCAGCTGGGCTAAAGACGAGATGTGTTAGGAACTAGATTAAAAAATATATATACAACAGACGATTAAATCAGATTTGCTTATAAACCCTAATAATCAAATCGATCCAATACGTTATACTGGATCTAATTAACCATAGGGCTTTTGATCTACATTCAATCTCGATTCGAACCATAAATTCAATTACCTCGTAGGATGAACGAAGATGGGTGAAATAATGACGACAGTGGCCGGCGCAAAAGGTGTAAGAACGAGTATAAGACGGCTGTTATAATCCAATTAATGTTGGGGTTATTGTTGGCGACGATGGGAGGATACTGTATGTTGGTTTAATTGACTTGTGGTGTTCGTTTACGCGTGCAATGAGAAACGGGTATAACGATGGTTTATATTTTGGTCAGATCGTGTCATATTGATCGAAATTTCCTAATTATCTATGTCGGTAATGACGTTTAAGGTAAGTATAACAATATGCATTAAACAATTTTCATGATTATGCCGAAAATTGAGGTCCGAGTTAGCCAATGGGTCTCGGTTCGTGAATATGGTTTATTGATATGGGTTTATGGATACGGGTTAAGATAATAATATAATAAGAAGATTAAATGTTGCACTTTGGTCCCTGAGATTTGGGATGGAAGCATTAAAGGAATAAATTATGGATTAGGGTAAATATTGTAGATTTTCAAAGTTTTTATATATAATAAATATATATAAATAATAATTATATAACAATAATTATAATAAATGATATAATAATACGGAGAAAGATAAATAATATTTTATATTGATTTACATTTCCCGAAAATAAAAACGGAATGAGTTTTAGTTAAATAAAGTAACAATTAAAAATCCGAGTTGTTACAGTCTCCCCTACTTTAGGAAATTTCGTCCCGAAATTAAGGTGTCTATAACAAACCATTAAATTTTGAGGAAAATAAAATTTTAAAATAAAATTTAAAAATTTATCATAACACCGAACTTTGAATAGTTAAAATAAAGCTCCAAATGCGAATACGATAAGGACACTTATACATAGGATATACCAGCGGCATATCCACCATGTCCTTATCATCTTTACAGTTGTACCGTTATTCCAACCACTTTCAATTCTATATTATAACACACAATCTTACGCACCATGATTTCCATGCGAGGACTTTGATAATTATGTTCCGGACCATAATTATTTTCATCGTCGGAGGGTCCACATGATTCGTCCCATCGTGTGGATTTACAAAACGTTTGATTAAAAAATATATGACTTTGAGGAAACAAAAGTTTTAAGAAGTTTTAATTTAGAACACTAGAAAGTCACCAATGTATAATTTCAAAAGTTATAATGGATTTTAATAAAGCAAGAAATTTTCTAAAACAGCGCAAAAATATAAGTATTTAAAGTTAAAGAAATGATAACTTATTACTAGTTAAGGGTAATATAGAAGTAAACTTTAATAAACAATTTATTAAACAAAAGGGACTTTATTTACAAGATAGAAGATAAATAGTTTAAATGGGGAAATAATTCAAGGCCATAAGAGGCGTTACAATACGTGATTAAGAAAAATACAAAATAAGTAAGATAAATAACGGGAACGACAAAGGTCTTCATGATTGTTGAGTAGCTTAATTGACGTGACTTGAGGCACTACGAGGAATTCAAGGAGTGGGAGCAGTTGAGGTAGATTGATTTGGTATTGCTTGAAAGACTGGAGCTTGAATGGTTTGCAAGAGGGTTGTTTAGTGGAAATATGTCTGGTAAACTTGAGCTTGCGGTTGCGGGGTTTGGTAGTGTTGGGTTAAGTAAGGGTGACCTTGATTGATGGGAGGAGCTTAAGGGACATGAGGTTGATGGGTTTGAGCATGGATCAAGTAGTATAGTGTAGTTGTAGATTGAGCTTGGGTAAGTTGCGGGCACGCATTACGGGGGTGATTTGGGTTTCCACAATGGTAGCAAGAACGGGTATTAGAAACACCGGGTTGAGCAAGAGGGGTAGGTTGTTGGGGAACAGCTTGTGCAATAGGCGGGACACGGCAGGTGATTAAAAAATGGCCATAACGTTTACATTGGGTGCAACGACGGCATAGGGATTTAACCGAGTGATGATGATTACAAACGGAGCATGACGGGAAAGGACCGAGATAAGGTTTCTTGTTTGAGGAGACTTACAGGTGGGTAGGATTTGTTGCAGCAAGGTTCTTACGTTTCTTGTTGTGAGGATGCGTGGAGGTGGATGGTTTGTAGTCACTAGCAGAGGAATTTGTGGGAAAAGTTGAGTCGGTTGCATGGTGGTTCCGAATTAGGGTTACTATCCTAGGGATTGCAGCAGTTATCTCTTTGGCGATACAGGCAGCCATACGATGATTGTGAGAATCAAGCGTTTGATGTCGAGGATAACGTTGGTTTCTTGAATGAGACATTCTATAGGGACCAAAAATAGGGATTTATAGGATGAAGGATAAACTGGGGAATCATAAGAATAGTAAAATGTTTAATTATTTGAAAATAATACTGTTTTCTTAATAAGTGAGGAATTGCGTCATGAGGATTAAAAGTAAAAGTTTATAAGATGAGGGGGGGTACATTGCGTAAAATATTGCTAAAAAATGAATTGATTTTTTTTTATTATTTTATTATTTTTTTGAGTTGTTTTAAATAAAATATTAAAATTTTCAAACATCATTTGAAAGTATAGTGCTGCAACTAGTTGTCTTTGAAAAGATAAATTGTGTTGGGTGAACATATTTATAAGTTATTAGAATTGAAATTGTGTAAATCTAAATTCTAGTAAAGATTTATTATAATGTACGATTGAGAAAGGTAAAGTAAGTTTAGATAAAAGTGACAAAAACATCTTCTTTAATAAACTTAGTTATGAATAACTTGATTAATTAAATCTGTAAAAAAAATTTGAATAATTGAAGTTGATTGAACTGAAATATTCTGATTAGGTCGCAAAGTATGGTTTAATAGAGTAAGTTAGGAAATTTTGAGCTTGATGTATATGATTGAGTCGAGAACACACATGGCGTAGGTGATTAGGATTTTCATAGTCGTGGCAAGTATTAACAAGATAATCAAATGATTACTTTAGGTACAAAACGATATGAGGATTGAATTGAACAGTGTTAGTAAGTGAAGAATATCGAGTGAATTTTTGACGTAAAGTTTCTGGTTTGAGACGCTAAGGTTTTGTTGAGATTGACTGTTAACTTGATTGACAGCATATAGTTGATGTTTAGACTTGCAGTTGTTGTTGTTGTTATGAGATTGAGTAGGGTAAATGAATTGAATTTATTGGCGAAGAAGTTAATGAACAATATTGAATTGATTGTATTTATGTTTTAGAAATTGAGTTTATATTTTAGAGATTGCAGAAGTTATCTCCTTGACTAAACATGTAACCATGAGGAGGTTATAGAAAATAAATGATTGGTGTTGTTTCATGTTAAGAAAACATTCTATGATTAATAAAGATGTGATTTGATGAGAAGATTAGATAGTTGTGGAGATTTCATATGAGTTATTGTGTAAAAAGAAACTTAAATATGTTATGCTGATGTTTATTCATAACTTAAGGGTAAGTTAGAATCCAAATTGAAAATCAATGGGCTAATTTGATGAGTTTATGAGTTTCATCAAAGTTTGACATGTTTTAACAAACTAACATTTTGAGGTTGAATAACGGAAATATGTTTATGTATTTGATGTCATGAGTATTAAATTATATTATATTATTTAAATTAATTAAGTTATTGACATTATAATAATGTGATAAGATGAATAGGTGAAAACCGATTTTAATGAGTGTAAATTGTTTTGGTTAGCTCGTGATAACCGAGTCTTGATGAATGAAGGGTCTGTATCCGATCAGGAGAATAAAAATGTTTTGAGTGTATGAGTAGATTGAATCAATAGATCTTGATTAAAAATATGATTTAGTAAATAAGAATTGAATAGTTTAATAATAGAATAGTTGAATAGTTAAATTAAATCATAAATTGGTTCGTATAAAATAAAACAAGTAAAACAATTAACGAATGTTCTTCGAGGTGTTGAGTTTCCTATGAGCTTTCCATAGAATTTTGTTTCCCAACTTATTATCATACCAAAACCAAAACAAATGTGTTAGTTGGCCTCCCATGAGCATTACATGGCAATTTGAATGACCCAACTTAATTAACGAATCAATTGAATTTTTCGGCCCATGAGCGTTACATGGCGATTTGACCGGCCAAACTAAATAACGAATAAACGAACTCTAGCACAAGTAGTTGAAACATCTTGTGTATCACTACGGATGATAATGTTCCAACAAAACGTCACAAATATAACAAATTGTGCAAATGGACAATTGGCGTGTCCATGGCGTCCCATGGGTTTTACACCCGACTAGACATTTTAAAAACAATAAAACACAATAAATGATGTAATCGTTCACCCGGTTACATTAAACGCTTAAAGTGTCGGTCGCATGAAAATTTCCACTATGGCGAGGAATCTTGTCACACTCCCTAGTTTTAAGTGAAAACGAGCAAAAACAAAGCTAGGAAATTCATAAGGAAACTTCCGACAATAAAAGACAATCCAATATCATTTAATATAATATTATAAAATTGAGGCATAGACTCGAGGTTATAAAAACATTCTGAGAATGAGGCATAGTCTCGGAGTAATAAAACATTTTGAGGGTGAAGCATAGCTTCGGAATTGTGTGTGTGTGTGCATAACAATACAATAATAAATAATCATTAGATAATTATCTAAGAAAGCTGTAAACAATTAATTTGAACACATAAAGGTAAACAGATAGACACGTATAGGGTTCCTAAACATGTGTCTAAGGCAATTTCTAACGACCTATCTTAAACCTTCGGCTCTGATACCAATCTGTCACACCCCAACCTACGACGGAAATGCCGGGGCGCGAACTGATTGTCACAGCTCTCAAGGTACTATCATGCAATATTTAAATGACAATATCTATTAATTTTATTCAATTTTCAAATAAATCAAATACAAAATTCAACTCATTAAACAAACAATAAACACAAATTAAATTCTTGATTTTATCTTTTCTAACACAATTTCTTCACTAAATCTTCACAAAGTCTTGCAACTAATTCAAGCGATAACCTGCATATGTGTATAAAATAGAATTTTTGTCAACAACACATGTTGAGTGAGCAACACACCAGTTTAGTTGTACATATAGTATATATAACAAAATACGTAGCTGCAACAAGTCATATGAGAATAACAAATTAACCAAATGAGCAAGTATAACTGAGATGTCGAGAAGCACAAAGGCTATAACGAGTGGCGTATGATCATACTATTATGAGATTATGTTGGACCTCTCCGAATGCGGTTCACGTAAAGCATGTAAGCACATAAACAAGTAAGGTATAAGTTGTTAACACATAAGACAATAGTTGCAGTTTTGAGTATAAGTATATATGAGAAATATAAGTTTTACGCATATGTCCCCAAAACAGTATGAAAACGAGTAAAAAGAGGGAAAGTGGTACTCACCTCGATAGACGAACAAAAAGGTGATCGAGATGTTAAGAATGATGATATGCGGAAATCACGCGTGACGATAAAGCCTAAAAAAGGAAAAGAGAAGAACGGATACGCTAAGTAAAGCACAAGATAGCCATTAAATTTTATATAAAGATTTATTATTTAAAAATAATTTGTTTGATTATAAAAACGTATCTTGAAAATATTGTTCTTAGTTTTATAAATATATAGAAAATTAGTTTACTTGATTGTTTTTTTTAATATATATCAAAACATTAGCTGTTTAGTTATTATATACTTTTATATATATATATATATATATATATGTGTGTGTGTGTGTGTGTGTATATATACACACACACGAAGGAAACGCGAGTTCAACAAGTATTATAAAGTCGGTTTTTATTAAAGTAGTTTTAAATAATAATTATTATTATTAATAAAGTTATCAAATGTTTTAAAAGAATATAAAACAATAATAACCAAAAATATACAGGGGCAGGGGATCGAACCCGCGACCTGCCCCTATGATTCAAAAGTGATTACCAGCTGGGCTAAAGACGAGATGTGTTAGAAACTAGATTAAAAAATATATATACAACAGTCGATTAAATCAGATTTGCTTATAAACCCTAATAATCAAATCGATCCAATACGTTATACTGGATCTAATTAACCATAGGGCTTTTTGATCTACATTCAATCTCGATTCGAACCATAAATTCAATTACCTCGTAGGATGAACGAAGATGGGTGAAATAATGACGACAGTGGCCGGCGCAAAAGGTGTAAGAACGAGTATAAGACGGCTGTTATAATCCAATTAATGTTGGGGTTATTGTTGGCGACGATGGGAGGATACTGTATGTTGGTTTAATTGACTTGTGGTGTTCGTTTACGCGTGCAATGAGAAACGGGTATAACGATGGTTTATATTTTGGTCAGATCGTGTCATATTGATCGAAATTTCCTAATTATCTATGTCGGTAATGACGTTTAAGGTAAGTATAACAATATGCATTAAACAATTTTCATGATTATGCCGAAAATTGAGGTCCGAGTTAGCCAATGGGTCTCGGTTCGTGAATATGGTTTATTGATATGGGTTTATGGATACGGGTTAAGATAATAATATAATAAGAAGATTAAATGTTGCACTTTGGTCCCTGAGATTTGGGATGGAAGCACTAAAGGAATAAATTATGGATTAGGGTAAATATTGTAGATTTTCAAAGTTTTTATATATAATAAATATATATAAATAATAATTATATAACTATAATTATAATAAATGATATAATAATACGGAGAAAGATAAATAATATTTTATATTGATTTACATTTCCCGAAAATAAAAACGGGTCGGGTTTTAGTTAAATAAAGTAACAATTAAAAATCCGAGTTGTTACAAATATCAAGATTAATGTATGTAATTGAAAAAAGAATTATATAATGAAATTTATTTTAAATAAAGTAATGACATTAATAAGTTTGAAACATAATTTACTGCGGATTGTAGTCACTTTAATAAACTTTTAATTAGGGAAGATTTCTATATAATAAAATTAAATTAACCGGTTTAATTTAATTATCTCTATATTAGTTTAATTATAATTAATTAGTGAAATTAGTAGAATAAAACTTTATTGTTTCGATTTAACTTAATACAATTAACTAAAATGTCTATGAATCGAAATAAAACTAAAGTTTAATTAAAAAATAAGTTATAATAAAATATATCTTTGTTTATTTATTAATGCTGAAATGAAACCCATGTTATTTCAATCAATAATTAGCAAAGATATTTATTTGGCTCGGATGTCACCCATGTGTTTATAAATGCCTACTTACTGAAATTAAAGTATAAGAAAACAGTTATATAACAATTACTGTTTGTTTTTTCTTCATAAATATTTTTATTAATATTTTTTTAATATGCTACTTTTATTTAATAGCAATATTTATCATTTGCAGTTTGTTTGAATTGCTAAATGGTAATGATTTGAACATTTGCAGACCAATTCCATTGAAGTTGTTGCCATTTTTTGATGAAGAGTTTTTGAAAGCAACATCCTTCTATAATATTTGCGAGATTTGGACAATAATTTTGGTAACTTGCTGGTTATATTTTTTTAAAGTTTCATATTGATCTCTTATACCCTATTGTATAAAGATTAATTACTTTATTACTTTTGCCAGCCGAAAAATATCATCTTGCTCGGAACATATTTGTGTTGGTTGAATATGTTGTCTATATTTATATGGTTTGTTGATATGTTTTTCCACCCGTATGTAACACGGGCTATATCCTAGTTATATCATTATATATAATAGTTAAGGAGTTTGGCAACGCAATCGCGTGATTGGTCCACGTGACTGGTCTCCTTTTTTATTTGCTTTTAATTTGTTTTTCGTTTTTAATTTCGTGTCGGTTTGCCGTTGTACAATACTGGTTTGTTTTACTGTTGAGACCGACAAATGATTACTGCCAAATTCGCGTCAGCTCGCGGTCACAACCTGAGGCTTCTTTCCTCGCGAGTTTTTTTGTCCATCGACTCTTGATGAATTTGCGTCAGGTCACGGCCACAACGCGCATATATTTTTGGTTTTTCGCGACAGTCTTTTTTATGTAAATATGTTAATTTGTTGTATTTTGGGTGTAGGCGAATTCGGTGTCGTGACCTGATACAAACCGAACTCGTGTCGGTTCAGCACGACAACACATGGTTCTTTGTACGATTTATTGCCCACAACGTCAATTCCAACTGAATTCGCGTTAGTTCGCAAATACACCGCATGGGTTTTATTAATCACTTTTTTGTCACCCGATTTCAAAATCAACAAATTCATATCAATTCGTAACTGCAACGCGCATTATTTTTTTGTTCGCCACATTTTTCTATAATTTAAACATTAATTGTTGCATATGGATGTGGACGAATTTATAATTAGCTCTATGTGACATGATTTGTTTATTTTTGCAACGCGCCGAGAATCTTCTAGTTTGTAAACATTCACAAAGCCTAAGGACCGAACATTTGAAGTAGAAACTCAAAAACTCTTCTTTAATCACATTAATAATTAATAATATTATTATCAATCAAGTCTTTCAAGTGGTTAAGAAAACAAGAGAGTCAAAAACCCATCTCAATAATCAAATCTCACTATATTCTTTCATCATCATCAGGTATTATACTCTCCACACACCCACTTCATTTTCCATTAAACCCACTTGTATTTTTCATCAATTAAGCTAGGGTGGGTTTGATTTGCAGATCATGTCTCTGAGGCCAAACGCGAGGACGGAGGTTCGGCGGAACCGGTACTGTAGGGGTATGATACTAAACCCGGTTTTACGACCCTAAATTTATTATGTTTGGCTTATTTTATTATATGGACTAATACAATGTTATTGGGCTGAGGGGGTTTTGTGGAGGTAACCCTAACTGGGCTAGGCCCATTAGGGTACCATGATGGTGGCCATGAGGCTCCCTATATAAGGAGGTCTCCACCTCTTTATTTGGGGTTGGTCATTCTCAATAAGAGCCACCACCATATTTTTGTGTCTGTGAACAAGAGATCCTGGAGATTTCTTAGCGGTCACCTCCACACCCCCAAAAAGTCATTGCAGATCCCAACCAGCCGGAGAAGAAGATCGAGACGTGGTTCGTTCATCTCGAAATCCGTGGAAACATCGTCATGGATCAGGTCAGATTCTTCTCGTGCTTCGACATTGGCACCATCCGTGGGACGGCAATGAACCACGCTTCGCTTCTCGTCTCGGTCCTCCGATCTGTTCATCAATATCTCGGGTCTACGGTTTCTTCTTTCAGATATGTTCTATGGAAATCCAAAAATCCGTAGATCTAAAAAATACTTCCAGATCTGGAAATACACAGGAAGAAATACCACCGAACTTTTGGGGAAAACCCTTAGATCTGTGTTTTTTCTAAGTGAAATATACCAAATCTAGTTATGATTTTTTCAGATCTGGGTTCGTTTGAGCAACAGTCACACTTCATATTCATAGATCTATAAATCCTATTAGATCTGTTGGTTTTACATAAAACCTACCTAATGTGGATATTCAAAATCTCTAGATCGTGCGCGCCACCGCGGATCAAAATCGCTCCCTGTGGATCAACTTTGGATTCCGCATGCGCTCTCCCGGCGATCACTCTACGCCACAGCGGGTCGCATGCGCGCTCCCGGCGATCACTCTATGCCACAGCGGGTCGCATGCGCGCCCCCGGCGATCACTCTACGCCACAGCGGGTCGCATGCGCGCTCCCGGCGATCACTCTACGCCACAGCGAATTGCATGCGCGCTCCCGGCGATCACTCTACGTCACAGCGGGTCGCATGCGCGCTCCCGGCGATCACTCTACGCCACAGCGGGTCGCATGCGCGCTCCCGGCGATCACTCTACGCCACAGCGGGTCGCATGCGCGCTCCCGGCGATCACTCTACGCCACAGCGGATCGCATGCGCGCTCCTGGCGATTACTCTACGCCACAGCTCACGCATATCACATGCTCATGAAGACAGCCAAAACCTATGCTCGTGGCGCATATCACATGCTCACGCATCACGCATGCTCACGCGTATCACGTATGCTCACGCATACCACATAGCTCACGCATCACGTATGCTCACGCATCACGTATGCTCACGCATATCACATGCTCACGCATCTCATATGCTCACGCATCACATATGTTATTGGGCTTCACGTATGCTCATGCATATTAGATGCTCACGCATCATGCACGCTCACGCACCACATCTGCGCGTGAGAATAAAGGAGACATTGCGCAGGCCGCGCGTAAGCGACATAACAAATGAACAGTCTAATCCAAATCAGGATAAGAACAACCATGATTGTACTCACATGGCTACGCGCCATACTTAAAGGTTGGGAATCCTCATAATATCCCATATGGCTACGCGCCATACTTAAAGGTTGGGAATCCTCATAATATCCCATATGGCTACGCGCCATACTTAAAGGTTGGGAATCCTCATAATATCCCATATGGCTACGCGCCATACTTAAAGGTTGGGAATCCTCATAATATCCCATATGGCTACGCGCCATACTTAAAGGTTGGGAATCCTCATAATATCCCATATGGCTACGCGCCAAACTTAAAGGTTGGGAATCCTCATAAACCCATAGGCCACGGCCAAGCTTAAAGGTTGGGCACACCTCATAATTTGCCCGAGGATGGGAACCATGCAATACATCCACTTTTAGTTGACATGTTTTTGCAGGTTCGGCTACGAGCCGCACAAACACCTATGACATCATTATTATTATCTGGCCATTTGTGCCTCCATTATTATTTTGAAAACAGGCCGAGATATTCATCCTGCGCGGAGGAGGCCCTTGTGGGCCAGTCATTATCATCATTTTATAGCTCGTAAGTCGCCTCGCGCGCAAGCTTTTATTATTCTTATAGCTCGTAAGACGCCTCGCGCGCAAGCTTTTATTATTCTTATAGCTCGTAAGACGCCACGCGCGCAGGCTTCATTATTCTCATAGATCCGTAAGTCGCCTCGCGCGCAGGCTTCATTATTTTTACAGCTCGTAAGTCGCCTCACGCGCGCAAGCTTTATTATTCATATAGCTCGTAAGACGCCTCGCGCGCAAGCTTTTATTATTCTTATAGCTCGTAAGACGCCACGCGCGCAGGCTTCATTATTCTCATAGATCCGTAAGTCGCCTCGCGCGCAGGCTTCATTATTTTTACAGCTCGTAAGTCGCCTCACGCGCGCAAGCTTTATTATTCATATAGCTCGTAAGACGCCTCGCGCGCAAGCTTTTATTATTCTTATAGCTCGTAAGACGCCTCGCGCGCAAGCTTTTATTATTCTTATAGCTCGTAAGACGCCACGTGCGCAGGCTTCATTATTCTCATAGATCCATAAGTCGCCTCGCGCGAAGGCTTCATTATTTTTACAGCTCGTAAGTCGCCTCACGCGCGCAAGCTTTATTATTCTTATAGCTCGTAAGTCGCCTCGCGCGCAAGCTTTTATTATTCTCATTGCTCATAAGTCGCCTCGCGCGCAAGCTTTATTATTCTCATAGCTCGTAAGTCGCCTCGCGCGCAGGTTTTTATTATTCGGCGTGCTATATCTTATTCATGCTAGTGCACCATCATTATCATAAAAACCACAACACGTCACCATCATGAAGAAAGCCTCCCAAAACTCAAAGACAATAAAGATAAGGCCGAAGAAAAGGGAAAAAACCGCCTCACGCCCTAACACACCTCATAAAGTCCAGCGCTCCACCTAAACGCTTGCGCGCCGAGGAGCAACGCTGGACTTGGGGGGGCTTGTAGGGGTATGGTACTAAACCCGGTTTTACGACCCTAAATTTATTATGTTTGGCTTATTTTATTATATGGACTAATACAATGTTATTGGGCTGAGGGGGTTTTGTGGAGGTAACCCTAACTGGGCTAGGCCCATTAGGGTACCTTGATGGTGGCCATGAGGCTCTCTATATAAGGAGGTCTCCACCTCCTTATTTGGGGTTGGTCATTCTCAATAAGAACCACCACCATATTTTTGTGTCTGTGAACAAGAGATCCTGGAGATTTCTTAGCGGTCACCTCCACACCCCCAAAAAGTCATTGCAGATCCCAACCAGCCGGAGAAGAAGATCGAGACGTGGTTCGTTCATCTCGAAATCCGTGGAAACATCGTTATGGATCAGGTCAGATTCATCTCGTGCTTCGACAGGTACAAAGTGGCGGTGGATGTGGAGGAAGGACGGCGACGGAGGGAGGACAATATGGTGGAGATCAGGAAGAATAAGAGGGAGGAGAACTTGCTTAAGAAGCGTCAAGTTGTGCCCGCCGCACAGTCGCTGGCTTCGGGTCTTCCGATTCCCACTTCCACCGAAAAGAAGGTCTATTTTGCTATCTCATTCTAGGATTCATTGATTAGGAGTATTTGAGATGCGGGTCTGTGCGGGTTTGGGATAAAACTGAAACAAAAGAATAAAGTTTCGGTTTTTGGGTTCAATTCGGTGGTTTTGCTTATCGTGCTAGTAATATTCAAGCCAAAGAAGTTTGACCCATGATGTTTTGAAATTGGGCCTGATAGTTTTTACTTGATTTTGTTGGAAGAATTGATTGATTAGAAGCATTTGAGATGCGGGTTGGTGCGGGTTTGGGATAAAACTGAACTAAAAGAATAAAGTTTCGTTCTTTTTGGTTTCCAGCTTCAGTTTGGTTTTGGATTTGGGTTTTCCGGTTTTGCTAATCGGGCTAGTAATTTTCGAGCAAAACAAATTTGAACCGTGATGTTTTGAAATTGCGTCCAATATTTAAAAAAATAATAATAATGTATAGAATATTGTAATTTTGGTATAGAATATTAAGAGGTTTTAAAAGATACCTACTTTTGAAATGATTTAATTGTATACAATTAGACAAAACGTAACCAATTAACGTTAACAATAAAATAAATATCCAAGATTATAAAACATAAACGCTTCAACAAAAAAGTTATTCAATAAATCGATTTTTTTGGTTTGGTTCGGGTTTTTCGTTTTTTCACAAAACCAAACCGTTCGCTTTTAATTTGGTTTGTTTTTTTTTTATTTCGTACACTCCCCTAATTTGAATAGTAACATTAGATATTGTTAATGAATCAATAGCTGTGGGGATTAATTGCATAGTTTCTAGTTTAGAAGTTTTGCAGTTACATTTCATAGGTGATGTGCATAAACTAGGTTTGGGTTTACAATTTTCATTAGTTTGTATGATTATGGGTAACTGTTTAACCGATATAAAATTTGAATGAACTACTATCGTGTATGATATGTATAACTGGTTGAAGGATCACGGTGTGCATTAATTTTACCCTTATGTGTGTGAATGGCATGGAATATTCTTGAATAGGTTTCTAAGTTTTGTAGGTGTTTACATTTGTGTTTATACTACTTGAAGGTGCATTGATTGTTAGTGATTTATAGGTTTCCTATGTATATTCATTTGTATATTATATATGTAGATGTAGATGTATAAGTTATAACCTAGAGCATCTAACATTACAAACGTGAATCCATGTCTTGACGCAAGTACGAACTATGCATCAAACCACTTGTAGTTTAATGGACACATAGCACCTGAAAGTACACGTGTTCGTGTTGCGTCTTGAATTCATCATACGCTTAGCGCATCTGTGTATATATATGCAGATACACACCAAAAATCTCCAGTGAGAAGTGAAACAAATATGGGTCTAATGCCTACAATTATTATTATTATTAAATTTTTTTAAAACATAATGAACAAACCACTGCGGATATACAATTATTGAAGATATCCTGCCAAGTAAGGCTAGATGGATAAAATTACTTGAAAAATTCTCATCCTACGGCTTCATTCACCATCCCAAAACCTAAAAGAAAGAAGTCAAGAACCGCACCAATACCCTCATACAAAAAGTGTACGTAGGCATCGGCTATGTTATTAGCCTGTGTTAGTTTTAATCTAATCACGCTACCTATTTTGAATGTAACCTTTATCCATGTCCATGAAAAACTGTAATATGAAAACCCTTGCACGAAATACAGAATCCATGCAAATCCAAAATGAGATTTAAAATAGTAGTACATGGATTGTGTATATTGTGACGGGGCTTTCAGTTTTTTTTCATGGATATGAATAGAAGTTACTTTTGCAATGTAGTTAGGTTAAAAGAGATGTGTTATTGGTAAGCTTACAACAAAGCTGATTCTTATGCGTAGATCTTGTATTAGGGCAATTGTGTGATTCTTTTGTTTAGGTTTTACGAAGGTGGATGAAGCTGAAGGAAGAAAGTTACAAGTAATTTTATTCATTTTGCTTTACTTGGCTGAATATATTCAGTGGTTGTATATATGCCCACACTAGTTTGTTCATCAGGATGCTTCCCTTTGGTGCTAAATGGTGAACCTTCGGGTCATTAGTATTTTGAGGATGGTGACTTTGACTAAGTTTTTCTTCTGTAAAGACGAACTCTTAGTCTCTTACAATCGTATGCAAAGCACATAACATTCGGAAAAGAGTTAGTTAATTTGTTGGTTGAATTGGTAATTGTCTTTCTTGTTCTATATATCGTTCGTATTATTATGTACTGATGCCTACCCTGCTATAAAGATCAAGTTGTCATGCATCAATATAATATCATGATATGCATATATGGTTACAATTACCATTACATGATTGTTAGTCATTTAAACTGTTAAAAAATAATGATGAAATTGCAGTTAGAAAGTCTTCCTTCTATGGTTTCTGGGGTCTATTCAAATGATAACAATATGCAGCTGGAAGCAACTACTCAATTTCGAAAATTGCTCTCCATTGGTACACTTTTTTACTTTTTATTTTTATATTTTCTTACAAGAGTTATTGACCATTGAACTTTATACCACAGAACGGAGCCCACCAATCGAGGAAGTTATACAATCTGGTGTGGTGCCTCGCTTCATTGAGTTCTTGATGAGAGAAGATTTCCCACAACTCCAGGTCAGCATTATATTATCTGTTTGTTTGCTTATTTGTTTTTGAACGTTCTCTTATGAGCTCATAAAACATTGACAGTTTGAAGCCGCGTGGGCCCTCACAAACATTGCTTCTGGTACTTTTGAGAATACAAAGGTTGTAATCGATCATGGGACGGTTCCTATATTTGTTAAGCTTCTTGCTTCTCCAAGTGATGATGTTCGTGAACAGGTAACATGTGAATAATGTAGTAGTGGTATTTTATACAAAATGGATATAAATGTTTCTTGTATATAACCATGCTTTTGTTATTTAGGCTGTATGGGCATTGGGAAATGTGGCTGGTGACTCACCGAGGTGTCGCGATCTTGTTCTCGGTCAAGGTGCTTTGCTTCCATTGTTGGCTCAGTTGAACGAGCATGCTAAGCTTTCCATGCTGAGAAATGCCACCTGGACATTATCAAATTTCTGTCGTGGGAAACCGCAACCACCTTTTGAAGAGGTTGTTTACCAGTTGTTTTGGTGTTCAGTATTCAGTCACGATTGGCCCATTTGTAGGCCTGTAAATGAACCGAATGAACACGAAAGGAGCATGTTTGTGTTTGTTTGTTGATAAAGTGAGCGTGTTCATGTTCGTTTATGACCATTTGTTAATAGCACAAACGAACAGTTAATGAACGTAATTGAACATATATGTACAAACATAATTGAACTAAAACCAATTAAAAGTAGACTAAGTTGTAATGAGCCTAAAAATTTGAATGTACATATTGACTAGTGTAAAAGAATGAAAATAAACAACTTAAATAACGAAAATAAACGGATTTAAATGAGCATAAGCGAACGAACGAGACACGTGCTCATGTTCATTCCGTTAACTAAATGAACAAAATAAACGAACTTCCCGCAGAACTGTTCATAAACAGCTTGCTGAAGCTTCAGTTCGCTTACAGGCCTATGCATTTGCTCTGTTACTTTTTTAGTTACTTTACAGTATTACAACAATCTGAACGTTAATTACGCAGACAAAACCAGCATTGCCTGCACTTGAACGACTTGTTCATTCAAATGATGAAGAGGTTTTAACCGATGCATGCTGGGCTCTATCTTATCTGTCTGATGGTACAAATGACAAAATTCAAGCTGTTATTGAAGCTAGTGTATGCAGGCGTCTTGTTGAGCTCCTCCAGTAAGTCACTTTTTTAATGTCAGTTATTATCAAAATAATTCAGATTTCGACAATAGTTTATATAACATAATATTCCAGGCACCCATCTCCTTCGGTCCTCATTCCTGCACTTCGAACTGTCGGTAACATTGTGACTGGTGATGATCACCAAACTCAGGTATGAAACTTGTACCGAACTTTGTATATAATAATTATTATATGTTGCATGAGACCGTATGTATCCGAACTTGTGGTTGTTTATTTTGTTACAATTTTTTATGTGGATTATTAATTTTGAACATGGTATCTAGAGTAATTGGTAGATTTATGTTGCCTTTATTATTAAACCCAAATTTGTAATGTGTGTTTTAAATAACAACAATTATTATTATTATTTTATTCAGTGAATAACTGAGCATGGTGCACTCCCATGCCTGCTGAGCTTGTTGACCAATAACCACAAAAAGAGCATCAAGAAAGAAGCCTGCTGGACTATCTCAAACATCACTGCTGGAAACAAAGAACAAATTCAGGTAATACACACAGACGCACATATATTATTTATAGGGTTTGGACCTCTTCAGGACTGTAAAAAATATAAAAACTTCAAGAACTGTTAGCAACCAATAATTTATTATTATAATTATTTCTTTTGTTATATTTAATATAATTGGAGACTAGTTTTATCAGTTATTAAATGTAATTTTCTGGTTACGTATATGTAATCACAAATCTACATATATGTATTCATAAAATTACTTACAAAACATTCCTCAAAAGTAATATAAATAATAAAAATTAAATAAATAAAGTAATTGTTTGTTAAGATTTTTTAAAACTATTTGGAAGTTCTAAAGAGATCCTGATCATATACGCATATATATATATATATATATATATCTTGCAGCTATGTATTTTCATAATTTTAATCACAAGTTATAATGAAATAAAAAATACGTGTAGTCTGTAATTGAGGCTGGGTTAATAGCGCCCCTGGTTCATCTCCTCCAAACTGCTGAATTTGATATAAAGAAAGAAGCTGCGTGGGCCATATCAAACGCGACTTCTGGTGGCACTAATGAACAAATCAAGTATGTTATAAATTTATAATTATAAATACTGAATGTGTTATCTATCATTACAAAACTATATAATAATAACAATAATAATGTATGATGATTTGTAGGTACTTGGTGAGTCAGGGTTGTATCAAACCGTTAATCTTCTTGTATGTCCCGATCCAAGGATTGTTACCGTGAGTTTAGAAGGACTTGAGAACATATTGAAGGTGGGCGAAGCGGAGAAGAATTGGGTAATACTGGAGAAGTTAACTATTTTGCTCAATTGATCGACGATGCAGAAGGTTTAGAAAAGATTGAGAATTTACAGTCTCATGACAATAATGAAAAAGCTGTTAAGATTCTGGAGACTTATTGGTTGGAAGAAGAAGAGGAGCCCGTTGGTGATGGTGCGCAAGCTGGTTTCAACTTTGGTGCGTCCAATGTTCAAGTTCCGCAAGGCGGCTTCAACTTCAACGGCTGAAGGTGAATCATGATATTTTATTATTATTATTATTATTATTATTATTATTATTATTTTTTGAATCAGGTTAAATCAGGAACTTTAAAGGAAAATGTTAATTAGATTCTTCGGGTATGTGCAGGTGTCGGATGGGTCAAAGATGTAGTCTGGTCAAGTGTAGTCGGGTCAGGTCAATAAACAAGTGGGTTCATGGTTTGGGGTCGGGTGGGTCATGGGTGGGGCAATTTTTGTGTTTCCTTTTTTTTATGCCTCGAGACGTTGAATGTTTTGGAACAATGTTCGAGGGGGATATTGTGTATGGAGTCAGTCAGGGCATTTGTTTTTTGTATGAGTCAGTGAGTGTATATTCATATATGTTCTTTGAATCTATATATTGACCATATTGTAATGGTAAAATTTGTGTGTTTATTGTCTTATGTGATGAAACTGTTGAAGCACATGACTTTACGAAATGTTTATTGCGTAACAGAGGAATGTTTTAAGCGTTTGCCACAATCAACCGTGCCATTTTGGTAAAGATGACGTTGGCGTGGGCTTAGATACTTCCCCAATTTGTTGAGAGTCGGCGTGTCAGTCATTTGGTGGTTGCCAGATATCAGACCGGTAAATTTTCCGATAACTAAAGAACGTGCATTGAAACATAACCATATTAAGACAGAATGCATAAAAAGGTAAGCATTAAACAAATTCCAAATAATAAATAACAAAAAAAATAGACCTTTTCTAATTACTAATTTATAATAATGTTTTGTACCAAGCCCAATTTAGATCAAATGGCCCAACAAGTTAAACGGAACATGCGGAAGTAGAGATGTATAAAAACCCGGTTCAGAACCAGAAACCGAACCGAACCGAACCAGGTTGACATGAAAATTGGTTTCTCCCAAGCCGCATCATGAACCGACCCCAACCGCCGGTTTTGGTACCGGTTCCCCATTTAAACTACCAAACCGGTTCTAAACCGAACCGAGCTGAACCAGGTTAGTCACTCTTCCTCCTAAACCGGTTTCTAAACCCCACCGGTTTGGGTCAAACCGGTTTTGACCAAACCGGTTCGCTTTGGGAAAAAAAACCGGTTTTATACACCTCTACGTGGGAACGCTGATAACCTCAATATGGATATAAGTTGGATAGACGAGAGCAACGGGAAGACAAAAGTTGATCTATGTGTGTGTGATTCTTATCTATGACTCTGCTCTGTAATGTCTGATCTCTCATCCCCTCGAAAATGTTTCAAGTGTAAAATAAGAAAAATAGTAATATGAAAAGAATAAATGAGTATGGGGAGATACTACGGATGAGACGTTCTCTATGAGTTTGACCCTAGTATGTTATTTGATAATCAAAACGTTGTGGATAATCAAAGTGCATACGAGTGGGTCAATTGGGTCCTCAAAAATATGAAAATATTTTGTTGGAAAGCTTAATAGGAAAGAATTGTCACCCGGGTTGCTCTCTTGAGAAAGAACATACATGTTGGCTCGACGTTGTGTCCATTTTGCTCGGACATTACGAGATGGTGGATCACTTGATAATTGCAGTCAAACGACAAACAAGATAATCCAAGCAATTCCTGGGTCACGTTGTGGTGTTTATGAAAAACTAGGAATGATAAATTTTTAATGGCTTGAGCATAAGCTCAAACAAGATGGTAGAAGAGATGAAAATCTCAACTTTTCTTTGAGTGGGCTAAAGATAAAAAAAAAGTTTGTATCAATTGGAATGATTTGTTTTGATGACTAGTGATTTTACCTGTCCTGTTTTTATATAATACCTAAAAAAAGCAAAAAATCATGTCAAAATTTAAATTTATTACATCACAACGTTAGAATAAATTAAACGATACCATATAATTCAAAATGTAACCACACATCAATATAATTTTTTTAATAAGTGGTTACATTAGAAATACACAATAGTTTTTCACAAAAAGTTGTATTATTTATAAAATTGCTCTTATAAAATTGAATTATTGTACTAGTTGGTAAAATACGAAAATAATAACATATTAATAATAATTGGAATAAAAAAATCTAATAGACCACAAATCCCCCGCCCTTTTAACAACCGTGTGCACATTTATTGAACCAAACCATCACATCGCATCGTCGTCTGCATCATACCACCGTAGTCCCACCACCAGCCATCTATCTATTCACCCTTTGTTCTTCTTGCCCATGTCTAACAAAATCCACCATGGAAACACACACGTTACAGCTGGGACTTGATGAAATTCGTTGTAGATCAGTTCAGATTGTTAAGATCTTGCTACAACAATGAAAATGATAAGCTCAAATAATAAAATCATGATATGACCAAAAGTATACTAGCTCATGTTTTAAATCAACCAAAGTACAATAACGATACACATGCGTCATGGTGCCTGCTATCGTATAACTTACGATACAAAAATTATATATTTTGAAGACAGTTTCATTTCCAACAAAATTTATGGTTGAATGTTGAGAAATCACAACTGCATATTCATTTTTTTATAAGCTAACAAAAGCAAGTTATTTGTGAAAAATCAGATTGAATGATAAATAAAGTGGCCAAAAACCTATATCATATTTAACTAATTTCATTAAAATGTAGAGTTTACATCGATATAATAGGCAACAAGCGACGCCGCTCATCCGACATACCTTTTGATCAATTTTGAAAACACTGTTAGATTAGGTTTCTTGTTGGGGAAAGACGACCAAGGAGTTTTCATGCCATGTAGACATGTTAACACTTGAAACACCACCCCGATCCAAGGAAAAGGGGGTTAAAAAGTGGGTTAGTTAACACATTAACGCTTTCAATGTAATATCTAGTGGGCCCATTTCCAAATGCCCCAATCAAATTTTTTCTTTTATTTTCTTTAATCTCTAGTTAGTCCACAACGTGATAGTTAAAGGCGAGTTAATTAAAACTATTGTCTACGTGACTATCATTTCAAGACGCTGTGCACTTTTACTTAGCCCAAAACATATAGGCTTGCTATGTATCAGGGCCGGTCCTGAGGGTGTGCGAGCCGCACCTTCGACCGAGGCACGTAATTTTCGAGGCCAAAATATTTATACATATATTTTTCGGTAAAAGATCCTGAGTCAAACGACATCATCATGTGGTTGATTAGGTCGTTAATTTTGATGTTTTAAACCTCGTCAGAAAATACTTCACCGGGAAGCATAATGTCACGATCCGCCTAAAATCAGACCGCAACAGCCCGTTTTTCAGAATTTTCTAGTTGGATCAAGAGCCAAGATTACATGGAAAATATCTTTGATATATTCCATAGAAAATCCTGGATTTTTCCTTAGAAAAATCTGGATTCCAAGACCTAGATGTTTCCTTGTAAATATCTTAGATATTTTGTAATATTTTAATATTAGAAGGACCTAGATGGAACATTCTAGAAGTAGAGGGTGTAAGTATAAATACTTGTAACCAGCTCATTTGTAAGCATCCAGAAATTCAGCAATACAAAGCAATCTTTATAAAGCACTCTTCAATCATCTAAGATCTCTAAGCAATCTAAGTTCCCTTTAAACAATCTTAAGTTCCCTTGTCGAAGTCATTGAATCGCTGCTGCATTTGAGTGTACTTGGCTGATCTTAGAAGGTGTCTAAGAGCCACACGAGAGTTTGGGAATTACTCCGTGACAAGTGGTATCAGAGCAATGTCGATTCGTTGGGAGAATGGCTGATTCTGGAAAGATTGTGGGCTTGAACATTGCTACCGGTGAAGGAGATCGTGGGTGAGATGAGACTTCGCACCATGGAGGCAAGAAGAGTCGTGGTTCGTCAAAGGATAAGTCCTTAGACAAACAGGTGGCTGAGTTGGAGAATTCAGCATCTGGGCTGGAGGCTAAGTTCGATGACGTTGTCCAACGAGTGGAAGCGTTAGAGACTGATCTAAGTGACCTTCGTGTGGACATGAAGGCTACTTTCGATGTCATGAGGGAAAAGATGCAGCTGATGATCAAGGATGCTATCATTCAGGTGCGTCAAGACATGGATAGGCAATCGGTGGACGTTCATCAAACGATTCTTGGGTTGGAGACCAAGATCAACAATTGCACCAATGCCATGGTGAACGTTGCTGCTGGTGGAAACGTCTTAGCCTTGGGGCCAAAGGTAGACGTTCCTAAACCATCTCCATTTATGGGCAAACGAGAAGCAAAGGCTGTGGAGAACTTCTTGTGGGAGATGGTGCAATACTTCAAAGGGATCAACATCGTAGATGATCAAGTGAAGATCAACACGGCTTCGGCCTACTTGAAGGATACCGCGGTGTTATTGTGGAGACGTAAGACGGTAGAGATCGAAGAAGGTACGTGTCTTATGAACACTTGGGCTGATTTCGTTCGAGAAATCAAGAAACAATTTTACCCGGAGAATGCTGAGGATGAAGCAAGGCTTTGTCTCAGGCATAAGACACTCCGGTTCTCTCAAGGACTACATCAATGAATACACTTCAATAATCCTTGAGATACCGGACCTGAAGGAGAAAGACCATCTCTTTAACTTTCTCACTGGCTTACAAGCTTGGGCTAGAGTGGAGCTCAAACGGAGGGGTGTACAAGATCTTTCTTCAACCATCGCTATAGCTGAAGGGCTCAACGACTACCCTCGAAAAGAAATGGAGAATAAGAAGCCCAAGGATCGAAAGCCTAGCCACGAGAAAGGTGGGGAGCGAAACCACATCAGCCCAATGACCATAAGACTACGCCGCAATGGAAGTCCCGTGATAAAAAGCCCATGAAGACAGGTGATCGTTGCTTTATTTGTGATGGGCTTGGACATCGAGCTAGGGAATGTCCAAAGAGGGCCAGCCTACATGCCATGATCGCTCGTGAGGAATGTTGTAAGGAGGACAATGATGCTTGCATGGGGTCGATGCAAGTGCTTAATGCGATCAAGGCACAAGTTGTGACAATCGTCAATTCCAGGTTAACCTCGTTAACTCAACTCCGTTAATTCAAACTTTAAAGATCGTTGAATCTATAACGCATACTTCATTACATTTAAACTAGGGTTTAAATGACGCTTAACATTTACTACATGTGTAGTAGTCTTTCGGGATTTGCACCGAAACGCAAACGAGTTGATAAATAAACGACAAACGTCAAAACACGAACTATGTGATTACTATGTGTTAGGATTATGTGCTATGTGATAATATTATGGTCATGTTAACTTATTGTGCAAGTATGATAGAATGTTCTAGAAAAACAACACTTGGAAAGTAGAGGGATTAGAATGTAACTTGTATATTTATAAATATATTATTAACTTAACCCTAACTATTATTATTATCCTAACCCTAACCTACAAGTTCCGATCGGCTCTCTCTCACCTCCCTTCTCCACGGCTGCCGTCCACAAGAACACCCACATACACCATCAATTCAAGTCTTTGATCCAAGAACTAAGTGCTAGGAAGGTATATTTGATCATCCTTCACATCCTTGTTGATTGAATTTGATGTTTGTTGGGTTAATAACAAACCCTAGCTGGCCGATTCTAGGTGTTATATTGTTCATGTGATTCTTGAATTGATTTGATGATAAAGTGATAACTAGATTGATATTGATACATGATTGATTGTTGTTCTTGATTTGAATTAAAACACAAACCCTAATCTTGTATGTATGGTGTGATTTATATGCATGGATAGTAGTTATGGTGTCTAGAGGGTTATATGGATGCATGATAGTTCATAGATTGTTATGATGTTGAGTTTTGATGTGAACAGATTCTGGACAGAATATATATACGATGTTTAACTGACTGTAACGAAGTGTAAACGTGAAAATTGATTGAGATTGTGGGTACTGCAGTAAACTAGGTTGAGTCTAGTTTCTATAAAGTATAAATTCGTAATTTTTGGATAAGTGGAAGTATACTTTTATGATTTTACAAAAACGTGATGCAAAGCTGAGCTGTTAGACCTGCTGTTAGGTTATATTGTAAATTCTATATCTCATGAACTACGAGGCCAATTGGGTTGGTTCCACTTCTGGAAGTTGACTCACTGAGTTAGGAACCAAACCCAAGTGGTCTTGCATTTATTGGATTTTTCGTTTACCGGGAATTGCAAATAACATTCTGTTGTGCATGAATCTGACTGATATGAGTTTACTGTAGTGTTTTGATCATTATGAGAAATCTATATGGAATAAAAATAATATAAAATATGTTCTGGAAACCTAAGACATGTATGTTTCAGTGGTGATTTTTGGTGAATTAATTGAGATGATATGATCGGTGAAATAGTACAATCTTTCAAGTAGAAATTCTGTCACAATGAAACTAGCTGCTGAGTTGTGTAGGAATGCATGAAATATGATAGTTTTTATATAATTGTTGTATTTTGACCAAAATACCCTTGCGGGGAATAGTTGCTAGTTTGATTGCCATGAATTGACCAAATTGCCCTTATGGGGAATAATGGTTAGTTAGTCTTTGTTTGTTGACCAAAATGCCCTTACGGGAATAATTGCTTGTAAGTACGTTATTAATACATGACACGAAAGTAATTGCTCACTCGTGTATCGTATCACAATTGTACTTGTTTAAATCACACACGGTTCACAAACGAAACACGAAACATGATACGTGCATAGGTATTATGTGCCGAGTCTAGAGACTCGTTAAACGTTCCGATACTTAGAAAATCTCTTTGTTATTTTAGAACGCTAGAGAGTTTTCTACGACGCGCATCACTCGGTGATCTAATTTGGAATATTCTTCGCAAACAGTGAGTTCACTTACCCCGCTCTTTGAACTGTTTTCAAACGTTTTTCACTTGGGGGAGATAACATACTCCGATAAACGCATTTTTGAGATAAACACATATTTAAGATTTTGTTATAAATTATATATATCACTTGTAGAGGCTAAGCGGCACGTAACCCTTGAAGTCCCACGCATCGAACCGGTTAATATTTGGAATAGCGAGTCACTGTTGAGTAGTACTACTGGGTTTGACAAACCCCACCCGACGCTAAGCTCAACTGGAGGTTGAGTGGGTGTAATTTTGGCTAACACTTACCATGGTCTGGGTTGACCTGGTGACGGGCACTTGATAAACAGTCAGCTTCGGTCTCGAACCACTTAGTAATACTTGTTGTATAGATTAGCTACCTATCGATATATAATTTGACATAACATTATCTGGTAACACTTAAACGCTGTAACGTGGTTACACACTTAAACGCCGTAACGTGGTTACGCAAAACATTTAAACGCCGTAACGTGGTTACGCAAAACTTTTAAACGCCGTAACGTGGTTACGCAAAACACTTAACGAAAACGCTGAACTCAAACGCTAAACGATTTATCTTATATAACTTGTGAACTCACCAACCTCGTGTTGACCCCTTTTAGTATGTTATTCTCAGGTAGCCGAGGCGGGCGCGCGGTTTAGGAGCATGCATTAATTGTTAAACATCTTACTCTGCAAACTTAATTTTAACATTTACATTTGGTTTTAAGTCGTCCTGCGTGACGCAACTTTTGAATTAAGGTTTTACGCTTCCGCACTTATTTTTCATTTAAACGTTTTCTTTGGTTTGGTTATAACTAATGATTCCAATCCTGCCAGTTCACACCCTCTGACGGTAAAACTCCGTTAGTGGATTTTGAGGGTGTGACAGATTGGTATCAGAGCCATTGGTTATAGCGAACTAGAAACTGCATGCATACTAGACTATAACCGCGACGACCCATTAGTTATAATAATACGCACTGCATAGGTTTGTGTAGTCTTGTAATCTTATCTCTTACCTCTTTCGCTCATACGCGCGCGCATACACGGCTTACCTGTAGGAATGTCGACGCCACCCTCATCATCATCCGATTCGATGACGCATGCTCACGGGAAGGAACCTCAGTTACCTACCGCCTCGCCACCCCGCGTAGTCCCGGAACTCGCAGCTCCCGCACCGAAGAGGTACCGCCTATCCGGAAGCCTTTACGAAAACAACGTTAGCTGGGATTGGTACCCTAACATGATCAGACGTATGGTCTACCGTGAACAAGTTCCCCCGTTGCCACACCCGAACCACCCTGCTTATCCCAACACCCTACCACCCATAACCGAACCTGTAGAGAGAGTTCTCGCAGCCGTTGTTTCATGTTTGGAGCGTGATGTGGGTTACATGCGCTACACGAGAGAGAACGTTTCCAGATTGTTAAAAGACGAAACCGAGAATAAGGAGGAGGTTGCCCGCATGGCGGCGGCAATGAAGGATATGCAAGGGGCTAGTGATCAACAAACGAAGGTTATGATGAAGATGCAAGCCGAAATGATAGACTTGAAAGAGCAACTCCAAGAAGCAAGGACCCGAACCAAAATAGCGTTAGAGCGTTGCGATATCCTACAAATGCAGATTGCTCAGAACGCAGCCGACCCTGAGGCAGAGCCTGAGGCCGAGCCTGGGGCAGAGCCTGAAGTAGAACCTGAAGAAGATCCCGAAGAGGAGCCTGAGGAAGATCCCGAAGAAGATCCCGAGGAAGATCCCGAAGAAGAACCGGAGGAAGAACCGGCTGAGGAGGAGGCACACTCAGAGGTGTCCTCAGATGACGACATCTAGTAATGATGATGCTTAGATGGAGGGGTTGTCTCCATCCTAACTATTATTTTTCTATGAATTGAGGATTGATTGGAAATACTTTGTGGCGGATACAATGGTTTTAATCATGAATTTTTATTTAGACTAATGTGTGGTTGTGATGTGATGTTGTCTCTTATTTCTTTCTTACTTATCTTTTCATTACATGTATGGTGTGTTGTATATGAAAGAAAAATTCATGTTTAACATCTTTATACTGTGATTCTAGGAAATGGCTGGAAGAAACGCTGGACGAGGACGTGGTAACATCAGCATGACTGCAGCTGAACTCCAAACTCTGCTGAATGACCATGTCGCGGCCGCTTTAGCCGCACACGTTCAGAATCAAACAGGAGGTCCGAATGGAACGTGTACCTTCAAGAACTACCGTGACTGCAAGCCCAGTACGTTTAAGGGCACTGAGGGAGCTATAGGCTTCCTGCGTTGGGCTGAGAAGGCCGAGTCGGCCTTTGAGATGTGTAACTGTCCCCCTGCCAGTAGGGTCAAATTCGCTGCTGGGACACTTGAGGATTCCGCCCTCACTTGGTGGAATTCGAACGTCCAGATCCTTGGATTGGAACTGGCTAACGCGATGAACTGGGAGGAGTTCAAAAGCATGATGCGAGAGGAGTACTGTCCGAGGGAAGAAATTTCGAAGTTAGAATCAGAATTTTGGTCACTAAAGATGGTAGGTTCGGAGATTGAAGCCTACACTACTCGTTCGCACGAGTTGGCTGTGATGTGTCCGCGGATGGTGGATCCGCCGAGCAAGAGAATAGAGATGTACATTGATGGGTTAGCACCACAGATTCAGGGTATGGTGACGTCTTCCAGACCAGCCACGATCCAACAAGCGATCCGTTTGGCTCACAAACTGACGGATCAGGCTGTGACCCAGGGTGCGTTACCACCGAGGGGTTCGACTGTTAAAGCCCGTGACAACCCGAGTAATGACCACGTCAGCAACAGTAACAACAACAGCAACCCGAACAGCGGGAAGAGAAAGTTCGACAACACCAGATCTTCATCATCGAACCTCCCACCGCAACAACACTACCGTAAACCCGAGTTCACCCGGAGCTTTAACACTCAGAATCACAACAACAACAACTCCAACAACAACGGTAGCGGGCAGGTTTCGAGCGGATATGCTGGGAAGTATCCAAAGTGCAACAGGTGCAACTATCATCATGTTGGCCAGTGTGACCGTGTCAAGTGTCAAAGATGCGGAAAGATAGGTCACCAAGCGAAAGAATGTAGAGGAGACCTTGCGGCAAAGGGTGCTCCTAAGCAACCGATGACGACTAAGGGATGTTTTGAATGTGGACAGGAAGGTCATTTCCGGAAGGATTGCCCCAAGCTGAAACATAATGACAACAATGGGGGCAATGGAAGTGGCAGTAACGGTGGAGGAAATGGCAAAGGAAGAGCGTTTGTGATTGGATCGGGTCAAGCCCGCAATGATCCGCATGTGGTGTCCGGTAAGTTCCCTGTAAACGATTATTTTGCTTCTATTTTGTTTGACACTGGAGCTGATAGGAGTTTTGTGTCGAAAGCCTTTAGCCAACTTTTAGACCTTACTCCAACCCCGTTAGACGCTAAGTTTCCTGTTGAATTAGCTAATGGTAAAACTGTAGTAACAACTCATATACTTGCGGGATGTAAGTTGAAACTGTCAGGTCATGTTTTTGACATCGACCTTATTCCTTTTACGCTTAGTAGTTTCGATGTCGTTGTCGGCATGGAGTGGTTATCCGAGAACCGAGCGGAGATTATATGCCATGATAAAATAGTCCATATTACCACCCCTTCCGGCGAGATCATTTCGGTCCGAGGCGAGAAAAGCGGCATGACCAACAGCATCATCACCCTTATGAAAGCACAGAAGTATCTACGAAAGGGTCATCCGGCAATTTTGGCGCAGATTGTTGAGAAACCCGCGGAGGAGAAACGAATTGAAGACATACCGGTTGTGCGAGACTTTCCGGAAGTTTTCCCGGAGGATTTGCCCGGACTCCCTCCTATTCGTCAAGTCGAATTCCAAATCGAGTTGACACCCGATGCAGCACCCATAGCACGAGCCCCGTATCGGCTCGCACCGGCGGAACTTCAGGAGTTGTCCACCCAGTTGCAAGATTTGTTGGATAAAGGTTTTATCCGACCTAGCTCATCGCCATGGGGAGCCCATGTCTTGTTTGTTCGAAAGAAAGACGGGACTTTCCGAATGTGCATCGACTACCGGGAATTGAACAAGGTGACGGTCAAGAACCGTTATCCTTTACCCCGAATTGATGATTTATTTGACCAGCTTCAGGGATCGAGTTACTACTCGAAGATCGATCTACGATCCGGTTACCACCAGTTGAGAGTGCGCGAAGAAGATATTTCAAAGACGGCTTTCAGAACACGGTATGGTCACTACGAGTTCTCGGTTATGCCTTTTGGCCTAACCAACGCGCCAGCCGTATTTATGGATCTCATGAATCGAGTATGCAAGGCGTACCTCGACAAGTTCGTGATTGTTTTCATCGATGATATTCTTGTCTACTCCAAGAACGAGACTGACCACGAAGAGCACTTAAGGATAATTCTGGAACTACTGAAGAAGGAACAACTGTATGCTAAAGTCTCGAAATGTGAATTTTGGCTTCGCGAGGTTCACTTTTTAGGACATGTGATCAACGAGAATGGTATCCATGTCGATCCCGGTAAGGTAGAGGCCATCAAAAACTGGGAAGCACCTAAGACTCCGACTGAAGTGCGACAATTCCTAGGACTGGCCGGCTACTATCGGCGTTTCATCGAGGGATTTTCAAAGATTGCTCAACCCCTCACCGCTTTGACTCACAAGGGCACTAAGTACAACTGGGGTGACGCGCAAGAATCCGCTTTCCAACTGTTGAAAACCAAGCTTTGTAGCGCCCCTATTTTAGCCCTCCCCGAGGGAACAGAAAATTTTGAGGTACACTGTGACGCATCTATACAAGGTCTCGGTTGTGTGCTGATGCAACTCGAGAAGGTTATAGCCTACGCCTCTAGACAACTACGGGTTCACGAGAAGAACTACACGACCCATGATTTGGAACTCGGAGCTGTGGTGTTTGCTCTTAAGATATGGAGGCATTACTTGTACGGTACCAAGTTTACCATTTACACCGACCACAAGAGTCTCCAACATATCTACGATCAGAAGGAGCTGAACATGCGACAGCGTCGTTGGGTCGAGCTGCTCAAAGATTATGATTGTGCCATCAAGTACCACCCGGGCAAGGCCAATGTGGTGGCCGACGCCCTCAGCAGAAAAGAAACAGAAAAACCCAGACGAGTAAGAGCATTGCAACTTACGATTCATGCCAGCTTACCCGATCAGATTCGCGATGCGCAACTGGAAGCTTTGAAAGATGAAAATCTTCCATCGGAACTCATGCGGGGCATGAACAAGCAACTTGAAACCAGATCGGACGGGGTCCGATATTTTGAGAACCGGATTTGGGTTCCACGATACGGAGAGTTGAGAACTCTAGTGATGGACGAAGCTCACAAGTCCCGATATTCTATCCACCCTGGCTCAGATAAAATGTATCATGATTTAAAGGCACTTTACTGGTGGCCGAACATGAAAGCCGACATTGCCACCTACGTGAGCAAATGCTTGACTTGTGCCAGAGTCAAGATTGAATACCAGAAACCATCTGGTCTACTGCAACAACCGGAACTCCCAATGTGGAAATGGGAGCACATCTCAATGGATTTTATTACGGGTTTGCCTAAGACACCGACGGGATGCGATACCATCTGGGTGATCGTTGACCGGTTGACTAAATCGGCACATTTCCTAGCGATTAAGGAAACGGACAAAATGGAAAGACTGACTCGAGTATACATGAAAGAAGTGGTGTCTAGACACGGAGTGCCTGTCTCGATCATTTCCGATCGAGATTCTCGTTTTACCTCACACTTTTGGAAGTCGCTGCAAAGCGCACTGGGCACACGTCTCGATATGAGTACAGCATACCATCCTCAGACGGATGGGCAAAGTGAACGGACTATTCAGACCCTGGAGGATATGTTGCGTGCATGCGTTTTAGATTTCTGAAAAAGTTGGGAACCCCACTTACCCTTGGTAGAGTTTTCGTATAATAACAGCTACCACGCAAGTATTAAGGCAGCGCCGTTTGAAGCGCTGTACGGACGGAAGTGTCGATCACCACTCTGCTGGGCAGAGGTGGGTGACAGCCAAATCACTGGTCCAGAACTGGTACTCGAAACCTCGGAAAAGATTGTTCAAATCCGAAATCGCATGGCAGCAGCACGGGATCGCCAAAAGAGTTACGCCGACAAGCGCCGAAAACCTCTCGAATTTAAAGTGAACGATCGGGTGTTACTCAAAGTCTCACCTTGGAAAGGTGTAGTTCGCTTTGGTAAGCGAAACAAACTCAACCCACGGTATGTTGGTCCGTACCGGATAACTGAGCGCATTGGTCCGGTGGCGTACCGACTGGACCTACCAACAGAACTCAGTGGCGTACACGATGTATTCCACCTATCTGATGAAACCCAAGTAGTCCCTTTGGAGGAACTGCAAGTTGATGAACAGTTACGGTTCATTGAGGAACCAGTCGAAGTTTTGGATTGGGAAACCAAAACACTCAAACACAGCAAAATTCCAATCGTTAAGGTTCGTTGGAACTCGAGACGTGGACCGGAGTTCACGTGGGAACGCGAGGATCAAATGATGAAAAAGTATCCTCACCTTTTTGAAGGGCTAACCAAACACCGAAAACCGCGAAACCCGGCAAACCGTCAAACATCACCGAAGGTATGAATTAAATTTCGGGACGAAATTTCTTTTTACTAGGGGATGATATGACAAACTGAAAATTTTTCTTCTTACTTTTTCAGGCTCTCATCACGACTTGACTCAAATTTTCGGGACGAAAATTCTTTAACATGGGAATGATGTGACAATCGTCAATTCCAGGTTAACCTCGTTAACTCAACTCCGTTAATTCAAACTTTAAAGATCGTTGAATCTATAACGCATACTTCATTACATTTAAACTAGGGTTTAAATGACGCTTAACATTTACTACATGTGTAGTAGTCTTTCGGGATTTGCACCGAAACGCAAACGAGTTGATAAATAAACGACAAACGTCAAAACACGAACTATGTGATTACTATGTGTTAGGATTATGTGCTATGTGATAATATTATGGTCATGTTAACTTATTGTGCAAGTATGATAGAATGTTCTAGAAAAACAACACTTGGAAAGTAGAGGGATTAGAATGTAACTTGTATATCTATAAATATATTATTAACTTAACCCTAACTATTATTATTATCCTAACCCTAACCTACAAGTTCCGATCGGCTCTCTCTCACCTCCCTTCTCCACGGCTGCCGTCCACAAGAACACCCACATACACCATCAATTCAAGTCTTTGATCCAAGAACTAAGTGCTAGGAAGGTATATTTGATCATCCTTCACATCCTTGTTGATTGAATTTGATGTTTGTTGGGTTAATAACAAACCCTAGCTGGCCGATTCTAGGTGTTATATTGTTCATGTGATTCTTGAATTGATTTGATGATAAAGTGATAACTAGATTGATATTGATACATGATTGATTGTTGTTCTTGATTTGAATTAAAACACAAACCCTAATCTTGTATGTATGGTGTGATTTATATGCATGGATAGTAGTTATGGTGTCTAGAGGGTTATATGGATGCATGATAGTTCATAGATTGTTATGATGTTGAGTTTTGATGTGAACAGATTCTGGACAGAATATATATACGATGTTTAACTGACTGTAACGAAGTGTAAACGTGAAAATTGATTGAGATTGTGGGTACTGCAGTAAACTAGGTTGAGTCTAGTTTCTATAAAGTATAAATTCGTAATTTTTGGATAAGTGGAAGTATACTTTTATGATTTTACAAAAACGTGATGCAAAGCTGAGCTGTTAGACCTGCTGTTAGGTTATATTGTAAATTCTATATCTCATGAACTACGAGGCCAATTGGGTTGGTTCCACTTCTGGAAGTTGACTCACTGAGTTAGGAACCAAACCCAAGTGGTCTTGCATTTATTGGATTTTTCGTTTACCGGGAATTGCAAATAACATTCTGTTGTGCATGAATCTGACTGATATGAGTTTACTGTAGTGTTTTGATCATTATGAGAAATCTATATGGAATAAAAATAATATAAAATATGTTCTGGAAACCTAAGACATGTATGTTTCAGTGGTGATTTTTGGTGAATTAATTGATATGATATGATCGGTGAAATAGTACAATCTTTCAAGTAGAAATTCTGTCATAATGAAACTAGCTGCTGAGTTGTGTAGGAATGCATGAAATATGATAGTTTTTATATAATTGTTGTATTTTGACCAAAATACCCTTGCGGGGAATAGTTGCTAGTTTGATTGCCATGAATTGACCAAATTGCCCTTATGGGGAATAATGGTTAGTTAGTCTTTGTTTGTTGACCAAAATGCCCTTACGGGAATAATTGCTTGTAAGTACGTTATTAATACATGACACGAAAGTAATTGCTCACTCGTGTATCGTATCACAATTGTACTTGTTTAAATCACACACGGTTCACAAACGAAACACGAAACATGATACGTGCATAGGTATTATGTGCCGAGTCTAGAGACTCGTTAAACGTTCCGATACTTAGAAAATCTCTTTGTTATTTTAGAACGCTAGAGAGTTTTCTACGACGCGCATCACTCGGTGATCTAATTTGGAATATTCTTCGCAAACAGTGAGTTCACTTACCCCGCTCTTTGAACTGTTTTCAAACGTTTTTCACTTGGGGGAGATAACATACTCCGATAAACGCATTTTTGAGATAAACACATATTTAAGATTTTGTTATAAATTATATATATCACTTGTAGAGGCTAAGCGGCACGTAACCCTTGAAGTCCCACGCATCGAACCGGTTAATATTTGGAATAGCGAGTCACTGTTGAGTAGTACTACTGGGTTTGACAAACCCCACCCGACGCTAAGCTCAACTGGAGGTTGAGTGGGTGTAATTTTGGCTAACACTTACCATGGTCTGGGTTGACCTGGTGACGGGCACTTGATAAACAGTCAGCTTCGGTCTCGAACCACTTAGTAATACTTGTTGTATAGATTAGCTACCTATCGATATATAATTTGACATAACATTATCTGGTAACACTTAAACGCTGTAACGTGGTTACACACTTAAACGCCGTAACGTGGTTACGCAAAACATTTAAACGCCGTAACGTGGTTACGCAAAACTTTTAAACGCCGTAACGTGGTTACGCAAAACACTTAACGAAAACGCTGAACTCAAACGCTAAACGATTTATCTTATATAACTTGTGAACTCACCAACCTCGTGTTGACCCCTTTTAGTATGTTATTCTCAGGTAGCCGAGGCGGGCGCGCGGTTTAGGAGCATGCATTAATTGTTAAACATCTTACTCTGCAAACTTAATTTTAACATTTACATTTGGTTTTAAGTCGTCCTGCGTGACGCAACTTTTGAATTAAGGTTTTACGCTTCCGCACTTATTTTTCATTTAAACGTTTTCTTTGGTTTGGTTATAACTAATGATTCCGATCCTGCCAGTTCACACCCTCTGACGGTAAAACTCCGTTAGTGGATTTTGAGGGTGTGACACAAGTCGAATGCCGATCCACGTCGAACAAAGGGCTGCAATTTGTTCATGCGAAAATAAGGGGAAATGAGGTCCATGCCATGGTTGACACGGGTGCTACTCACAATTTCATGGCTGTTGAAGAGGCCAAGCGACTTGGTGTTAACATCGTTCAAGGGAATGGTGCCATCAAGACCGTTAACACCAACACTAAACCAATACGTGGGGAAGCCAAGAACGTTTATGTTCACATTGGAGATTGGCTGGGCAAATTAACTTCACCATCGTTGAAATGGATGACTTCAAGGTGGTGCTAGGCATGGAATTCTTTGATCAAGTGTGGGCAATTCTCTTTCCATCCGCCAACTCCATTTGCATTCCTTGCGAGGGGAAGACTTGTATGGTGAACACGGAGCGTGGGTCGAAGGAAGGACCGAAGACCATTTCAGCCATACAATTCGAAAAAGGATGCAACAAGAAGGAGCTATGCTACTTGGCTGTAGCAAAGGTGGTGGATCAAGAAGACAAGTCGGTTGTCGTGCCAACCAAGATAAAAGAAGTTCTGTAGGAGTTCAAGGATGTTATGCCGGCTGAGTTTCCCAAGAAGCTTCCTCCTCGAAGGGAATTCGATCATGAGATCGAGCTAGAACCAGGTTCTAAGCCCCCGTCCAAGGCTCCCTATCGCATGCCATCGCCCGATTTGGAGGAGTTACGTAAGCAACTTAAAGAGCTGCTGGTTTCCGGGTAAATACGTCCCTCTAAATCCCCATATAGTGCCCCGGTTTTGTTCCAAAAGAAAAAGGATGGATCGCTGCGCATGTGTATTGACTACCGGGCGCTCAACAAAATCATGGTGAAAAACAAGTACCCTGTACCGCTAATTGCTGATTTGTTCGGTCAACTTGGCAATGCTAAGTACTTTATGAAGATGGATCTGCGGTCGGGCTACTATCAAGTAAGAATTTCCGAGGAGGACGAGGCCAAGACGACTTGCATCACAAGGTATGGATCGTATGAATTTCTCGTAATGCCGTTTGGCCTCACAAATGCACCAACAACGTTTTGTACCTTGATGAACAAGCTCTTCCATCCATTCTTGGACAAGTTTGTGGTGGTGTACTTGGACGACATCGTAGTATATAGCCGCACTATGGAGGACCATGTGGCGCACTTGCGGCAAGTTTTTAAGGTACTACGAGAGAACGAGTTGTACATTAAGTTGGAAAAATGCTCGTTCGCCCAAGAAGAGGTTTAATTCTTGGGTCACCGGATTAAGGAAGGAAAACTCATGATGGATGAAGCCAAGGTAAAGGCGATTCAAGAGTGGGAAGCACCAACCAAGGTCCCGGAGCTTCGTTCGTTCCTTGGATTGGTCAACAATTATCGCTGTTTCATCATGAGTTACTCGGCGAAAGCTGCACCTTTGACTGATTTGCTAAAAAAGAATAAGCCGTGGGTATGGGATGAGCAATTTGAGACAGCTTTCAAGGCGTTAAAAGAAGCGGTTATGTCGGAACCTGTCTTAGCACTCCCTGACATTACAAAACTGTTCGAGTTACACACTGACGCATCAAATTTTGCCATTGGAGGGGTCCTTATGCAAGAAGGACATCCGATCGCGTTCGAGAGCAGGAAGCTTAATCATACCGAGAAGAAGTATACGATGCAAGAAAAAGAGATGACAGCGATAGTGCACTGTTTACGTACTTGGAGGCATTATCTTCTCGGATCGAATTTTGTGATCAAGACGGATAATGTTGCTACGAGCTACTTTCAAACCCAAAATAAGTTAAGTCCTAAACAAGCTCGATGGCAAGACTTCCTTGCTGAGTTCGATTATGTCTTGGAGTATAAGCCGGGGAAGGCTAACGTGGTGGCCGATGCACTAAGTCGAAAAGCCGAGTTTGCTGCCATCACTAGACCAACTTTCGATCTCCAAGAACAAATCAGGGAGGGTCTAAAGGAAGACTCGTTCACAAAACATCTCTTCACTTTGGCCAACAAGGGAAAACAACTCGATTTTGGGTGAATGATGAGTTGTAATTCACAAAGGGGAACCGACTCTTTGTGCCTAGATGGGGAGATCTTAGGCGCAAGATCATGAAGGAGTGCCATGATTCGCAATGGGCTGGTCACCCGGGAGTTAAGCGGACGGCAACGCTAATCGAATGTACATTTTATTGGTCACGTTTAAGAGACGATGTGGAGGCATATGTTCGAACTTGTCTAGTTTATCAGCAAGGCAAGATCGAACAACGTCACCCTGGGGGATTATTGGAGCCTTTACCTATCCCAAAAGGGCCATGGGAAAGCATTTCCATGGAGTTCATCGCTTGTTTACCAAAGTTTGAAGGCTCCGGAAGCATCATCGTGGTGGTCGATAGGTTCTCAAAATATGGAACCTTTATTCCAGCACCTGCCGACGTTACAGCTGCTGAAACGGCCAGGTTGTTTTTCAAACATGTCAGTGATCGAGACCCGTGTAATTGTCAGTTAGGTTCTCGAAGTATTGGGGCATACCACAAGTAATTGTCAGTGATCGAGACCCGCGATTCACTGGGAAATTCTGGTTGGAATTGTTCAAGATCATGGGGACAAATTTGAACTTTTCAACCAGCTTCCACCCCCAAACCGATGGCCAAACGGAAAGGGTTAACGCTATTGGAGTTGTACCTTCGACATTATGTTAGCGAAAATCAAAGGGACTGGGCAAGCTCCTTGATGTGTGATGTACATAAAAATATACATCTTTTAAGCATCAAATAATATCTAAAAACTGCAATTTCTATCAAATAACATAGCATAGAAGATTACTTATCATAATAAAATATAATTTCAGGAGAAACCAAGCCCCAAACGAAGAAACAAGCAAAAAGACGAAGAAAAACATAAGAAAACACAAGAAAACAAAGAAACACACCCCCATGCCTCAAGAAACACGCCCCCATGCTCCTGAACACAAGAAAACACAAAATCTGGAAGCAAAAGCACGGGGCCGTGCCTACCAAACACGGGGCCGTGGACGAGAACACAGAAAAGACAAAAAAGAATTAGCACATGTCACTAGAAACCACGGGGCCGTGCCTATCAACCACGGGGTCGTGGCCACCTTTCAGAAAAGACAAAATAAATCTGGCACATGTCATAAAAATACACGGGGGCGTGCCCACCAACCACGGGGCCATGCCTCACACTCCAGATTGCCTATAAATAGAGGCTCTTGTGCCATTTGAAGAGTGTGCCTTGAAAAGAGTTCTATCCGGTTTTCACTTATAAAAACACACACTAACACTCTCTTTGTAGATCTAGTGAAGAGTTTGAAGGCTTGGAGGTCATCACCATTAACCATCATCATCAACCATCATTACCATCATTAAGAAGGAAGATTCATCTACAATTGGTTAGATTATTCCAAGTTTAATCATGTATTTGTTATCATCATTCATCTTAATGTTTATCATCATGCTCATTATGAGCTAAACTCCTTTTACCATCTAAAATCTATGAAGAAGCTTTGTTTTACTTGATAATTAATCAAGACATGTGATGTAGTCTAGTAAAGTACATGGTTATATTACAATTATTTTTTGATGAGAAATGTTTCACCATCTTAAATCACTAATTCAAAGTTGGTGGTTGTCAATTCTATTGGCAATCGTTCATGATCGATTCATGTTCTTGAAAGATAGAAATACTTTGATACATTATCGAAACATGGATCCTTATATTGTACTTAGAAATGATGAGATATAAGTTATGATGTATTTCTCTAAACCTTGGTAATCCGAAAATGGCTTTGCCTCGATATCAAATTAGTTAAAGAAATCATATGTTAACGGAATGTGTAATTATAACCTACATAAATCAACCAATGGGAGGTTGTGTGATGAACTACAACCACCCGAAGTTGTTAGAATTGGTATTTGAGAAATCGAAGTCAATCCTAATCTTTCTACTTTACGAAACTACTTGCCAACTTAAATTGACATCATTGAGATGGTATGACATTAGGAAAGGGTGGACTTCAAAATGCGCATGCTATCTCCTTAGTGCCAAAGATGCTCACTTAAGGTTTAAGGAGCTATCTATCATATATTGCTATGGCAAGTTTATCATATGTCTAAATATTAGTTATCAATGTTAAAATGGAGTGGATTCTTGATCTTAGATGGTAACCTTCACATAATTGAACAACTCGTTTAGAATTTCTTGTCTTGGTCACCTATATATTATATATAAGTATTTACTTTTTATAAAAAGTTCAAAAATTAACCCCAAAATGATTAAACCCTCTGATTAAAGCGAAACAACGATTTATTATTAGAAACCTTTGTGTCCACGGATCGATACTTGGTTCTTACCAATACTATTCTACATATACGATAGGTACACTTGCCTATTTTGTGTGTGTTCAGTCTTTGCAGAAATCACTTTTATAAATTTAAAACACGATCTTGTGCAAAAAGCAACTCATTCCATCCTTGTATAATTTTACTACCACACGCAACATGCATCAAGTTTTTAGCGCCGTTGCCGGGGACACGGTACGTTTCTAAGAACAATCCAAGTTTTAATTTAATCATTGTCTATAGTTGTACAAATTTTTAACTTTTATTTTATTTTATCCGTACTTTTACTAAATACTAATATATATAATTTTCCGGCTAGCCTACTTTTTACCTTTATTTACCTTACCCTCACTTTAGCATTAACTAATTTAGATCCTAGTTTAGTATAAAATAGCTTAGCCTAACTCGTAGTTTAACTTAGACCAACTTTTAGTACTAACTTTAACTAACTTTTACTTTAGTGTTTAATTTTGATTTAGTCCCATGTATGACCTCTACTTTTGAATCCGAGCTTGTTTCTCCAATTTCTGAACCGGAACGACTCTTTCGTCGACGAACTCGTAAACGGGCTACAGAAACCGCCGAAGCAATCAAAGACGAATCAGTAGACGCCACCACATCAGGAGAAAATCAAACCGAAGAAATGTTGGCGGCCCAGATCAATGAGCCGAACATGAGCCAGTATGCCAAGGCATTTCTCGAAGGCTATGGCAATGGAGTGGCTCCACCCGATATTACCAAACATTTCGAAATAAAATCAAGCACCATTCACATGGTGGAAAATTCAGTTCAATTTCATGGTCTCCTCGACGAAGACCCTCTTTCTCACATATCTAGATTCCTACGAATATGCGGAACCTTCAAAATTCAAAACTGTTCAGAAGATCAAATCAAACTCAAACTCTTTCCTTTCTCTCTAAGGATTCAAGCCTTAGAATGGATAGAGTCCCTTTCCTCTGATTCCATCACCACTTGGGACCAGATGGTTGAACAGTTTCTCCTCGAATATTTTTCTCCCGATAAAACTGCCAAATACCGAGCCAGCATTACCGGATTCCGGAACGATGATGATGAATCGTTACACGCAGCATGGGAAAGATACAAAAGTCTTCTAAGAAGATGTCCACACCATGGACTAAGCGTAAGGTTACAAGTTCAAACTTTATTTGACACACAATCCAGTCAAAACAAACAGGCCATCGACCAGATCGCTGGTGGAGACCTGTGATCCAAATCACCTAACGAAGCATTTGAAGTCCTGGAGAAGGCCGCAAAGAAGAGTTTCGCTTACAACCCACCAATATCTACACCTACCCATAAAAGAATACACCACGTTGATTCCAACACTCTTGTCACAGCACAGCTTGAAGCCCTTTCTAAAAAACTCGAACAACTTCAAGCCGAGCTGACAAAAACCAGACTCACTTGTGACACCTGTGAAGAAATCATAAGACAAGTGACTATAAACAAGTCATTATGGCCATGGAAGAATTCGATTTCGTCGCTCGACAGAACAATGTTTTCAACAATAACTACAATCCAGGATGGAGAAACCACCCGAATTTCAGTTGGAAAGACGGAGGTAACACTCAACCTTTATCCGAATTTGAAAAGAGACCTGTAAATCAACCCTTGCAGCCTAAACCTCAATTTCAATATCAGAGTTCTAGTAGCCATCAAAACCCTAGCTAGTTATAGATTGAAGAAATGCTAATCCAACTAATGACCAAAACATATGAAGCAGAAAAGAAAGCCGACTCAAGAGCTGTTAATATCAGCGAGTATTATCAAAACATGAAGCCGATCTCAAAAGTCAACAAGCATCACTTCAGAACCTAGAAACTCAAAATCGGACAAATTGCCCGACATTTATCCGAAAGACCACCTGGCACCCTTCCAAGCAACACAATCACCAACCCAAATGCAACAGCTAACGTTGTTACACTCAGAAGTGGTACGACCACTGTTGTCTCACCAACTTCAGAACCAGTTATGGGAAAGAAATTTCCTGATGAAACACAGGAAAAGCTGACCCCAACAAGCACCGTGCAGCCAAGGAGCCAGTCCGAACCTATGTTCCACCTATTCCATACCCCGGAAGACTGAAGCAGGAGCGATTGGAAGCTTAGTATGGGAAGTTTCTAGAACTCTTAAGCAACTCCATATCAAAATCTCCTTTGTCGAGGCTATTGCTCAGATGCCAAAATATGCCAAGTTTCTCAAAGAAGTGCTGAAAAACAAAAGGAAGCTGGAGGAGCTCTCGCATGTCACCCTAAGTGAAGAATGTTCAGTTGTCCTCCAAAGCAAGCTACCAACAAAGATGACCGATCCAGGGAGCTTTACTATCCCTTGTCTCATAGGAAATTTGTCTGTTAGCAATGCCCTGGCTGACCTAGGAGCTAGTATTAATTTAATGCTTATGCGGTTTTTGCAAAACTAGGAATAGGAGAACCAAAGCCCACTCGCGTGAGCATTCAATTAGCTGACCGATATGTTAAATATCCTCGGGGCATTGTTGAAAACATGTTTGTCAAAATTGACAAGTTGTTTTTCCAGTAGATTTTGTAATTTTAGACATGGAGGAAAACAAAAGTGTACCTCTGATTTTAGGAAGACCCTTTTTAGCCACCGCAAAGACTATTATTGATGTTTGCACCGGCAAACTCACTCTAAGGGTCAATGACGAGGCAATCACTTTTGACATAAGAAAATATATGCAATATCCGTAACAGCACGATTGCACATTATATTGTTGACATTATAGATTCCATCATAGAGTTTAACTAGTGATTTTACTATTGTCAATCACTTTTGACATTATAAATATTTACTATTGTATATTTTTTGATGACTAGTGATTTTACTTGTCCTGTTTTTATATAATACCTAAAAAAAGCAAAAAATCATGTCAAAATTTAAATTTATTACATCACAACGATAGAATAAATTAAACGATACCATATGATTCAAAATGTAACCACACATCAATATAATTTTTTTAATAAGTAGTTACATTAGAAATATACAATAGTTTTTCACAAAAAGTTGTATTATTTATAAAATTGCTCTTATAAAATTGAATTATTGTACTAATTGGTAAAATACGAAAATAATAACATATTAATAATAATTGGAATAAAAAAATCTAATAGACCACTAATCCCCCGCCCTTTTAACAACCGTGTGCACATTTATTGAACCAAACCATCACATCGCATCGTCGTCTTCATCATACCACCGTAGTCCCACCACCAGCCATCTATCTATCCACCCTTTGTTCTTCTTGCCCACGTTTAACAAAATCTGCCTTTGAAACACGCACGTTACAGCTGGGACTTGATGAAATTCGGTATGTATCAGTTCAGTTTGTTAAGATCTTGCTACAACAATGAAAAGGATAAGCTCAAATAATAAAATCATGATATGTCCAAAAGTATACTAGCTCATGTTTTAAATCGACCAAAGTACAATAACGATACACATGCGTCATGGTGCCTGCTATTGTAAAGCTTACGATACAAAAATTATATATTTTGAAGCCAGTTTCGTTTTCAACAAAATTTATGGTTGAATGTTGAGAAATCACAATTGTGTATTCATTTTTTTATAAGTTAACAAAAGCAAGTTATTGATGAAAAATCAGATTGAATGATAAATAAATTGGCCAAAAACCTATATCATTTTTAACTAATTTCATTAAAATGTAATGTTTACATCGATATAAAAGGCAACAAGCGACGCCGCTCATCCGACATACCTTTTGATCAATTTTGAAAACACTGATAGATTAGGTTTCTTGTTGTTGTAAGACAACCAAGGAGTTTTCATGCCATGTAGGCATGTTAACACTTGAAACACCACCCCGATCCAAGGAAAAGGGGGTTAAAAAGTGGGTTGGTTAACACATTAACGCTTTAAATGTAACATCTAGTGGGCCCAGTTCCAAATGCCCCAATTAAAGTTTGTCTTCTATTTTCTTTAATCTCTAGTTAGTCCACAACGTGATAGATAAAGACGAGTTAGTTAAAACTATTGTCTACGTGACTAACATGTCAAGTCGCTATGCACTTTTACTTAGCCCAAACATATAGGCTTGCTATGTATCAGGGCTAGTCCTGAGGGTGTGCGAGCCGCACCTTCGACCGAGGCACGTAATTTTCGAGGCCAAAATATTTATACATATATTTTTTCGGTAAAAGATCCCGAGTCAAACGACATCGTCATGTGGTCGATTCGGTCATTAATTTTGATATTTTAAACCTCGCCGGAAAATACTTCACTGGGAAGCATAACCGGAAATCAAGCTTTCATTCATTTTGGAGCTGGTGACACAGAAAATGACAAAATTAGTCCCAGATCTTTATGTCATAATTATCTCTAATATTTACATACACCCATTTTAGCTTTCCTTTAGTTATGTTTCACCCTTAATAACTTTTATAACAGCAACATACAAAATCCTTTAAGCAATTTAAAAAAAAATAATTTTACATTAACATAACTATATTAATTCTCATAAAGTTTGTATTAATAAATCGTATAAGTGTGACATTCGTCAATTTCAGGTTATCTTATATTTGTTTTTATGTTGTAAACCGACCCGATTTATATCCCAAACATTTCAATATATAAAAGATTGGATTTTATGTTACTAAATCATTCCCGCTTGTTCAATTTGAAAAACCCCTTTTACGGATCAAAAACGAACTTTCGGGACGCAAAACGAACCACACAAGACGAGCTGGACCAACCCTCCCCACCCCGAACCACGCCGCGCCGCGCGGCCAGGGCAAAGGGGCTGGTCGCGTGGCGCGATGGCCATCAGATCAGTTTGTTTGTTTGTTGGTTGTTTGTGCTATTATCCAATCCGAATTTTTACCCATTAGACCTCATGTTTGACCCTTTCAATCTTATCATATTTATACCCAACCTCATGCTTCATTAATCCCTGCTCACACTTCATCTTCTCCCACAAATTCTTAAGATTTAAGGTTATTTTTCATGTTCTTGGCAGTTTGACTTTCAAAAGTCAAACTGACCTTAGTCTTTCATTTTAATTAACTTGTTAGCTTTTATTAATTCTTGAAGATTGTTATACAACATATATATAATATACACCCCTTGTTACCTTTGGTGGTCACTTCCCCGGTCTCGGTCGGGCCTCGTAAGGCAAGGCTACATGGAGGAATCACGTGGGTCTTGATATATATATAATTATATAACTTGTTTATGCTTAACTTCTACTCATTTTATTTTATATATCATATTTATGAAGTTCTATGGTAATGAGTTTGTAGAGACTAGCCTCGGTTTAACCGTAAATAGCTCTAAACCGTAGCCCGAACTTGTTTACTAGTTTTGTTAAATAATCGTACAAACATGCTTTATGTTGGATTTAAGTTTCTAAAATTATTTTTTATGAGTTCCATGGTTATGGGTTTGTAGAATCTAACCTCGGTCTTAACCCGAAACAAGATCCGATCCGAAAACCGAACTTTCGTTTAAATACTTTATTGTTAACTTTTAAGTATCATCATATATAAATTATTATACAAGTTATTTGATGTTTGGGAATGTAGTAACCATTCTTAATCTTATTCCGAGATGGAAACCGAACCAAACCGAACTAAACCGATTTCACTCGCTTAAGACACACAAGTGTGTTTCTAGTTATCAAGACTTGTATATTTCTTTAAAAATACTTTACAAAATGATTTTTATTATTTTCTTAAAAGTACTTGGAATGTTGAATCCAACTTAATCTTATAACAAAGTTTGGATCGACAAAATTAAACACTCGCTTAACGGGAGTTGTTAGTTCTAAAACAATAAAATTACATACTTTGTTAAGTCTTATTAAATTTTATTGAGTTATCTCATAACATTCGTTATTTTGGAAAGTTGACTTTGGGTTTGACCAATTACCAAGACCCGAACCAACAACTCGAGCATATTATAAAGGGATTTGCATTCTTGCATTTTTACCCACCTTATTACTTAACATATGTTGAGTAAAATTAAGGGCTATATACTTTAACCCGGTTTCGGGCAAACTTATATTTTTAAAGGACTATTATATAATTTCGTAAATATTTACATTTAACCCTTAAACTTTAAATTGTTTACATTTCCTAGCATTTATTTTATTTAAAGACTTCCTAGACAACCTTTCTAATACAAGACTTCCTTTCATCTAGACTTTGCTCGTTAAACCTCATCTTTCCGGTTACTCGTCATTTTATCAAACCAAGTTTATTACTTGAATGTGAGTACTTTCATTCCCCGTTTTTCATCTTTCGTTTTGGGGGTGATATTGCATACTTATTCAAATTAAATGTTTTATACTTGAGTCTTAAACCATAAACTTTATTATATACTTTACTTAAATAAATGCTCGATTTGGTGTTATATGCTTACATGCTTAAGTGCTAATGTGTTTACCGCTTTTGGTTGGTTGATTCATAGATCCGAGTATATTTGGCATCCCCTTATAGAAAGGCATCGTTAATGTATTCTTATTAACGATTTCATATAAATCTGATCTATTTGGTATTCTCTTATGGCAAGGTGTCGTTAATGTATTCTTATTAACGGTTTCATATAAATCCGAGCTATTTGGTATTCTCTTATAGCAAGGTGTCATCAATGTATTCTTATTAACGATTTCATTATCTAAATTGTTGCTATTATTTATTGTTTTGTATACAAGTTGTGGAAATTTCTTATTATATACTTATTGATCAAAACTATGAAATTGCTCACCAACCTTTATGTTGACAAATTATATTTTATGCAATGTTACAGGTTTGACTTATGGTTGACTCGCGGACTTGAAGAAAAACGTTATCAAGGCTATTAGGATATTAGTAAAGTGAACAATATATTATTTGCTATGTTTGAATTCGATTATTGTATGAACAAGTTATGTGACTCTTTATGATTTTATGAATTTAAAGGAGTTGATTAACTATTATCACTTTAATAGTGTCTTGTGTTCTTGAGCAATACGTTGCACCCCGGCATGTTCCGCCGCCTTTGGTCGAGGTGTGACAATAAGCATTAAATTTTGGGTTTCAAAAATCGGGGTATTAAAGTAATACTATATGTTTTCTATGTTTATAGTTATAACATTAATCGTTGTTTATAAACATTAACTTATAAATTTCATTATTTGTTAAGACTACGGGTCTTTTTTATTTCAACTCGGCCGAGTTATTTAAATCCTTAGAGACGAACCTAGTATTTATGATCAATTCAGAAACAATATCAATCAATAAAAGTACATTTTTTTCTTGCATTAGCTAATATAATTCTAATTGCACCTTTAACAAATAATTCAAAAGTGAGAAGTATGTTTCCTTTGACTTTGACCACTTTAATAATTTAATTTTAAAAGAAGTATATAAACTATATTTGAATACATTTTATATTAATAGATTAAACTGCTTTATCTAGTATCTATTTATAAAACCACTTCACTATTAGATTTATTATATAGATGGGGAAAAAAATAATCATTATGATAATTATCAAACCATAAGTTGAAGGATATATGAAAGGCTAGGATCTTTCCAACCCAAAACATATATAGAAACCATCGAGCATGAGATCGGGCATGAAGTTGACGTTAAACCCGAGTTAGCTCGAGTTTGACGTCGTTCAGGAAAAAAAAACTTAGATTTTACTTTTTATTCTTTATTAAGTATTTAATTTAATTAGTTTTAGTATTATTACTTATCAAGTATTTAGTTATTTTATTTATAAGTAGTATCAGACATGCATAATTACAATTTAGATTTATAGTAAGTATATTTTATTTAGTCATTTTATTATACTTTTTATGTAATAAAATAAGGGCAATCAACGTTTCTGTTTGAATTTTTTCGGTTGATACCTAAAATCAAACTGAATTCAGATAGTCCAAACTTCAAAACTGAATCGGAAACTAAATTAACATTCGGTTCGGTTTTCAGTTTCAACCAACTTGACCGAATTCATCACTAGAAAGTTTTAAATCCAATTTCGTTTTGTTTCTGGGCAATAAGTACAAACAACACAATCTTTAAAAATAGTCTAAAAAAGAACATACAAAAGACGAAAACAATCTAAAACAAGACAATTAAAGTAAAATGTGATCAGTCAGCAAGTTTAATGGATCGTGGTATTAAGTCAAGTTGAAGCAGGGGTGGATGTAGCATATAATCAGGGGTAGCATCCACTACACCTTAACTTTCTATCGGCAGTGTAATTTTTTTTCTTTTTGGGTTGTTTTCGTATTTCGTTACCCCTGAAAAATATTATGTTACCCCTATTTGTTTAAATACCAACCAATTTAAAAAGTTCAAATTAAATAAAGCTCAAACAAATATAAAACCCAAATTAAATAGAAACCATTATTTTTTTTTTCTTTTGTTTAAACTATAAACATCAAACGAAAACAGACACAAATATAAACAAGCTCAACAAATCATATTTTTTAAAAGTTCAAATCAAATAAAGGCCAAATAAAGTTTATAGCTCTAAGCAAATAGAAACCATTAACCTTTTTTTTTCTTTTTTTTTAAACGAAGAAAATCAAACATAAACAGACTCAACAGAATCATCATTTTGAGGTTGAAATTTTTAATACGGTTTGGATATACAAATTCAAGAACTTGAAAATAGATTTAGTGAGGTCTCAAATAGTTTGTTATAAAATATGTCTGGTTTAAATCTTGAGATTCGTTTTCGAAGTTTGACATATCTAAGAAAGTGGTATTTTCAAAAATGTATACCAATGATTTTAGTAATATAGAAAAAAGATGTATTTCAGGTGATCGTACAACCTTTTATCACACTTTAAATGAAGATGATAAATTTGCAAAATTGGGTGAATGTGTGACCTTGCTCGTGTAATGGTGGAAACCACACTACTTTTCTTTTGGCTTATCAAATATTAAAACTAGCGTTGGTTTTACCGATTGCAACTGCAAATGTTGAAACATATTTTTCTAAAATGAAGCTTATCAATATGGGTTTACGTAAGCGAACGCGTGCTGAGTATTTGAACAATGCTTTCATTTGTGTAGTCGAAAGAGAAACGCTCGATAAAGTAAAAGAACATAATCTAATGACTCGATTTTAAGCTTTAAAAAACCTAATAGGATAAATTTCCACCCTTTGTATCATGTTTCTATTTTTATTTCGTTTACATTGTATGAAATACAATAAAAATAAAAGTTAAATGCTACCTTTGAAATTTATGTCTAGATCCGTCACTCAGTTGAAGTGTTTAAACTAAACATGGCTGTTGGCTAATTAGAGTAAATATAAAATCACTTAAATTAGAAAAGTAATATTGGGCTAAACTAAACATGGGTATTGGCTTATTAGGGTAAACCTAGGCACTCATATTAAAAAAGTGATATTGTGGCCAATATTCCTCGGTCTAAAACTCTAAATGGTTGACAACTTGAGATAGGTCAAAACTGACTAACAGAGACTTTATTGTAAAGAATAGAGGTTTGGGTCACACTTGTGACAAAATTGAAGAGTTTCAGATTAGGCTAAAAAGTTTTCTCATATGAGTTTTCTTATGAGGATGAAATGAAGGTGATAGGGGTAAGTCAGGGATCTAAATGGTCGTTAAAAAAATTATATTATTCGGTTTGAATTGAAATAAGGATCTTGAGACCAAAAAGCCAATTTTGTTTTGGTCTGAAACATATTGACAATAGATTCTGTAATTCGTTTTGATTTTAACCTTCGGTTAAGGTTATAATTGGTTTCAACCCAATATCAGACTCTCTTTAATAAAACTTATCATGTAATTATACAACTATTATATAAAATAAAATTTATTATAGTTACATAAATAATAGACAAATTTAGGTTCGTAACCAATTTAAGATAACTATATACGCCTCTAGTTTAACTCTGGTCGCTACTAGTTTTTAACATACTAACAAGTAACAACTGAGTAGTTAACAAAAATCTCTTTTAACAAGTAACAACTGAGTAGTTAACAAACCAAAATAGCCATGTTGACTAGTTTTCTTTTACAAATAGTCACTCAAATTAGCGTACCATTTCATAGTCATTCCCATTTGAAGCTAATGATTTCTTTTATCAATGTTACTAAATACTAAATTTAAAGTTACAAGAAAAATATAACATATAAAAGGCTGCTAACCCAAGTTGATATATGTGGGAGCCGACGAGCTTATGTGCACTAGCTGACTAAGAGCATTTACAATGGAATTCTCATTCCTCATTCAAATAATTTAAAAATATATATATATATTTACTAGTTTTTATCCCCCGTATTACGGAGGGTTGTTTTTCATTATTCGTTTATAATATTTATATATTTTTTGGATTTTAATTTTATTTATTGTATACTTATGATACAAGGGTTTCATAAATAAATAAGATGTTATAACCCGGTTTAAAAATTATTTTGGTTTGGTAAGACCCATGACACGCTTTTTTTAGCTATAAAATTGTATTTTAATTATAAATAATATATATCATTTTTTAAATATATCAAATATTATTTTTTAGTATATCCCTATTTTATATGATTTTCATATCAAAAATTTGGTGAATTTATTTATAATTTAATGAGATGATATAACCTGTTTAAGGAATATCTGGGTTTGGTGAGACACATACCCGTGAATTCGGATCAAATGCATGAGAAGCCTCCATTTACAAATAATGCAATCTGATAGCTTGAGAGAATTTAGGGAGCAACCAGAGAACTTTTAAATGTTTCGTTTATATATATTATAGATATAGATGGATAGATTAATAATCTTTATATATTCAAATGTTCGGTACATGTAGATGTTAATTAATTAAATTTTCAGTCTATCGTAGTGTCAAAATTCAACACCATAAACATGAACCGGGAACAAAGAAAATTAGATTGATACACATAATAAAAAAACATAAAAGCTAAACTATAAATTAAAATATTTTATAATGAAATTTTTTGAATTTGCAAGTAATTTATACAATTTTGGTTTTTACGTATAACAGTTATATCTTGTATATCTTGTTATAACAACAATTACTAATATATGTTTACATTTAAAGCATAATATAGTTAATATAATATTCATATATATATCTATACTATATATAATACATAAGTAAAGGGCAAATATATTACATTTTAGTATATCACTACTTTATAGGATTTTTATATCAAATATTTGGTGAGATTAGTTTTTTAATTTAATGAGATGTTATAACCCGTTTAAAAAATATTTGGGTTTGATGAGACCCATACCCGTAAATTCGGGTCAAATGCATGAGAAACCTCCATTTAAAAATCAAGCAAATCTGGTAACTCCAAAAAAGGGGGAGCGACCACATCGCGACACATAGGATTATTATGTTTTCGTTTATATATATTACTAGGTTAGTTACCCGTGTAGCACACGGGTTAGAGTAAGTATTTTTTTTAAATAATAACATAATGTGAAATACAAAAAAAGGTATCACATATATAAAGTTATATTATACAGGATAAAAAATTACATATTACGTAATTTGGATATAAAAAGCTGTTAGAAAATTCATAAATCATAAATTATTTCTTTGTTATTTTCTATATCAAAACTTAGGTGTAAATAACTACTTTTTTAAACCAACTCGTGAACCAAAACTCATTTTAATCTTAAACTGTTTTGACATGAACAATATTTGATACTTTAATCAGTTAAGAAACTCATCCGTTTCGTATTGGTTACTTATAAAAATCTAATATTAATAACTAATGCAATATATTTTATATTAAACAAATTAACATATTTATGATATTATTAATTCCTTTAAGTTAGAATAGAATTATTAAAAATTGAAAATAAAATATCAAAAAGAGAACTGTATTTAATATGAGAGAGAGGAGAGAAAGTTTTGTAAGGATGAATATAGTGATGACATGTGACATTTAGAAACTTTATTTATTAAATAGTATAGATAGATTTATAAAATTTGTTCACCTTTTAAAAATCATCAACATTTGATTACTTATATACATTCTTAAGCAATTAAATAATACTTGTTTAAGCGTATTAAAATATAAGATATGATATGAACATTGAACTTTCAAATACGAAGATTTACTTCGGTATCCATAATATTGTATTTGTTTTTATAATTTGGGTATGAAGAATAGGATGAGGACTCTAAATTGAGTACTCTGACCGTCTAACCATAATTAAGTAAGGGCTAGATAAGCCGGCATGTTATTTAACTTGCTAAGATAATCTATCGATCTACATGTCCGTGTCAACTAATGAGGTGGAATGGTTTTTAAATTTAGTTTAGTGTTTGACACATATCACTCTCTGAGTGATCTATCATCATCATCATCATCATCAATTAGGTGGTTAATGGGATTAATTTAGGGTTTCGACTTAAACCAGTTTAGGGTTTTAAACCGGTTTATACACCTCTACTCATAAACGTCGACTAAGCCGTAGACGCCTTAGCCAACTTAGCTGACGCGACTCAATCCGGTTCGTTTAAAACGTAGACGCCCGTAAAACGACTCAAATCCAATTTAGTTATTTTCCATTTATACCCCTAATTATTTCCAATGATTAAAACTTTATTTCCTATATAAAATTTTTGGCGGTCTTTTAATTTTTGGCGGGGGTAAGGGGTAGATACAAGTAACGTCCAAAAACATTGAGATAAGTGAGACAAGGGGCAGTTTGGTCATTTAAACATTGCCGCGCCCTAGGGTTTTTTCTTTCTGAGCCGTTAAATTCATTTCATTTTATTTTGCCGCTATCATCACTTCTTCACTCCTTCATATTCATCTTCATTTCTCTCTCTATATTATATATTTATATTTATATTTCTCTGCAAAACCCTCAAGTGATCAATCACCTGCAACTTATTATATTCACTCGATCTGTTTTCAGCTTTCACCATATGGGTTTGCTTCAAGATTCAAGATTTATCACCTGATTAGCTCGAATTCGATATTGATCAGCTGTTTTAGCATCTGGGTTGGTCTTCATTTCAGTCAAATCGACTTTGATCGCTTGATTCGGTGGCGATCGTGTAGTACGGATCAGTGGTTTGATCGATCGATTGGTTTGGAAATGGGGGATTTAAGTGATAAGGTGAGTGATTGGTGTGATAAGTATTTGGTTGTTTGATTTGAAAGTTATTATTATTATTATTAAATAATTAATATGTGTTTGTGTTATTAGGGTTCTGAGTGTGAAGACATGAATATGATGATGAAGTTGAAACGGAGTAGTCCGGGATCGGAATCATCGGACGGTGGAAGTGAATCCATCAAAACATGTGCCGATTGTGGGACCACTAAAACCCCTCTCTGGCGTGGCGGCCCAGCTGGCCCTAAGGTATTTTTTTCATTTTTCTTTTATTTAATTTTAAATATTAAGGTTTTTTCTTTTAATTTTAAACCCTAATAATTTGATATTGAAAAACTCTCATTTCCTGATAATAAACAGAGGATAATTATTTTTATAAAAAATCAAGAAGCTTGTTTTATTATTATTATTATTATTATTATTATTTGTTTTTTAATGTTTTTTTTAAATAATAATATATATAATCTTTTTTATTTAAAACTAGCTTTATGGTTTTTATAATTTTTTTAAAAATAATTATAAAAAATGATCTTGTTTATTAATAAGAAAATGAGAGTATTTAATGACACAAATTTTTTGATCATCTGTATTATAAAAAAAGTTGTAAAAAATCAAGAATTTTGGTTTAATGTTTCCACAAAAAAATTATAATTTTTTTGTGGAAAACAAGCTTAATTATTTTTATCAAAAAAACATTTTTTGTTTTCGAAAGAAAAAATTAAGAGTTTTTTGATAACAGACTATCAAGAAAAGTTTTTAATTTTTTTCATACTGACCATGAATCAATAAACAAGAATCTTGGTTTAATTTGATAATTTGATGGATTAATATTTATATTATTATTATTATTATTATTATTATTATTACAGTCTCTCTGCAATGCTTGTGGGATTAGAAGCAGGAAGAGGAGAAGGGCACTTCTGGGGATGACAAAAGAGGAAAAGAAAGCCAAGAAAGCCGCCACCACGGCTGCAGCCACAACCTCCGGTGGTGATAGCCAAAATAGCAGTCCAAATAGCGGTTTAACCTCGGGCAACACCAATAGTTTTTGTTTGAAGAAGAGATTATTGGCGCTTGGATCGGATGTGGTTTTGCAGAGACCGAGATCAAGGATCACGAAACGCAGGAGGAAGCTTGGTGAAGTAGAACAAGCTGCATTTTTATTAATGGCGTTATCTTGTGGTTTTGTTTTTGCTTAATTAAGAAAAAAAATTAATTAGGGTTTTTTTGTTGTCTAATGGTGAAGCATCAAAGAGTGAAGAATGAAGATTAAGATGTAATTGTTCTTTGATTGGAACTTCTAATTTTGTTTGGTGAAATTTAATGATTATGTTTTAGTTTTGTTAGTAGTTTAATGGATGTGATTAGTTAAGTGGTTATATTGTATTTTTTTTTATTAAAATGATTTAATTAGCATATTATAATGTGTGATTAGGACATGGTGGTAGTTGAGTTGCTTTCAGCATCAATAATGAGCAATCTTTGTTTACTAATTTTCAACTAATGCATGAATAAGTGTACAAATTTGATTTTATATGATATTGTCAATATGTTCAACTAATAATCATTATTTGACATGGCATGTTTAGTAAAGCTCAAAAGACGGAGATTGCTCATTGACATTGTGTCCGGTCAGTGGCATGGTTAGGAAATTTTTCCTACGGGTTCAGAGAATTTCGATGGACGGATGGCTGATTGCGTATCACATAAGTTTGGGTTTTCTACGTAATTGGTGTCAAATTTCTACAAAACTTTTATTTGTTTTTTGTTTGTGCTTTTTTTGTTTACCTTAAGTCATTTCTCGATAAACGAGTCATAAAGTTAAGGTGTAACACTTTTCTTTGGCTCTTTCTCTTGTGTCTTGTCCAACATGGAGGCTTTATGGCCGAACTATTCGTCCACCAACATTCGGCTCCAATATAAGTATTTCTTTATGTTGCACCACTTAATAATAATAATCATTTATGGCCTTAAATCCGAGTCATTTTAGGGTTAATTTTTGGTTCTCAAATGTCAAGCTCATTGTTTCACATTCAAGAATTTGTAGTACTTTTCATTGTTGATTTGGTTTTGAATTCCCGACTGTTGCCCAAAATGCATCAACAATTTGGTATTTCTTGATATCCATATTCATATAACTTTCTCTTTCCAAAACTAATTAAACAAATGTATCCAATCATTTTAAATACTGGTGTTGTTAACAACAAAAAAGCGCATATAACACACTTATCACACATGTTTCCATCACAAGTGAGACACGAGCCCGCAACCTTGTGGTTGCTACATTAACATCATCGCTAGTAAAAAGAAAACATTTTGTATTGATCTCTTTCTTTTTGTTTTTTGGTTGCAAAAGCCTTATGGAATTAAGGGTGCCTCATTAAGTTTTAGATTTTTATTAATTGCATCAAAATGATTCCATCAGACTGTCCCAGTTTTTTTGGTTAGGAAAGACATGTGCTTTTCAAAACATAAAGGGAAGAGTACTTCTGTTGGAGAAGGATAATGGCCCTCCTCAACTTTGGGCGATCTAAAGGACAACCTTTAACCATATTTGTACTTTCATTCTCATATTGGTCTTCATAACTCACATCTTTATTTGTATTTTAAAACATGGAATATCCTTTTGACTTGGTGTGTAGGTATCTCTATGCAAATCATTAGCTTAATAACATGTTTATATTGTTTGTGTTGTAATGGATTGATCTTAATGGTTCTGGGATGTTTATATTAGTTTCTTTTATGTTAATTGTTTGGCCAAAGAGTAGAGTAACTATTCTTAAGTATAAAGGTATTTATTAATCAGTCTAGGTCGATTACTATATTGTGCAGGGCTCGAGCTCGGTTTATTTTAATTAAAGAGGGTTAGAGCCTGAGCTCAGCTCGTGAATAATTTATCAAGTTTGAGCTCATTTCATATACTATTTATTAATTATCTAATTTATAAATTTATATTGTTTATAACTACTTACATGTATATTTATATTAATAAAGTTTATGTATATACAGTATATATTTTGTAATTAGATTTATCATATATATACACACACACTATTAGATAAACTCGTTTAGGCTCACGAGCCGGCTTGAGCTCGGTATGTGAATCTTGGGCTCAACCTCGATAATTAAGTCATCCTTAATAAAAGCTCGATCTCGAGAAATTCATGAACAACTCAGATCTATTACACCTAGGGTTGTCATTTTTATCCGTAACCCGACCCAAATAACTATTAGCCCGAACCCGAAAGTACCCGTACTTATGAAACCCGAACCCGAATCTAACAAAACTGAATACAACCTGAACTAATACGAGTCTAGTACCGAGTACTTTTTAATGGGTTTTAGGTAAACCCGAAAAATCCGTTTTACCAAGTCTTCTATTCAATTATTATATATGATGCCTTAGCCTATTCAATGAATATTTTTGCCTATCCAATTTCATTGTTACTTCGCCAATTCCTTTCCGATTCTAACCCCATCTATCGATTATTATTCCAACCTTCATTGATTCTAGCACTAATCACTTGATCGAACGGTTTTTCAAGCTCCGGTCGTCATTGGACTTTTTAATTTCATTTTATAAAGGATTGTGTATTTTGGATTATGTGGTTTGTTATTTACTCATGTTGAAATTTGAAGAATGTAAATTTGCTTGATTTTTATCATATATATATATATATATAAATATACTCACATGATTGATTTCTATTGAGAACCGCTTTAAGTTTTAAGAACTCGAAAGAACTCAACGTAACAAAAAAGAAATTTTGAATTTTTTTTACACATGTGTAATAAATACGTAAGTGTAAGTAATGTACAAAAAACTACCGTAATTTTTTACACACCGAATCGAATTTTTACACATGTGTAACTAAAGTTTAAACTTGTGTAATCAACAAAAATATTTATTCTCTCCCCTGATTTATTTTTTAATCAAATTTAATCTCGGCCACATATTCTAATTAATTTAATTAAATATGTGGTCCAAAATTGAGTTCTTAAAGTTCTTACAACTTATCAAGTTCTCAAAATACCCCTCCCCTATATATTTCTAGTTTTTTTAGGTCAAATACTCAAAACCCGATTAACTCATACCATAAAACCCAATTCCGAACAACCCTAACCTGAATAACTCAGATGAGATTAGGGTCGGGTATGACTACTAGAAATAAATTTCTCAAACCCGAGGACCCGACCCGAAACCCGAAAGTACAACCCGAATAATAGCCCTAATTACACCTCTAATATTGTGTCAAGCCCTTTAATGTATCCGACTATCCTCATCTTGTACTATACTCTACCAGTAATAACAAATTCAGAAGAAAAAATGTCAGATATGTTATAACAGTAAAGTAAGATTACTCATATCTCCTCTCATAACGAGGTAGTGAGCTACAATTTACATATGTTGTTGTCGAGAACTAAGAATCTTACATGCCTTGTGTCGCGAACCTTAATTTACACGAACGGGCTATATTACCATATAAATTGCTTGATTCGTCACATGCTAGAAGACAATATTGTACTGTGGTATATATAGGAAGTGTTGTCATCTAGGGGCTATGCTAGCATGTTCTTATAAATGAAAAGTTATGAAGCCATGCCTAACTTCCAACACAAATTAGGGTGTCGTTTGCAACGCGACTCTTGCATTGTTCTTCACTATTTTCGTCCATTGTAGCCATCGATACTTTTCTTCATACGTGTCAGATATAGATTAGACATTGTTTATTTATTTCAAAATTCAAAGAAGATCGCGTTCTTGGAAAAACAGCCTTAGACGCTTGGGCTGGATAATTTTTCACGTTTTATCTTAAAGCCCATGAATAATTTATTTGAAAAAATGAACAATTGAATCAACATTTTCAATAATTGTCATTGCTCCCGTTAACCATAATTGACTTCTATTAAAATTTGAACTTGTTGTCGTGTCATTTTTTTTTGACTTAATCAAATCTCGAGGCTTTCTTCTTTTTCTTTTTTTTTTTGTTTTACATTTTTTTTATATTTATATTGGACAACAAAATTCCACTTATATCTTACACTTTCAACGATTTAAATCACAACCTCACAATTATAAGAGGGACACCATACCACTAGAAAAGTACGTTATGGGTGAGATTTTCTTTCACTAGCTCTCTCCAGTATATGCATAATAAAATATACATAGAAACAATATAACTTAATAACTTCTCTATCGAACTATGAAGCAATATGTACTCTACTTTGTACATACAAACTTTATCAAACTTTGATATTGAAATTAGCTGATACTAAGAATAACTGAATTACCTCAATCACTAATACATAACATTAATTGACTTCAAGAACTTTGCAAATAGTTATTAAAACCAAGAAATCTAAATCACAAATAAGTAATTGCAATAATCAATATAGCAGATTAAATTCTAACAATAGTTAAAAAAATTACTATTATTTTATCATCAATATAACATACTATTTTTAAACACTTAATTTAGAAAAAGAAAAATAAAGTTGAGTAGCAATAGAGAGTTGGATCCACGGCGGAAGAGGGCGGCGGCTGATGGTGCCGGTGGTGATCTGTAATAATAGTATGGGAAGTAAGGCATAATTGGGTTGGGTGGTTGTGGGGTAGGGTAGTTGTGGTTGTAAGACGGCGGTGGCGGTGGCGGGTAGGTATAATAAGGACCTTGAGAGGTTGGTGGTGGTGGATTATTATAGTAGCCGCCGCCACCGGAGGCAAGCGGTGGAGGGCAGTTAGTTGATGTAGGTGGTGGTGGTGGTGGCCGCGGCGGTGGCGATGGAGACATGATGGGTTGGTTGCATGGGTTATCACAAGCAGCACACATTGTGCATTGGATTTGGTACTTAGAACCAACCCATGAGTTTGAGTTTGATGATCCAATTGCAAGTGAGAGTTGACTTGCAATAAGCATTAAGATCACAATGTTGACTTTTGGTTCTTGATCACCATGTTTACACTAAAAGGACAATTGTGATTGTGAGTGTGTGAGGGGGTTGTGTGTGTGTATATGGAAATAATGTAATGCAATGGTCAACAGAATTTAACGGTAATATGAATGATTATGTTGTTTATTAGTTTTTAATATTTTCATTTGTAAAAGTATAAAGAGAAAAAGGACTTTTGAGAAACAATTATGCTTGTGGACTGGTTGAAAATGTTAAAACTTAAAATGAAAAGCTGCTTCTTTTACACCGTAATTCTTTTAAATGACCTTTTACACCGTAAATATCATTCTTTTCTTGATTAGAAAAAGGTAAAAAATAAAGGTCAATAGTTCTAGTTTCCTTTTAAATATCCTTTTAATTTAAACATATTACATAATCCATCGACAGAAAGGTTATCAGGTTAAAATACGTTTGGGTATGTTAAAATATTATTAAGTATTTAAGTTCAGCTTAAAATATTTTATTATAAAAAGTATCAATTCAGTTCAAAATTAAATATAATAATTACAAGTTTGGTATAGCTAATTTGTCGATTAAGCCACTTGGTGGCAACGTATTGATCCTTGAATTTATTTATTTAGTTTTTTGTTTTTTTGTTTTTGTATTAGTTCAAGCATTGCGACGAATACAATGGAAATCAAACGAATTCGCGTAGACTTATAGCCCCAACGACCTGGGCCGACAACGCTCGGGTTTTATCAACATCATCCCGTTGGTTTTGGTCCACCTCATTTTTAAATATTTTCCCCCATTTTTAGCTTCCGTACTGTAACGAAAGTAACCGAAACCGACCAAACTTATGTCGAGTTACCACTTCAAAGCCCGGGATTGACAACGCTTGGGTTTTACCACTGCCTTGGTTTACCGAACAAAGTAACGTTCAATATTTAATTTTTCATATGTTAATTTGATGGATTTATATTTTGGGTTTAATGCTCAAACTTTTTCCGACGTTTTCTATATCCTTATAATGTTCGAATTCGCGTCGACTTACTATTGTAACGCTCGGGTTTCATCAACATCCGGGTTGAGCATCTTGTTGTTTTTTACGTTCGGTACTGTAATGAAAATCGACTGAATTTCAATTATTTTTTGTTTTAGTTCCGGTATCATAACGCACGTGACGGAAACTGACCAAATTCGCATAGACTCGCTGCATTTTGTTTTAATTTTGATACCTTAATTAATGTCACGAAACCTACTGAACGCCAATTTTGTTATTGTTTTAGTTCCGGTACCGTAACCAATGTGACAGAAATTTGTTGAATTTGCTTATACTTGTCGCCTCAACTTCCGAGATCGACAATGCTCAGATCTTTCCAGCGTCCAAGTTTTACCAACTAACGCCACTCGGTTAATCCACCTCAAATTTTATATGTTTCTAATTTATTTTAGGTTTTTAGTTCCGGTATCATAATGCACTTAACCAAAACCGGCCAAATTTGTGTCGACTTACCACCTAACACCCGGGACCAGCAACGTTTTGGTTTATCATCGCCCGGGTTTTACCAACTTGCCCAGCACAATGCGCCGGGTAAACACTTGTGGGTTATAATTAAAAAGAATTAACGCCATTGGTGAGTGGTGACAATTGTTGCGTCGGTGGTGACGGGGATGATGGCAGATGTTGACGGTAGTTGATGACTTGATGTAGTTGATATGAGCTAAATGGGCCCGCTTAAAAAAATTGCATTTTTTTTGGAAGAATTCCCCAAATAGCCCTTTTGAAAAGAGAGAAACACCCAAGTAGCCCGTGAGATTTTGTTTTCCCAAAATAACCCTCTAAATCCAATTTCCACGTGACATTGGGAATTTCCTCGTGATATTTCGTGGACCAATCAAAAACTGCCATTTGTCAAGCCCTCCCCCCACCCACCACGCAAGTTTTCATCCCAAATCCGTCTTACACGTTACTTTTCGCATCAAATCTAACCTGATAAAAACCAACTTTAACGTGATGTTTCAAGCTGTTTCCGTCTCCAGCACGAGTTTTCAAAATTATTGTTTTTTAAGTTTTTTTAAAATTCATCTTCAAAGATGAATTGCAACTTTGGAGACGAATTGTGATTAAAAGCCAACTGCCAAGATGAATTTCAAGTCATGTTCATTTTCTTTTTCTATATTCCTTTTGTTTTTCATATCCTTCACAAAAACCATGTTCTTCTTCTCCCACTACTGTGTAATCCATCCATGAGTTATTTTTAAATATATAACATTTAATTCATGTTGAAATTGAATAAATGGAATCATCAAGTGTCGCTAAAATTTTCCCAGAGAACATATGTTTCCCGGTTCAAACGTTTTGGCAATTGCCAAATTCAGATTCTAATTGTTGGCCTCCAAACGTTGATAAGTTCTATAATGATGGAAGCTGCTCGGCTTGTTCATCTCATCTACTTAACGGAATGAAAGTTGGTCGAGAATATTGGGGTCGGCTTCTAGGTCGTGAATTCGGTGGCTATCTGAAACCTTGCGTAAATCTGAATCTGATTTGTTAATTAGAAATTAGTTTGTAATTATTTTCAGTTAGTTGTGAATTAATTACATATTTTAATGAAGTGTTAATTTCTTGATTTTTGTTTTCAGCATGTACAAATTAGTAGTCAAAGTTGGATATGTTATACAAAACCATCTTCAAAGATAGTTTTCGGAACAAAGTAGTTTGGCGGACCCCATCCATTTTCAGAATACGTTGATTTTATGTTGAAAACCATAGTCAAAGTTGGATTTGTTATAAAATCCATCTTCAAAGACATTTTTGAGGAGAAAACTTCATGTGGACCCCATCCACCTAACATTTTCAGAATACGTTGCTTTTATGTTGAAAATCAAAGTCAAAGTTGTATTTATTAAAAAATCCATCTTCAAAGACATTTTTGAGGAGAAAAACTACCCCGTCCACCAACATGAAATTTAGTTGTAATAAGTAATTTATGAACAAAAGTTTAAATTCCCTTGAAATTTATCTTCGCAGTTGGCTTTTAATCACAATTCGTCTCCGAAATTGAAATTCATCTTTGGAGATGAATTTCAAAAAAACACAAAACCCATCTTTTTTGAAAACTCACGTTGGAGAAGGAAACAACTTGAAACATCACATTAAAATTGGTTTTTATCAAGTTAGATTTGATGTGAAAAGTAAAGTTTAAGACGGATTTGGGATGAAAACTTGCGTGGTAGGTGGAAGGGCTTGAAAAATGGCAGTTTTGGATTGGTCCACGAAATATCACCGGGAAATTCCCAATGTCACGTGGAAGTTGGATTTGGAGGGCTATTTTGAGAAAATGAAATCACACGGGCTATTTGGATATTTCTCTCTCTTCAAAATGGCTATTTAGGGAATTCTTTTTTTTTTTCCTAACGGCATGTTATAATTCAATCAACATTTTCTATGTATTCATGGTAACTTCAAGCTATTATAACAGTTAGCTTATATTTATTAAAAAAGTAAAGTTAAAATACAAATAACAAGAAAAATGAGAAGGGTAAGAATGAATCTAATACATTGATCTTAAATTTGGATGGTGAAGATTAATTTAAGAATAAAAATTGAATAAAAATTGATGAAAATGGCATGAAGGTAATTGTTGGTGCATGTTTTGTGACCGTCGCTATGCAATTCTGTTCAGCGATGTGGAAGTACGAAGTTAGAGCAACTTCGCCATAGGCGAAGTTGTAACAACTTCGCCTACAGGCCCAAGCCCGCGAAGTTTATATATATATATATATATATATATATATATGTGTGTGTGTGTGTGTGTCTTGTTTAGGATTAGAGATCCAGAAATTAAGAGTGTTTTTGTGTTCAGTTCAAGTAGCTAGAGAGAAACCTACCAAGAGAGTCGTGTGGGACGACCCGAGGTAGAGCTCACCTCGGGTCGGCCGTGTCATTTGTTTTCATGTTTGGTATGTAAGTGTTTCGGTTATTATATAAAAGATCTGCAGATGTGTTTATTCATTCGTGTGTTTGTTCGTGTATGTGTTTGTGTGTAATCGTGTTCTTCGTCTTCTACACCATAAACGAGTCTAGGAGGATTCCGCACTCCTAGACATCGTGCGGATCTCGTATCGATCGGCGACGCCCCGGGGCGGGGGACTTACAAGTGGTATCAGAGCCTTAGGCTCTTATGCAATGGTTCGAGATCTGCGTTTTGGTGTTTCTGGCACGTTTCTGATGCGTTTCTGGCCGATCAGCGCCGCAGGCGAAGTTATTGGGTTCAAGCGAAGTTGTCGCTTAAATTTTATGGTTTAGGCGAAGATATAAGGTTAAGCGAAGTTATTCACAACTTCGCCTACCTCACAAGTTCGCTTATCTCAGGCGAAGTTATTCGTCAGGCGAAGTTTTGGTCAGGCGAAGTTATGGACAGGCGAAGTTAAGGAGGAGCGATGTTGACTTTAGGCGAAGTTAACGAAAAAAAAAAAGTGTGTTTTGGAGTTTTCGTCTGTATGGCCAGGTGTACACGATTATTGTGAGACCGGAGATGTTGTTCCGTCAACGAGTGAAACTTGTTATCTCTGGGTCTTACGTGTGAACAAATACGTGTCAACTCTGGATATGGAGTTGAGTTTGTGAATGGGATATTGATTGAAACTGGATATTGACACATATTTGCGTGTTTGTGGGCAATGAAATTGTTGTTGTTCGAGGTTGACCAACTGAAGAAAGTCAAATTGAACTGAAGGTTTTCGTCATTACTGGATTGCGACCAGAGCATATTATTTATGTTATTTTCAAGGCGTTCGAGAATTGGATCCTGAAACGTGACGCTTATTTATTAGAGTGAAAATTCTGGAATAAGTTGGATTTAATCGGGATTTAAAGTGTTTATTTTCTTGATCGTTATCCCTGGTGATTGAAGATGCTTCGGATTAATTAATGGTCATGTGTGTTAGATTCTGTCAAGGTGGTTTTTTGATGAAATTGATCACTTGATGTTGAGTAGTTGAAGATTAAACCTTATCGTATGCCGACGTGTTGGTGAAGTTGTGGAGGGAGCCCAACTTCACGTGTTGGTGAAGTTAGAAGAACTTCACGTGTTGGTGAAGTCAGAAGGACTTCACGTGATTGGTTGAGATGATCAATTAGGCACGGGGATGCATGCATTTCAAAGACCTCAATCTATTTAGTCGGAGAAGCTTACACTGAAGGGGAGATCTGATATGGAAGACGCTGGGTGATTGGTAGATTTTTGAAGCTACAAGACAGTTTCAGACACGGCTGGTTGAAGAACAAACAGAAGATCATCAGTTAAGAGGGAGTCTGTTGGTGCATGTTTTGTAACAGATGATCTTTTGTGTTTGTTAGAATTGAGAGCAACGGTCAAAGGGGAGTCTGTTGGTGCATGTTTTGTGACCGTCGCTCTGCAATTCTGTTCAGCTTTGTGGAAGTACGAAGTTAGAGCAACTTCGCCATAGGCGAAGTTGTAACAACTTCTGCCATAGGCGAAGTTAGAACAACTTCGGCCATAGGCGAAGTTAGAACAACTTCGCCAAAGGCGAAGTTGTAACAACTTCGCCTACAGGCCCAAGCCCGCGAAGTTTATATATATATATGTGTGTCTTGTTTAGGTTTAGAGATCCAGAAATTAAGAGTGTTTTTGTCTTCAGTTCAAGTAGCTAGAGAGAAACCTACCAAGAGAGTCGTGTGGGACGACCCGAGGTAGAGCTCACCTCGGGTCGGCCGTGTCATTTGTTTTCATGCTTGGTATGTAAGTGTTTCGGTTATTATATAAAAGATCTGCAGATGTGTTTATCCATTCGTGTGTTTGTTCGTGTATGTGTTTGTGTGTAATCGTGTTCTTCGTCTTCACACCATAAACGAGTCTAGGAGGATTCCGCACTCCTAGACATCGTGCGGATCTCGTATCGATCGGCGACGCCCCGGGGCGGGGGACTTACAGTAATAACCCACTTATGATGATTTTCTCTCCACATGCAAGGCACATGTCAATTCCTCAATCATTTTAAAACGTCTATAACTTTTTCATACGACATTTTTTTAGAAATTTTTTTACCATAATAGTGAGCGTTTTTTTTATCTTTAATATTAATATCATATTGTTATATAAAAATAAACAAAAAATTGATGGGTTTTTATATACTCCGTATTGTGTTATTTGGTTGTCCATTGTGTTTTTCTATGCATTGTGTTATATATTTTGGTCATTGTGTTTTTCAATTGATATTCATATTAAAGATAAAAATTAAAACAAAGATTACGTCATTGTGTCTTTGAGCTCAACGTTTGCTTTATACTTATCTTTGTGTTTTAGTCATTATGCTCAATATTCACGTAATTTTAAAAAAATACTATTATGTTGATTGTGTATTATGTTCAAGCCATTGTGTAATATGTAGATTCCATTGTGTTTTATGTGTCAGATCATTGTGTTATACGTATTTACCATTGTGTCTTATGTTTCAGACCAATGTGTTATATATATTTAGCATTATATCTTACGTTTCAGGTTATTGTGTATATGTATTCATTATTGTGTTTTATGTATTAGATAATTTGTTGGTATTTTTCATTATATATATATATATATATATATATATATATATATATTATTACACAACGGTGTTATTAGTATTTAAAAAAAGCACAATGATTAGTTGAAAGACACAATGACGTAAATTATTTTTTATTCTTATATAACAAAATTATACTCATATTAAAGGTAAAAAAACGCTTGTTATTATGGTGAATTTTATTTTTTAAAAAAATATCATATGAAAAGGTTATAGACGTTTAAAAATGATTGGGGATTAACATGTGACTTGCATGTGAAGAGAGAAAATGTGTAATATTAATTTTATACCCTTTTTCATTTGGTCCATACTTGACACATGTCAATTAATTATGACTTCTCATCCTTCTCATTTTTGTTCCCCTTTGTAGAATAACTTGACCCTTATTAAAATACTTTACGAAAACAAGATATTATAACAATAACATATAAACGTATTTTTTACCCATCTATATCTATAATCTATATCTATAATAATTAATAAATAAAGGTTTCCTTACGCCACGTATCATCTTCTTAGCCCATCATTCCTCTCACATTTCCGCCTCCTACCACACTCCATTTACAAACCCAGTTCATATCATTACCCGACCCAATTAGCTACTTATAACCCGAACAAACACATTGGTGATTTTCCAAAAACCCTATTTCTTGCCCCCTTTCCTTGTATCTTTCAAATTAATATCATTACCAATTATAAAAGTTTCTATAATATTTTACACCCACCTTTAGCCGTTTTCGGTTTTCACCAAGAATCCTTTAAAACCCAAAAGGCAAAACCTGAAACCCACACCAAAATCAAAATTCAAATATGTTTAAAACCCTCATATAATCAAAGTAATATCTCTTTCAATCAATCAAACTAATCAATCCCATCAAACCGATGCACAAAACCCAATCTCTCTTCTAATTGATCCGCCAGTTCGTTCCCACATTTCAAAATCACCAGCTACAATACTTCGAATTTTATATGTAGAAAACCTAAATAAGAAACTTCTAATTTCATCTTCAAAATCATTACGACCAGAACTAATGGCTTTCTTCGATTTCTCTCATATATATGAGAAACCCTAAATCATTTTTCTAGAGTTTGGTAATGTTTCTTCAAGAAACTGTAAATCAATCTTTATTTCACTAACACACTTATCAACAATTATAATAATCCATTTCAAATTTCAAATACAATATATACCATCTGTAAATAGATATTCTAATTTTAGTATCTTATCATTCTACACCTTAGTAATAGTCAACTAATTTAAACATACAATGTAGCTTACTTATGAAAACATACAATGTTGTTAGAACGCATCAATGTTGATTTGAAGTGTACAACATTGACGACTCATTTGATCTATCGTCAAATAAACTGCCGAAGGTTCACTCAAAGGATGTGTCCGATGCAACTTGGAATAACAAATTGTTGATTCCAAAAACGAAGAAGTAGATGCTTTTTATCGTTACAAACAGTTTCCTTTTTTATTATCCTTTTTTATTGTTTGTTCATATTATGTTTCTTTACAATTTGTTTTGGTATTGTTTTTGTGTTTTCCTTTTATCATATGTCTGACTTTATGGAGATTGTTTTTATTGATGAAATTGCATGATTGTTTTATAAAAATTTTTCTCTTTATAGTTTTATATTATCTAAACATTGATGTGATATGAAATGAAACACTATGTTTCATATTGTTTGGTACTAAGACATCCTTTGAATTTTTAAAATATAATAGCATCAATTTTATGCACTTACTATCGTTTTTATAAATACTATTAGAAAACACCATATATTTATACACGAAAAAACATATAGTAAAATTATTTTATTATAATCCGATTATGAAATTTAAACATCATTTTTTAAATAATTATTTGGTACATGTATGTTATGAAACACTAAACTTCTAATTGCAAAATATTTTATTGTTAAGTAATATGGTTGCTATAAAAAACTTCTAATTACTACTAAAAACGAATTGTTTCAATAAAATATAATTATAAGTTTACGTGTATTTTTTTATTATTTTAACTCATGACATAATTAATTTATATCATATATATTGTATTCGAACATATTATATTTAGCATGTCTTGCGATCAATGTATTAGTAAAAAAAATATAATATTTCATTATAATGTATGTTTCTGTTTTTTATATTTAATTCTCAAATTTTCTTATCATGACTTTTTATAATTGATATTTCAAATATTTTGGACTTATAAAATTAAATTTATTAAACTCGTGTTATACACGGGTAGCTAACCTAGTAACAAATATATTTAACGTATTCTACAAATATTCAAACAGATCCGTCTATCGATCCTCATATACAAAATTTTAAGGGGGATGAGTGGCTCAATGAATGAAGACCGGGATCTTTGTGGTCTTCGGTTCGATCCCGAGGGCGTTCATGTTTTACAACTAGTGAGCCTTCGGGAAGGTAGATTTTTCCCGGTATTGAAGATAACTTGGAGACGCTTAAGGAATTCGTATGGCTGACTGACCTTTTTGTCATTGGATCATCCCGTACAGAATAGCTAGACAATTCTCTATTTGTTGGTCGTTTAAAGAAAATTATGTTTATATTTGTAAATACAAGATCGTATGTGTATATAATATATATCATGCATCTAATTATCGTTAATCAAGATATATAATTTTATGGGAGCCGTAACATACGACCTAACATGACGACCTTGTAAAATGGAGGATTTTATAATCATATAACTTAAAACTTATTTTTACCTCTTTATAACTTATAATTTATATAGTTAGAAAAAAGAGTTTGGGTTTCCATATCATGTGAGAAGAAATGTTAAAAAATTACATTTGTAACTTATTATTTCTCCTTATCAATCTATAATATATATAAACGAAAACATAAAAATTCTACGTGTCGCTATGTAGTCGCTCCCCCTTTTTTTGGAGTCACCAGATTTGCTTGATTTTTAAATGGATGCTTCTCATGCATTTAACCCGAATTCAAGGGTATGGGTCTCATCAAACCCAGATATCTCTTAAACAGGTTATAACATCTCATTAAATTAAAAACTAATCTCACCAAATATTTGATATAAAATCCTATAATTTAGGGATATACTAAAAATTAACACCTGATTTATTTAAAAAAATATATATATATAATTTATAATTAAAAAACCAATTTTATAGTAAAAAAAATAAACGGGTATTGGGTCTCATCAGACCCATATAACTTTTAAACTGGGTTATAACATCGCATTTATTTGTGAAACAATTTATCATCAAACCATAAGTATATTATTAACTTTCATACAATAAAAGAATAAAGTTTCAAAAAATAAATAAATATTAAAAACAAATAATATAAAACAACCCCCGTAATACGGGGGATAAAAACTAGTAAGTTAGGCTATATGTAGTGGACGCCGGTTAGGGGCGATTTTGGGCAACAAAGGGCGCAAACACCGCCCCCGGGGGCGATATTTGGGCGATTTGGGGCGGGGTTAGTTTGTCGCCGGCGAGGTGTTAAAAATAATTATATTATATTATTATTACCGTTTGACAACGGTCAAATATAAAAAAAATTAATTAAATTAAACAATATATATAAACATCAACCCTTCTTCTCCATTTTATATCCATTTTATACACAAATCATACCCAAATTCTTACAAAAAATTAACAAAATGAATCATATAACCAACCCGAACCAACCGAACTACCAATTCCCTGTTTTCGGTCAAACGTATGGTTCGCAATCGAGCCAACCGAACCAACCGAACTACCAATTCCCTGGTTTCGGTCAAACGTATGGTTCGCAATCGAGCCAACCGAACCAACCGAACTTACAATGGAACCCGATGAACCCGAACCAACCGAGCTATCCGTATCAATTTTCCGACCCGAACCTAAACATGTACACCAACTTTCTCAGCCCCCAAAACACAATGCCCGCGTTCGGGTCTACACCACCGGAGGCGGAGCCGGTGACGGAGCCGGAGACGCAAACGGCACGGGCCTCCGGTTCAAGCAAAAAGGCGACCCGTAAACACAAAAAGAAACAACCGGGGGAGCCGATGGCGCAACGTGATCCATACAAGCATTGGAGCGAGGAGGAGGTGGCCCTCGCAAGGGCTTGGATCGTCATTTCGGAGGATCCCGACGTCGGTAAGTTTTTTAATATTAAGTATTTATTAAAAATGTATTTAGTGTTTATTTTAATGTATACTAATTGTGACAAATAATTTTAATTTGTAGCTAACTTTCAAACCACCGGGGTGTTTTGGAAGAAAGTATTTGAAGCTTGGCTCTCGATAACCGATAAACCTGAAGATTACCGGGGAAAAGAAGCAGTTTAAGCCCACTGGAAGGGGCTTAACGCCGACTGTCAAAAATTTGCCGGGATAATTAACCGGTTGCAGGGGCCCGGCTAGCGTAGCGAGCATAACGACGGCGACTTTATAACTCAATTCTTGAGCGACTTTCGAGCTCAGGGCCAAACTTTTGGGCGGCCCGGGAAAACCTTCAAGTATTTGAATTGTTGGAAAAAACTACGCGGGTGCGCGAAATGGAGCGGGGCACCAACCGTTCCCGTCGCCCGACGAGCCGGCTCATCTCGACAATCAAAAAGGTCGAAGACATCGTCGTCGACAAATCCGAGCACACCAAACACACCCTCTGATGCTCGTAGCTTCTTCCTGGACGACACGGTCAATTTAGCCGACGATGTTGATATAGCCGACGACGAAGAGGTAGAGGAGTTGCCTCGACCACGCGGGAGGTCGAGAAAAAATATGGGGGAAGGGTCGTCGTCAACACGATTCAATACGGAGCCCGTTGAAATAAACGAGTTGGTCGGTCATTTGGAAACAAATGCCACCGTAATAGGAACCGACCTTAGAGTATCCAACAAACAACAAGAAAAGCTGAACCAGACGTTGGAATTAAAACAAATGAAAGACGACTGCGAATCCCTCAAAGCCGAGGGGTTTCACGAGGAAGCCGCATTATTGTTTCAACGACGACGTGAAAAAATGCGCGAATATTACGGATATTAGTTTCTTTTTTTTAGTTATGTTTTTTTTTTAATTTTTTTCTTTCGCTATGTTTTTTAATATTTTTAGTTATGTTTTTTTTGTATTTTTTTTCAATTTTAATGCATTTTTATTTAATTATTTAAATAAATTAAATAATTAATTTAATTTTTTTTGTATTAGTTTAATTATAAAAAGAAAATAATAAAAAAAACTCTATGGGCCTAATTTGTAGCCCCTACACCCAAAAAACAAATTTCCACTCCATGCTGAATGGGCGCCACGTGTCACAATTCGTCCCAATTGTAGCCCCTTCACAACACGTAGCCTTATAAAGTAGGTAAAAATAAGGAATCCCAAACATCCCCTAAACAATGCACGCATGACTATTAAGTCATCATGTTGGACCGGAGCGTCACCTGCTTCAATAATTAATGCAAAAAAAAAACAATATATGATCTTGTCCCACATACAAATAGATATGTATACATCGTTATTAAAAGAAATTAACGACTCCTATTCTACTCATATATAATATCATCTAAACCTACACCACCTAGAAGGTTTGAACCCCAATACATAATTAGTTTCATCACAATATATATTCATTTTTTTACAGTAAATAGTTGCTATTGATTTATTTATGTTTTACAAATAACTAAGAACCAGTTAATATTATATGTAGTTAACGAGAATCAAATAAACAAGTACCAAAGTGGTTTTTAATGGAGGCAAGGGCTCAAGGCTGTGAGGACATAACTAAATCCAACCAGTTAAATTAAATACTCTTATATATTTATACAAAATATCAAAATATAATAGTGTTCATCAACTATTACGTAATTTTTTATGGAAAAGCAAGTAAGAGTCTCAATGCATATATATGACGAGACGAGATGTCTTTCATATTTTAGTTAAACCATTACGCATAGTCTTACATTTAAGGTAATAAATACAAATGATTATGCTGCCAAAAAATGATAAATGAAGTTTCTCTCAATTTAAACGAATTACATTAGTTGTGGTCCAAAACATTGAGGACACAAGTGAAAGTTCTACTTAGAATCCATTCCATAACTTTGGTAAATATAAATGACAAAAATTAATTTAGTCTTAATTATAAAATGGATGAATTTCATTAAATATTTAAGAAGAGGGGAATTAAAAAAGGATTTTGAAGTAACAAAATGATCTATTTTATGTGAAAGTTAGGGATGAGCTCGGTAACATACCTTCTTATCGAGGTGAGAGGCTAAACTAGCATGCATGCTGAGGTGGACTTACAGCCTATTAACGTTGACGTGCGGGCTAATTTAGCCTGTAACTTGATACGTGTCTAGTCTCTAAAGCTTCCACGTGGTGATTTTGTGAGATTTAAAGTTAGATGCGGTGACTTAGCATGTGGGCTTTTATTGATTGAAATCAATAATGTCTAGAGAATTTCAAATTAAAATCCATGTCTATTTTGGAAAACACTTTTTATTTTGGTATTTTTACTATTTTTGTTTACATAGAATTGTTGCAATAACCTTAAAATGTTGAACACCAGTAAAAGGCTATATGTTGAATTAATTGATTTAACTTTTTTTTTTTTATAAATTAAGAATCCAATTAAAAAGGTGTTTTCCACCTAGGAAACTCCATCGACCACATCTTGTCTTAGTGCATGCTTACTCAAAACAACACAATCAAGTGATCAACCTTAAAATCATAGTTTCACTCCAAACCAACGTTAACTTTTTCGAACATAGCTCCATTGAGGAAATCGAATTTTGGGATGTTTTTACCAACAAATTTGTTGTCTATGAAACAGTATAAAATCATGTGAAAAAGAACAACATTATACGACACAAAATATTTCAAAGACACTGATATCCCAACGTGTTAGATATTTTAGTGTAATTAGATTGACTTGTCGCCAAATGTAATCATAGTAAACATTAACAAGTCAAGAGCCCGGTGTGGGGTGCACACTTGTTTTTGTTTATTATGATGTTATTGCGTGAAGCCCCTAATCAATTTGTGGTTTTTTTTTTTGGGGGGGGGGGGGGGTCCAACGGGGTCCGGGGGCAGGGTCTGCCCATGACTAGTCAAAATATGGCAGAATTTTATGATAATTTAAAATTTGAAACGGTACACGAATTCACTCTAAAAATCTCGTTCTTGATCTCATCTGAGTTTTATCCGGTTGAATTATTTGGGTAACCACCAAATATTTCAATCTGAAGTGCTACAAGACTTACAAATAATCCGAGTAACTAATCTGAAATTCCCCAACACAATGTTAGTGAACAAACTGCATGAAATAAACGAACAAAAACAAGAGATGTAATTAGAAGCTTTCACTTTATTAAACGAACTGCATGAAATAAAAAGGTCAGTGAACAAAGTTTATATAGACTCTCAAAACAATATTAACAAATAACCAACAAACCACATATCCCCACAACCATGCATGAAACCAGAAAATTGACAAACTCGACTAACAGTTCTCATTCAAATTTAAACAAGACTCTGACCCAACGATGCTCCTAATCTATCAAACAACCCGACTAGTATATTTTATTTATTTGAACGGGTACGTAGGTACCCAACGAGGCTAGATGCTGTATGATATTCTTCCACTTGTTTAAGATATAGACGAAATTTCTGCACAAAATATGTACACATATGAGCAATTTCTTTATAAAAGGTAAACAAAAATATAAAAAATGATGAAATTAATTTCAACATACCTGAAGACGGCTGGCAACATTTTCTACGCTCATACCTGGAATGTCGTTCATCAGCTCCAAGATTTTGCTTGGTTGAGCTTCAGCATTAACATAAGACTGTTAGATTCAGAAATGTATCATAAGACCGTGTGTTATGGTTGGGGACGACAACCATACCACGCCACCTCACCTGTTTACCCACCACCAAATCATAACACCTCATAGGCGCCAAACTTTTTGCCCGTGCTCATCATCCCATTAACGCTCAAGAGGGATAAAAAAGGTGGGGTCCACCCCATTTCAGTTTTTTTTTTTTTTTGTTTTGTTTTTTTATTATCTAGTAAAAACACAACACCTTACTTGACAGTGACGTGACGTGGCATTTTAAGGCCATGTGTAGTGGGCTACAAATATTGGGCGAAAATGGGCGATTAGGGGCGAGAACACCACCCCCGGGGGCGACATTGGGCTGGGCGACTTCTTTTTGTCGCCGGCTTGTTTGTTGGAAATATTATTATTATATTATTATGTGTGATATATATATACATATATATATTAGGCTACAAATCAATTGCACCCTAAAACAAACTCTCTTTCTTTGCTGACTAGGCGCCACATGACACAAAACGCCATATTTTGTAGCACCTCCACTATACATAGCCTAACTAACTAAACCACACCACATAGTCTAATTAAACAAACACATAAATGAGAAAAACAATATTAAAAAAGACGAGAAAAAAAGTGGTTACCATCGATTCCAAGCTGAGTAACCGCCAAAATGAACCTTTGATGATTCTCGAAAGATCAAGTGACATGAGGTTTCTTTGGATATTTTGAAACATGCCCTACATTTTCAGAAGACGTATAATCAACTTAACATTTTGATGTTGGTCGACAACATCGACACTTGTTAACGGTTTGAAATCTTTCCGCTCGTGTTTCTGTCTTCGAACCACGTGTTGCCATATGTTACGCAAGATCTCTATACTAATGGGCTTCAGCAAAAAATCGCATGCACCTAGAGTTACAGACTGCATTACTACATCATGGCTATCATCCCCTGATATCACTGTAAATTTGACCATAATAATATAATAAAACCAAAAAAACAAGAAATTCAAAAACATGATGTTTGAATTGTGAATATGTTGGCCCCAACCCAAAAACCCATAAACAAAAAGATGAATAGAACTTGTGTTTGTGGAACAAACAATCGACAAAACAAAAGGTTTATTAATTCGTAAATTGCCTACTCAAAACAAAGACCAAATAATCCTATTTATAAATTAATCAAACCTTAACACGCTAGGACTTAAATAACTTAACTTACAAAGCAATTAAACCTACTAGATAATTCTTAAACATTAAAACTTACTAGACAATTTAGACTATTTATTAAAAACTAAAGTACTAAACTTGCATCTTCAACCGAACAATATTCTTTTAAACTCGATTTCATGAGTCATGACTAACTTTCAATAGAATATATATACACATGCGTGGGTGTGACGAGAATAAGTGCTATAAAGTAAGAAAAAATCACAAACATTGAGACTTAGGCCCCGTTTATTGTCATTCTTAGCCCTTTTTTTAACTATTGGCTAAGATTCATCCATGCTTTAGACATGTATTATTTTAATTGGTTGCTTTTGTGGAACACTTTTATTTTTAAGGTTTTTGCGATGGATGAAACCGAGTTGTCTTAACCTGGCACTCCTATATTTCATCTCTATATTGGCCTATTTTGGGTTGCCTAAAATATTTTAGTGGTGGCTTAATTTCAATATCTATTTTGTCAACCTCTTTATGCTCTATCACCCGAGCATAGAGCACAGAGAGGTTGTTTGGCCTAGCTTTTATTTTTAAGTTTATGCTTATATATAAAATGGAAAATTGGTTTTAAATAATTAAAACCATGGCCTATTGGTAAATATCCATCTCAACTTTACACTTGCCTACTGGCAGTACCAGCTACTTGTGCATTTGTTTTTAACGGGCCGCGACTAACGGATGTTAACTCCGTTAGTCTTTGTCTGACGTGGCCATCCCAGTTGGCAAAAACTTGATTATGTGGAACGCGACGTGGCGACTAACTGTGTATTAGCAGACCAATAATAATAATAATAATAATAATAATAATAATAATAATAATAATAAAACCTTAACTCCCCACTCGTTTCTTTCCCACAGCCCAACCACCGTCGTCTTCCTTTATACCACCACCCAACCATAACCACCCATAACCACCCGTTAAAAAAGCTAGGCCAAACACCCCCATAATGATCATTTATTTTTTCATCTTAAAAAACCAAAAAAAATAGTGTTTATGGTTTTTCAATTATTACTTCTAACATTTAAAATAAATAAAAATCCAAAGGAATCTAGTTAATTAGATTGTGTCAACTTACTAATAACTGGAATGTCCATTTCAAGCCCAGTGTGTGCAAGAAGCCTGAATCCATCCATGTGTGGCTTATGAACATCAACTAGAACAATATCATACCTATTTTTATTTTCCCTCAACAATGATAAACCAATCAAAGGTTTATTGCATGTAGTTACTGCAAAATTAACATACAATAATATTAATCCACCATCAACAAATATATATATTCTTGAAACAATGATATTTTACAAATTAATTGGTTATTTTTATTGTACCTAGATAGTTGCATTGTTTGAGCATCCTCTCTAAGATCATGAGAGAAAAAGGATTATCATCAACAACAAAAACCCGGAGCCCTGCCGGAAACTTGTCGACGCCAACGGTCTTGCTTGAACCAGGCATCATCATTCTATGTTTCTGAATGTTTTGAGGTTCAAATTGTTGCTTCTTATGATAGTTGGGTTCCTTTTTGTTTATAGATGTTTTCCTTTGTAAAGGTATTTTAAATTTGGCATGTGTTAACTTCGGAAGGAATATATTTCGAAAATGGAATTATCTTTTATTTCCTTATTTATTAAATTTTTTTGTTTTTTAATTTATTTTAAAGCAACGCATGAAAAACTTATGTCAAATACAAACTATAAGAAATAAATTTTGAAAATGAAATTAGCAGTATGAAAACTAATCCAACATTTATACATGCTCCGCTATATATATCGTTATCGGTTTCGATAGCAAACATGAAAGTCTAATCATAAGTGTGTTTATTTTCGTTCATTTAATAAACAACATGATCAAAAATTTGTTCTTTTAGTTAAACAAATGGATATGAGCAATTGATCGAGCACATGATTGTATATTATTTTACCTTCGTGGACATTTTTTAAATTCCTTCACTTTTAACAGTTAATTTGTATATTTATTTTTCATTGTCAGCAATTACAATTGCCCCATCATGCATCAATCCTCAATGATAATCGACTAACGAATTGAATGTACAAAAAGGAACACGCTTATTTTCTTTGTTCATTTACATTCGTTTAAGTTCTTAAGTTAACCTAACGTATTTTTTATTCTTAATTGTTTGACTTGATATATATAGATAAGACATTATACCCCCTTTGACTTGAATCTCTCTTTTCTAATAAAGTAAAATGTCTGGGACACATGTCATTCTGTGGTTGAGTTTCAGCTTCAAAATCCCGCCCAATTTTTTTCTCTATTCTGTTCCATAAAAGCTCTCGGGTAAAACCCATATTTTGATCCAAACCCATTTTTTCGGGTCATATTCAACGTTGTAAATTAGTCTATTTTGCTCAAGCTAGGGTTTATTATATTGTATTTTCTCTCATTCTCTGCCAACGATTCTTTGCTTCTCCTAGGGTTTGATCGATTTCGTTTCGTCTTCCACAGTTCTATGTACGTAATCATCTCTCTTTATATTTTAACATATGAATATCAATATCGATTTGGTATTTATCTTCTAGCCTTCTAGGGTTTCTTATTTCATCTATGATCTTCGTGTTTTTGGTTAGTATTTGATGTTTTTCATTATGTAATTACTAATTAGTGTCAAATAATCCATTAACAACAGAGGAACTTTAAATCGTTTAGGCTTATATTGGTGTTTTCTTTAATATTTGTCAAATAATCTATTAACAACATATGAACAGAACGACTAGGGCCAATACTGTTGTTTTATATACTTTTTTATGTTTGTCAATACGTATTGTCAAATAATTCGTTAAACACATACGAAGATATCAAAACTATTAGGGCGTAATTTTTTTTTGTTTTTTTTCTTAATACTTGATGTCTTAATCATTTTTCTAACAGTACTTAAACGCTGTTATGTTTTTTTTTAAAAGGATTGTAGTTTTACATACACAAGCCGACCAATATCATTCTGCTATACTTTGTTTCAATGTTTACCACCTGCTTATGTTGTAAAAGAATTTGTTAATTCAGTTATGAACATGTTATTGCATATATATGCCGAAAATCATAACCTTTGGGTCGTAAAGCTTCGAAAATTAGGATCTGAATATTGTCTATTTCATGGATGGATTGAGGTAGTGAAAAATGTATACCTGATAATTGGTTGTCATGTGATATTTTAGAGGGTGAAGAATCAAACCTACATATCAATATAAAGCAAGATGCATGGAAGTAAAGCTGGGTTCTCATTATACTATAAAACAAGTAAGCAGTGTGGAATTTGTTGTACTTGATGATGATGCTAATGAAGGTGCATTCAAAACAATCAAGATAATAGACTAACGATTTGTGAGATCTAATCTCTCTCTTTTTTTTAAACTTTTTTTTTATTTATTACTATGGATCTTATTGTTCTTTTTGATCATTGTTAATTTTCAAGCGGCTGCTGAAGAAACTTGTTGATCTTGGTAATTTCGGAGATGGCATCTTATTGACCCTGGTGAGTTCTGAAGGTGTTCAAACCCAGCTAGAGGTCCATCGTACCTTAAGCATGTACAATTTAGGGTCTTGTGTAGAGTCAAACTGTCAAAGGCCCGAGATACCTAGATGTTGTCCAAGTTTTTTTGTTTTTAATGTTGGGATGCAAATCTCAACAAGCGTCCCAAGATGGATGACGTTGTTACAATGTTGGAGGTCAATCGATACAACAAAAGCCGAAAGTATGCTTCAAGCAAGGTTGTCTTTGCTTGCGGAAGTATCGCGGGCCTTAAAAGACACGTACTTTGTGTTGAGAAGATTTTACATTATTATTTGAATGTTGGAAGATGTGACCCAGTTTTGCTACTTTGAAAAAACAAGGAGATTATAATGGGTATATGCTAAATGATGGATGTTTCATATATGTAGTTTGCATATGTAAAGATTTATGTTACTATTTGACGCAGAGTTAAAAAAGTATTGATGATATGCACAAGTGCCGTTCGTTTTATACTGTGAATGTACGTAAGATATTTTGATTCATCAAATGAGCAATTTTTTTATGTTACATGTGTTATGTGTTTGTATGTGTTCTCAAAAAATTTTTGATTGTTTACTGTTGAGTAAAAGTTGGTTTGGTTACTATGTTATAAGTTTTTTTAATCTTGTATATTGGTTTCCATGTGAAAAGAAATTTCCTTAACCATGAAAATATGTTTTGATATGGCATTTTTTAGGAATGATACAGTGGACGAATAAATATTGTAACATCATGTATGTTGGTTAAGTAAATATAGTAGTAGACTCATGTAAAACAGAGTATATAAGTTTGACATGACATCTATACTCTCTCACTTAAATAGTTTCATATTGAACATGAGTCGGTCCAAAGTTGTTTAGTCTGATCTCACATTGATAACAAATTTTCTCTTCTTTCTAATTAACATGTTACTTTCTATGAGTGGTACGTACCTAACATCAAGGATCAAGGAAGCACACTTGTCACAAATAACTTAACACATGTTCAAACTACAAATACTCACCTCAAAGACAGTTGAACTCTACAACAAAGCTAAGAAAATGTGTGCAAACAAATTCTTTTTGATCCATACATTAAGGTATTGAAGGAACTACGGGTTATAAAAAACATAGATGTAATACATTTTTCACGTACATAATCTTTATTTTTACGGGTTCTAAAGCTAGTTAAAAAATATATATGTTAAAAAAACAAACCCATATAGCCCAATGTTTAGAGTCATTAGTTCTTTTTTTTCTTTACATAAGTCCTAAAGTGTCAAAATAATCCTTAAATACTTTTATAAAGTTGATATAAGATGTCAAGTTATCGACATCATCTCTTTATACAGAGACTACAACAACAATGATAAAATGTCATAAATATTCTAATTTGCAAACCGAAGATGCAATAACTAACAAACAAACTTAAAGAATAATAATAAATTAAACTATACTAGAAAGTTTGGCTAGAATATCATCACATTTGTGCGTACTCTTTCTTAAGATAATTCTTTTGCATGGTTGTACTCCTCCTGTTCGAACCGGGGTTTGAAACCAAAATTCTCCTCAGGAGGATAGATGGGGTGATTCAGGTGAGATCCAATGTAGATCCAACTACACGGCTTCATCAACGTTGTTTTTCAACTGAAAGGCCAAGAGCTAACTACCGAGACTTTGTACTATCCGGACACATACTTCGTGAAATGGTTCATGCATGTTTGTTGCCAGGGTCGACAAGATCTGGTTGGTAAGGATTAAAATATACCTTTATTTATTTCATTTCTATGATCGATGATCATAGACGGTTTCTTTACCATTCTGTATAAATAGACTATTCTATTTGTACGTACATATATGAAGTTTTAGTTTTGGTTTTTGAAAGGCAATGTCGAACATGATTCTTGCCGATCATTGCTGCATTTGTTGTACTGGCTTTAAAAATTCATGACATGATGCCTTTGTTGTTCCGGTCTTTAGATAAAATGTATAATGGTCACTAAGAACGTATTTAAATATATACAAACTAAGACATAATATATTTATACTATTTTACAAATAAATTACACATAAATTTCTTATGATTTTAGGAAGATCATGAACATTATACTTTCTTAGTCTCCTACTTTCAAAATTTCTTATGATTTTAGGAAAGTCATGAACATAATACTTTCTTAGTCTTCCTACTTTTTAAAATCGAGATGAGTTCGGTACCGTAGGGAAATTTTCGGTTTTCGGTAAATACTAATACAAGTATGATTCCGATTTTCATAAGAACTCTGAACTAGTACTGGTACCGAAATGCTCATTTCGGTATTTGTACAATTTGCTTATCCCTGTTTCAAAAATTCAAAAAGACTATTGATTTAATTCTAAAATCTCAATTCACAACTACAAAATCCATCCTCCATAATAGTCTTCTTAAATAAATAAAAAAACGATCCCACTATTTACGTTTCTCACTTTCAGATCTTAACCGATCATATTTTCAGTTTTTTTAAAGATATTTAACTCATTTTTAATCAATAAATCCAAATAAATAAATATGTTTTAGAACTCGTTTGGAAACAAGATAATCAACCTGTATCTAACCCACAGACAAGTATCAAAACATAAACGTTCAAAGCCCTCTACATTTCCAAACAACCAACGTTAACATTTCCGAACATAAAAAACCTAAGATCCGTCGAGAAAATCGAATTTTTGGATGTTTTTACCAACAAATCTGTTGCCTATAAAAACAGTCAAAAATTCATGCGCCAAAAACAACCATTGGCAAAACGAAATGTATGAAATCCTTAAAAGACACTGAAAATAAAACTTCAAGTCCCTCTCGGAAGATCATCGAACGGATACCCATCGAACCCATTCTCGTTTTTCAACTGCCCAAAGCCTTCTTGCGGCTGCATCAAAAATTCTACGCACATTATTTCATACAGTACAACCATAACAATGCCTCGCAAATATTATTGTATCAAAGAACATTTATTTACCTGCTTAAAAATTGCAGACAGGAGGTCATCTTGATTATCCCCAGCCCCGTTACGGTGGGTCCCACTTTCATCATCTACCACCAACGATGCAACGGGGTCAGTTTTCTTGCTAGACGAATAAGCCAACCAATCGTTAAACGACGGGTTTGGAAAACCAGAACCAGGTCTCGTCTTGTTTGGCTCGTTTAAAACATTGTAGTTTGGAGCAAACCCGGGGGGATGTTGACTTTGACTTTGACCGACCATTGGCATCAGCATTTGACCATTAGCACCGTTAAACGAACGCTGTCGGGATTGATGCAAGCTGACAAACTGCTTTGGTTGCAAATTAGTTGGAATGCCATGAAGTAAATGTGGCGGTTTGACTTCTGAATATCTCAACATTGAGTTATCGAAGTTAAACACGTTTCTTTGATCGATACCAGGCATAGAAACAGGAGATTTCAAGTTATTTGAACGGTTAATAACCGCAGCTTGGAGTGTCGCGAAGCTTTGACCCGGGAGTTGACCACCGGAAGCGAGAGCTTGAAGATCATAACCCGCATCGGGATTACCCATAAACGAGGCATCCATGGGGCCCAGATGCTGGGAACTGCTCAGCCGTTTAAGATATAGACGATATTTCTGCACCAAATATATGAATTAACTTCTTTTATATTAAAAAATAATTTTTTTTTCAAAATTTTGGTGAAATTTTAAGATACCTGAAGATGGCTGGCGACATTTTCTCGGCTTATGCCCGGAACGTTCATAAGCTCCAAGATTTTCTTTGGAACAGCTTCTGTATTAACAAGTGGAAAATGTTATACGAGCTCGTTAAAATATAAAATTAGGTTTTCTACGAGTTATTTTACGAATCGTATAAGGGGTGTGCAGGAAACCGAAATAACTGAACCCAACCCAAAACCAACGGTTTGCTTTTAGGCTCAAATTCAATATTTTGAGTCTTTCATATTTTTCATCCCAAAAGTTTCAAGCCAAAAGGCGGAACTTAAACCGGGCCAAAGCGGACCCACTGTAAAAACAGAAAAAGGCCGAAACAGAACAGTTTTCAATAACCCAAAACCGAATTTTGGGTTTTTGGTTCGGTTTGAGCCAAAAACCGACCTATGCACACCCTTAACTCGTATGACCATATACTGAATGATGTAGCAGTACTGTTGTAAAAAAAACATACAAATGCAACAAAACAATATAAAAGAATCGAGCAAAGAAGTTCTTACTATCTAACCCGAGCTGGTTAACCGCAGCCATGAACTGTTGATGAAGATCAACGGACCAAACAACACGAGGCTTCTTAGAAGAACAAGACTCGTCTCGCTCTTCAGATTCATCCTCATCGTCTTTCCTCCTTTTTGTGTTTTTCCAATTATTCCCTTCATTTGCAGAAGACGTATAGTCAACATCTTCCGGAACTTTCTGATGTTGGTCAACATCATCAGCACTTGTTAACGGCTCGAAATCTTTCCACTCGTTTTTCCGTCTTCGAACCACGTGTTGCCATATGTTACGCAACGCCTCAAAACGAACAGGTTTTATTAGATAATCGCATGCACCGTGTGTTACACCCTTCATTACTACGTTGCTGCTGTCATCCGCTGACATCACTGTAAAGTTGACCACATTATCAAAGTCAAATTTTGACCATATTATCATGGCATTGACTATCAAAAACTGCAAGTCAACAACATGAAGAAATCCAAAAATATGACTTCTGACTAATAAATCATGGCGTTGACTATCATAAACTGAAAGTCAACAACATGAAGATACTGCAGATTGAACTGGATGACTTAATGATAAGTGTTGACTTTCTAGATTATACAAATTTCACCAACAATTTATCAAATTAAACCTTAAAAGTCAGCAAACACATAAACAGTAGTTGACTTCTTAGGCTATGTGTAATGGGCGAGAAAAGAGGGCGAATTTGGGCGATTTTGGTGGAGCACACCGCCCCCCTGGGTGAAATTTGGGCGATATTGGGCGGGGGCGAGATGTATTTGTCGCCTGTTCTTCCTTTCTTTTTATTATTATTATATTCTAATGTGTGTGGGTGATATATATACATACATATATATATATGTATATATTATTATATTACTATTGTAGCCCCTACACCATTACACCCCAAAAACAAATTCCCACCCCTTGCTGACTGGGCGCCACACGGCGCAAAACGCCCCAATTTGTAGCCCCTCCACCACACATAGCCTTAACAACTACATAGACTATTCAAAATTTGAACAGTAATAAAATAAAACATGCATTTGACCATATCAAGAACACAAATAAAATTCAAATTAAATCAAACAAAATAAAAACACAAATTTCAAAACCGTAAACTAAACCGCGAGAAACGTCTAACAAATGCATTGACTTACTGATAACCGGAAGATCCATCTCAAGCCCAATACATTCAAGAAGCTTGAACCCATTCATATCTGGCATATGCACATCACTCAAAACTACATCATACCCACTTTTATTTTCCCTCAATAATGATAACCCAATTTCAGCTCTGTTGCATATTGTCACTACAAATAAATAATAAATAAATAAATAATAAAATTACAAAATTCAACCCAAATGGTCAAATTACACATAAACAACAAATTCAATCTCAACAGTTAAACATATTCAATTTTAATAAAAACCCAATTTTAATTAGGGTTTATGGGTTTATTTCAAATAAATAAACCCTAACTAAAATTTGGGTTTTATTATATTATATTATATTATATTAATTTTTTCCTTCATTAATACCAAACAAAATAATCCCAATCACAACATAGAGTCAGGTAAACGGACAACAAGCTGTGACGTCAGTCCACCTTCATAGTTCTTATGCGTCGATAAGTCACAGGGCCCATGTTATATATTAAATTCATACCTTCATAGTTGCATTTTTTGAGCATCTTTTCCAATATCACAAGACACGTAGGATCATCATCCACAACAAGAACACGTAGTCCTGCCGGAAACTTTTCCGGCACACCGCCGGCGACAGGCTTCCAGTTAGACCCACTTGAAGCAGGCATCATGAATGAATATGTTGTAATCGAAAATTCGAAATTCGAATGAATTAAATGGATATTCGGATGCCCTTTGAAGTTAATTTCGAAACAGAATCATCCAATTGTGGGTTTATATCGCCAATTTTAAGCATAATGTTAATGTTAGAGAGAGAAAGAAAGATCAAAGAAACCGTTTATGTGAGAGTTGAGTTGAGTTTCCTTTTTTGTATCTTATGTAAATGTTTCTCTTTTTCTTAACATAATATGTCAGACTAAATGTATCCCCATGTTGCTTGTCATATCCCGTGGAAAATTATATAATTACCAAATTAGCATAAAATTAAGGATTTCATATTATTTATTTTATAAGTTGCGCTTTTTTTTATTTTGAGTCAGGGTTTAGGTTTTCGGGTTTAGGGTTTAAGGTTTCGAGTTTAAGGTTTGGGTTTAGGGTTTTTGGGTTTAGGGTTTAGATCTTATTTTGTAAAAGATAAAGAGGTAAAATAAGGATACTATAAATATATATACTATTAAAACTTAAAAAAAATTAATATAAATATTTACAATATTAATACTAAAAAATAAATTAATAGTAACACTTGATAATTTTTAACATGATATATGTAGTGGAGATTATTAAGTGAAAAAAATGTTGTGAGGACTAATATGTATATAAATAATGTTAAGAGATAATAGTGATTGATATAATAAGTTCAGGGAGTGTATATTTAGTAATAATGGTGTAAGAGGAGTATGTTTAGCAACACCCTATAATATTAACAAACCTGGTGGTGGAGTGATAATGGGAGACCTGGTGTTTTATTTAGTTTCGGTAATATCTGGTGGTGATGAGAGACCAGACGAGTAGGTGTCGATCATTAGTTTGATCCTTGAACTAAACGCCTTTTGATGAGTGTTCACAGGCGTTGGCCTTAGGGGTTTTACCCGGTTCGAAGACGCATGTATCCCGATGTGGTGAATTTAATCAGTTGACTGTTTGGAATATTCGTTGGCCATATCAAAATAAATAAATAAAACAAAATATTAAAAAAAAGTTTGAACAGACAATGAATCATCCAAATGAGCTACTGACTAAACTAATCACATCGAGATACGCTCGTCTTTCGATCCTGAAAAACTCTCACCTAAGGCAAACGCCTGTGAACCCTCACTCGAAGGCACGACAATGCGGTAAGACAAAACTCGTTCAGTTTAAGGATCCAACTATGAGCGTTTTTCGGGTCGGATTCTTCGGTTCAAAGTTTTAAATTTTGAACTGAAACTCAACCCGAATCTCTCACGGGTTTTTTGGGTTCAGGTAATTCAGGTTCAAGTTTTTTCAGATTGGGTTAATCGGGTTTCGAGTATCTTAGAAAACAAAACAAAAAATTAAAAAAACTATAATGCTAAAATTAAAACAACATATTATTCTTTGCTCGTAAGCAAATAATCAAATAATAAACCAACAAAAGTTGAACTATAATCGTTTTCAATGGCGCGTGATTTGGTTGTTTGGTTACCGTTGCTATTAGTAATAAACGGAAAACATAAATTAACAATAAATAGGCGATCTATAATACTTATAATGACAACAATCGATTAGAACGAAATTTTTATAACGTTAGTGGCTACGACTAAGCCTATGATACCTAAAAATATAGAGTTAAGTGTCATTTTAGTACATGTGGTTTGGTCAACTACGCAACTTTAGTATCTATTTTTTATTTTGTGCAAATGGCTACCTCAGTTTCAAAAAATTACATTTTTAATACTTTTTTTCTAACCCCCACTATTTTTTCCGTTAAGTCAGAGATAATTTGGCGACTTTATTATGTTCTTTGTTTTTTCCTTTTCTTTTAAACGCTTATATCTTGTAAACCCCAAATCTACAATCATAACATCAAAATCCAAATCCTAAATCCATAAACCCATTCTCCATATCATCACAGGGTTTGAATTTTTATGACATATGGGGATTTAGGATTTGGATTTTGATGATTTGATTTGGGGATTTAGGGTTTACAAGCTATAAGCATTTAAAAAAAAGAACATAACGAAGCTACCAAATTATCCTGACTTAACGGAAAAAATAGACGGGTTTAGAAAAAAAGTACTAAAAATGTAAGTTTTTTGAAACTAAGGTAGTCATTCGCACAAAATAAAGCATATGTACTTAAGTTGCGTAGTTGACCAAACCACATGCACTAAAATGACACTTAACTCAAAAATATATTTATTTTCAAAACTAAAAGTTTATTCGGGTTGACCTGAGACTTATAAATCAAACCTGAAATCCAACCCGAATTACTTCGGTTCGGGTTTGGGTTAGTCTTTTGTTGGGTTGGGTATCGAGTTTCGTGTAAAAGTGACAGCCCTAGATCCAACTAGTGATGCCACCTACTCGCCTAATCTCCCATCATCACTCTGGTGTCTCTGAAACTAAATGTTAAGGGCATGAATCGAACTTGGTTTACATGAAACATCAAGTCTCTTACTTACCACTTCACCCATTGACAATAATAATAATAATAATAATAATAATAATAATAATAATAATAATAAATGCTTACTTAATTAATAATTTGTTACTATTATTTGATTTGGATTTTAGGTATAACGGTATGTCGGATTTGTTATGTGTTTAAAATTTGGAAGGGATTTTCAGAAAGATCGGATTCTTTTCTCAATGAGTATATTTGTCATTAATATATTTTCTTATTTATGATCATTGCAATATTAACTTATAGTTTTATAGTCAATAATAATAATAATTATCATTAATTTCATCACAACTTGTACTCATTACAAAAAAGTGTTATAATAAAGTTTGCCTATGAAGTTGGGGTTGGTGAATGTATGGTTTTTGTATGCATAAATAACACTTTTAACTTTGTCACGGGAAGTATTTTATGATCCAAACACGAGAGTTGGATTATTATCGACCTAAATTGTAAATATTGGTTTACTAATGACCTATATTATAGTAAATTGATTATTTGATGAAATTCCGTGGCTTTAATAGTACAAATTGGTCATTTTAGGTGGTCCACAGTTGGAAAAATATTTATAAGCCAGAATAGGATTATTATAGCAAAACCATCATGTGTCCATTTCGTTGATTTGATTGTAAAGATTTGGTTGTTTTAGGTGGTCCATAGTTTGTTAAAAGTATATATAAGTGTGACCGGGTTTTTATTGTACATACAATGACAAACATTGGTTTATTAGTGATCTATATTTCAAACTAGCCATGTGTCCAATATCTCGTTGCTTCGAATCTATAAATCTGATCGTTTTAGCTGGCCATGGTAAAAAGTATGATTAACATTGATATGCAAGAGTTGATTTAGCAATGACCAATATTTATAACAATCAAGTATATTGACCGGCATTTTTTTAGGCTCAAATCATGTATGTCTGATGATCTAATCATTTTAGACGACATGATGGTTATAGTGCAAGTTCTAGATAAGTTAGCTCTATTGAGCTCCGGACATATGAAACGTTCGAGTCATACTTATGTAGACAATACTAATTTATGGTCAATAATTCCATACTTGGTATTCAACAAGTATTTTAAGTGAATATTATTACTATGGTAGATAAATGTTCTTTAAAGTATTTCCTAACTAATAAACGTATTTAAAACCTTTCTAATCTAATATGTATAGGCATTAGACTATTTGTCATAAAAATAATGAGGAAATGTAAACATTATAAAATTGGCATTAAAAAATGGATAATCTGAAAAACCTTTTCATTTGAAATTATTAAATATAATAAGCATGTCATTTTTTGTATGGAATTAAACAAAATTCTCTGGCTATCTACCTTAAAAGAATTATTTGTATTAAATCTTATGTTATCATATGAATATACTCCAACTTCCGATACCTTTTTATAAAGTAAAAAGTAAAAGTTAATAAATAAAATAAAATAATACAGAAAAGTAAAAAGCAAGTCATGGAAATGAATATACAGGAATCTGCATTCTGCTATGTGTTTGAATATGAAATATTTTAATCTCATTATTTTGAATGAATCCGGCTCCATAGCATTTATCTATCGGGTTCGTTTATCTGTATATTGTTAATATTCAAATAAGTTTGTACGTATAAGCTCTCATGGGTGAAGCAATGTTCGGTTTCTTTAGTTTGATTATATAAAATTATCACTGATAGAATAGTTGTGACGGACATATATATAAAACTAGATTTTATCCCTCGCATTATGAGGGTGTTTTACATTATTCGTTTCTAATATATATATATATATATAGGATTAGTATCATTACAGAACTCTTAAATTATTTAAAAACTTGAATGAACCCTTGAAAAATTGACGTTTTTTATAATTTTCTTTGTATGTTAGTCTTATTTGAGTGTAGTTTTATCACTTTTTATATCTATAATTACGATTACAATTATGAAAATTAGTTTTTACACATATCTAAAATTTTTTCTGCATATATGTAAATTTGTTATTACATAAATTTTACACATATGTAAACTTGTGATTTATATATGTAATAACAAATTTATATATAAAATATGGTAAAACTAGTCTTAAACAATGTTAATATATGAAAAAAATGTTTGTTTCTTATGAGTTCCTAGAAGTTCTTAATTTTTTTGGAGTTCTCAAATGATACTAACCATATATATATATATATATATATATATATATATATATATATATATATATATATATATATATGGGGATGGATCTTGCGAGAAGTGATATTACAGTAAGAAGTGAAGGTGTAACTCCATTAATCCCTAATTTCATTCCCTTTCTTATGATGTTACCTACATGTATGTTAGTTGGTTGTATTTATGTCTTAGTTACACACATTCAAATCTACCTACACACATATCAAGCGTACCTACACACATTCAAACCTACCTATACACATACAAACGTACCGAGCCACATTTAAACCTACATACCAACACACATACATACACATATACAAAAAATACGTACCTACACACGTACATACACACCTACACAATAAGAAAGGGAGTGAAATTAGGGATTAATGGAGTTACACCTTCACTTCTCACACTTCTCTCTGTAAAAAAACTTCTGAAATGATCTAATACCTAAATATATATATATATATATATATATATATATATATATATATATATATATATATAGGGTAGGGTTAATGTAAAAAACAATATTTTTGTGGGAAGAATAAGAATAGATCTAGTCCCTTGGATCTATGATCTAGTGGTTGAGATTGGTAGTTTCTAAATAATTATATTGTTTCATATTTACATTGTATAGTGTCATATTTAGGTGGTTTGTTTTATTTTAAAGTTCTCTTCTCACACTTCTTACAAAACAATTATTTTTTATTTGAACTCTTTTCTATATATATATATATATATATATATATATATATATATATGTAAAAGGAAGTCAATAATATACTTAGGATTTGATAATAAAATAGTTTCACAAATAAATGATTTGTTGTAACTCAGTTTAAAAGTTATATGGGTTTGGTGAGACCCACGACCCACATATTTTTTTTACTCAATAAAATTGTTTCTTAATTATAAATAATATGTTTTTTAAAAAATCAAATATTAATTTATAGTATATCCCTATTTTATATGATTTTCATATCAAATATTTGATGAGATTACTTTTTAATTTAATGAGATGTTATAACTCGTTTAAAGGCCATCTGGGTTTGGTAATACTCGTACCCGTGAATTCGGGTCAAATGCATGAGAAACCTCAATTTACAAATAAAGCAATCTGGTGACTTGAGAGAATGTATGGAGTAACCAGAGAGATTTTAAAGGTTTCGTTTACATATATTAACATATATTTTATGATATTTAATTAATAATCTTTGATTGTGCAATAATAATGTTTCGTTTTTTTTATCATGCTTCACCTTTTATGTAATAATGAACTCAGTATGGAAATGTTAAGATGCATCTTTTCGAAGTGGATTGTTATCTTCTAGCCACAAACCATCCCCATTTTTGGTTGTTTATTGCTTCCTTAGTCACATACCATATATGCAACGATTTTTAGGCATATGTGAAATAAAAAGATCTTTAAAACATATAAGTATGATATCTATAACAAAACAAATTGAGCATGAATATGTCCCCCGTAACGAGTAAAAGCTTAAATTTATCCTAACCAATATTTTGATTCATGAGAAACTTTTATCGGAGAGCATATGCCATATATGGGATGAGTGTTAGTAGCGCCACGTACACCACATGGGTAGAAAATGTGTCCTTATAACACCCATGGGAAGGGAACAATACATGGTATGAGTGTGAGTAATTAAGCTTTTAAAATCCCTAATAATAATAATAATAATAAAATTATTGGATCTTCTTCCTTCCACACCTATTTCTAATCACATTCCATATATTTTCTCTATAATTTAGCTAAAAAACATCATTTCATAAATTTATCTATCATTTTTTCAAAATTATTCCACATTCTATTATCGATTCATATCCATAAATTAATTCTTTATTATTTTTTTCTCTTTTGTCTTATTATATAGTAAATGGTGATTGGGAGATATGTGATATATTATATGATATGGATCAAAAATGAGTCCCTATATTTAAGGATTTACTTTAGTTGTCATATAACTCATCTATATAATAGGGAATGGATTGGAGAGGTGATTTTGATGGGTTTTTTTTTTAAAATTTACTCTAAATTATATGGGTTTGACAACTTTAGAGAATGGGTTGAGAATGCTCTTAGTTGCTGTTTGTTTTTCAGATGTAAAATGTCTGCAACCTGCGGATCACAGTTGCAGGCATTTGAAGCAAAAGAGGTGGACCAAATTAACCTCTGCAGTCTGTAAGAAGAAAACTGTTTTTTTTAACGTCTGTAGACTGCTAAAGTAAACTGAAACTTTTAAATAAGCTGAAATTTAATTAAAAAAAGTCTTTCAAGGCCCAAATCATACCTAAACATAAACAATTTTACAAGACAAAAATCAAACATAAACATTCATAAAACATCCACAAAATTTACTCATGGCATGCTATCAAAAGCAATATAACACATATAAATGTGAAGTTTCAATGTGTTCTAATTATTGAATTAGTGATAGTATGATAACACCCAATCAATCTTGTTGTAACACACACAATCTTAAACAACTATATGATAATTTAAAAGATGCGGAATCGTAATAATTATTATTTATTATTTTTTATTACTTGTTTATAAAACAACATCAACGAATAGTTTTATCAACAAAATATTTACAAGACATGGACGTTTAGATTATGACAAAGTAAGCTTCTCGACCTTTATAACCATTTACAAATATTAGCCATTTCGTCGTGATGCGTGTTCGTGATTCGCCTCGAGTGCTTGATCGGCACCCTTTGGTCTCAACGAAAGCTTTACCTAACATATTACAACACAACAAGTTAGTGTTAATAGTGTATAAGGCCATAATATGAACACCGCATACAAGCTCTAACATAAAACAAGAAAAATCGAAAATTTCACATAGCTCGTTATAAGGCAAAGACAGTCCAGTGGCGTTTGTACAAAATTAAGTACTAGGATACATTATGTGCAACCTTTGAAATCCGACATAAGTACTGTTATAAAAAAACAATTGCACACATTTGATCCGTTTGTACAAAACTTACATAAGGTCATATTTGAATAATTATAATACATGAACACACTTGATTAGGTACTCGAAACCATTATAAACTAGTATCCTAAAATTAACCCAAAGGTATAAAAACGTTTGACATTAATAAATATTTTATACAGCTTTATTTTTCTACAGCTATATTCTGCGCAGCTGCTGTAATCGACTGATCTGACCCACCTAATGATCATATTTTTTTTTGTTCTAAAATTCTAGAGAAACTAGTCTCAATAAGGTTTCCTACCTAAAAAGAATCACCTTAATCGGACATTCAGTTGATTTTATACAATATTCCAAAGACAGACAAAATTCTGGACAACAACTTAAAAATTCAGCTTCGTTATCTTAATTTAACAAGATCAAAACATTGTTTCACATTCAATGACCAGAACTATTACTTGAACAGCTTTTTCTAATCATGTTAGCCGCGATTGAAAGTCAATTGTAGTCTAGCAACACAATACTAATCAATCACACAACCCCTTTGTAAACTAGCATTATTGATTAATACCTTTTCTATTTCCAAGTAGTCCATAATTCGTTCAAACATTTCATCAAACACTAGGGGTGCATACAAAATCTTGCAATTAAAATTAATTATTCATATAATCATAAAAGCTTATCCTTACAAATTAAATTTCACCAAACAGAAGTCCTTATATCTTAATTCACCTAATGCATGATTTAATTGATAATTAACATGACTTACGGATTATAATTTCATGATACCCCAAACCTATTTACAGTAGAAACTCGATAGATTAATACTCGATTATTTAATAAACTCTCTAAGATAATATTTTTTGCCGGTCCCAACTCGGGGATATTGTGCTAAATTAATAATTCGCTAAAATTATAAGATAATACATTTTTGATAATTTCTTTAGACCCCATATAAAATATAAATTAATAATTTCTTATATATAGCATATTACATGAATGATTTATGAAGGTTTCTTGAAAAATGACTCGATTGTCTTTTGTTTTTTGTTGAAATCAATTTCCCATTGAATCTCGTCTCTAATTTTTCCCATTGAATCTGGTGTTGTTTCCTCATAGCTCAACAAGAAATTGTTCAATGTGATTGCCGCTTTAATAGCTTCGTTTCGTGAAGGGGGCTCCATTGTAGAACTTTCATCATCTTTTTCATCGATATCATCTTTATTAATTCCAATAACGCTTTCAATAATTTCTTCATCAGTCAACAACTGTGCAACTGCATTTTCTTCTGGGTGAGTCAGAACATCTTCGACATCCATTGCATTGCGATAACCCAACTCTTTGATCAATAATTAAGTGGAAGATTGAAAGGTGTTTGTAAACTAAGTATTCTACTATAAATTAATATATAAATTAATAATTATTAATTTATCGATTAATTAATAACTCTTTTAATTAATAAATTTTGGTGGTCCCAAGTGTATTATTTTATAGAGTTTCTACTTTATATCCAAAAAAACCCCAATTTATGTAACATGAAGTCCATCCAAAAGCCAAATTAACATGTATGTCCCTAGTTGTATATCAAGAAAGTGTATTTCACCTAGAATTGTCGATTAAAGAGGTGGTTCAGAGGTGATTCTTAACAAATCAAACAAAACTTAACATTAATTATCAACAACATTAATCCAAAGAGAAAAATAACAAGTGTTATAATGTAAAGAAATTGAACCTTGTTGATAGATAATGGACAAGAAAGGGCGTCGGAGGAAGAGCCGCTGCTGTGGAGGAAGGACGACGCTAGAGGTGGGGCTGGAGTGCAACGACGGAGATGGGCTGGAGTACGGCGGCCGGAGGTGGGGCTGGAGTGCGGCGACGGAGGTGGGGCTGGAGAGTACGACGGCCAGAGGTGGGGCTGAAGGGAGGTGGCAGAGGTGTGGGTGGAGGGCGGCGCCGGAGGTGGGGAGAGGGGGTGACGGGACGGGAAGAGGGTGGGAGATATGGGGGCTAGGGTTTGTGGAGATAAATGTATGATGTTATTGTGAATAGGTGAAAGAGTTTAGAAGAGGTGAAAAGTGAGTTGTCTATGTCTGCGCCAAAAAGAGGGCGAGCAGATATTTTTTAATTAATTGTCGCCTGGAAAAAAAACAGCCTACAAGCCTCAATGTCTGCGCATGGTCTGCGCGGCGCAGACAAAAGAGGCAGGAAGCTCTTTTGAGAAAAAACAAATACCCCCTCAATGTGAGCCTGCTCATGGCCACGAGGCATGGTGTGTTGTGATAATGAGCCATCGCGATACGCCCATGCTCACGTATGGTGTTGTACACTACACACTTCAAATTTCAAGAAAGTGGGGGCATTGCTAGTCGTACACGTAGTACACTATATGTATTGATATACTTTGCATTTTGTTCAAATGGACATATTGTTGGAATCATACGTCCAAAACTCAATAAAAATCATTATGACTATTAAAATATGATGTCTTGAGGGTTAAACTCTAAAAAACATGGTCTAACATCCTACTATATATTAAAACAATTGAGTTTGCTGCCACATGCCCTTTTCCTATTGGTTGATTTCCTATCCTTCCAAAATTATCCTTCACTTCTCTATTTTTCTTATAATTTAAATAAATCAAAAACAAATTATATTCCTAATACTTAAAATATTTAATGTATTCATTTAATTCAATATTCAATATCAATATATTACCAATTTTTTAGCTTTCAATCCTTTCCACCTCATTATTCTCTTTTCTTCATATTCAACCTAACCTAATCAAAAAAATCGAACATCGGCTATTACTTCATAGTTCAATCGGACAATGATAAGAAAACTCAACTCTTCATCTCAATCGGACAATCATACTTCTGCATCTGACAAATTCAATTTACAGCGTCTTCCATCTAAATTAGGGCGATTGTGGTTAACCAGAATACGCTATTATATGAGATAATCATTGATCTGATTACATCCCTCAAACGATTTCAGTAGATCCATGTTTATTGTTAATCAGATCTTCCGAGACGGTTGCCCTGTCGTCAATCGATGTTTTTTTTCCGCTAAGTTTATTATATTGGTTAATATAGTATGTTTAATTAAACTAGCTTAGTATTTTGTATTATTCGTTAAGGTATGTATAATTAATTTACCTAGGTTAGTATTTTATATTGGTAATCTTAATTGTTAATGTTAGTTGATATTTATAATCTAACATCAACTATGTTTCCTATGGTTAATACTTACTGGTTATTACTTAATTCATACTTCATTATATGTGTCATTGCAGATTTTAATGTTGTATTGTTTCCAATTTTAAATTTTAGTCTTTCTTAATTTTTTAGTTTTTAATGTGTAATTGACTCCAAATTACAATGATATTATTTTGATTTGTATTGATTCAGATCATTAATAATACCTAACAACTTTTCAAATTCGAAATTTGAATTCGTAGTCAACTTAATTCTTAATTTTGTAAACATGAATTAAGTTAGCTATGACTTATTAGTTTTTATGATTTGGTTATCAATAAATCCCTATTTACATTCTGCAAATTTTGGAAAATTGTTAATCGGTTATTATAAAAATACAAATACAAATACATAATATATTCTTTACTTTTACTAAATTTAGTAGTAGCAAAATAGTAGTACCAAAATATTATTACTAAAATAAGTTTATATCAATACTATTTTTGAAATCCCGGATTGTATTCCGTAAATTAACTATATTTAGAGCTTTCCTTTTTTTAACAATTCAAAGTTCGTGACAAATACTGTGTATCTATATATACTATAACCATAATGAAGACATTCACACACTTCTCACTTTCTTGGTCTTCGTTTCATATTTTTATCATTGTCAAGGTTTTTCATTTTATTTCATACACATAAATATTTCTTTTCACTCATGTAAATATTATTTACTAATTCTTGAATCTTTGCTTGATTTTTGTTTTTGTTACACAGCAACATGGAAGCATCAAACATTACCATGTTCAATGGTTTGGATGTTTCGAACAACGATTATGTACTGAAGGTTCGTATGCTTACACTGTGGCGTTTGAAGGACAACAATAAACCAGGAGAGGACTGGTCCATCAAAATGATTTTACAAGATGAGATGGTATGCAAACTATGCAACTATAATGGTTTATATATTTTTTTATTTCTTTCTTATTATATAAAATTAATTGTTATAATGTTTGTCTTATCTAACTATACTATTAAATAATAGAGTTCTTGAATGCATGACCTCTTTTTATCGGTCCAACTCTATTGTTTCCATATATAACAAACACTTCTTTGATTTTTCTTCATAATTAAATAATAATATCAAGCCTTACTAGATTTATTCACATTTAAATAATTCTAAATTCATATTAAATGCCAGCTTATATTATATGGCCATTAAAAATATTTTTAAATCATAGTCAATACATTTACTATCTTAAAATCATAGTCAATGCATTAACTATCTTTAAATACATTATTATGATCAGTAAATTAGAGAATCAATTTTAATATTATTGTAATGGATTTTTTTTAACATGCTTATGTAATTTCTTTATAGATTTTTTTGTTAAACTCATACAATATTTTAAATTACAAAATAATATACTCCAAGCTTGATAAGTCAATCAATTAATTTTCTTGTCCCGCTAAATTAACGATACTGTTTTTAAACAAATTTCCATTTTTACCATGGAAATTTGTATTTTATGCACTTCCTTAGATATACTGATTAACAAAAAATTCCTGGTTTACTAAATTAATCATTCCGGTATTGCATTTCTTATAATATGAAGGATTATTATTCACTCATACACAATATTGTATTTTCTATACACATTTTTTCAATGCTCATTTTCTATTATTTTATGAAGTCTCAAGTTAATTGATATTTTCCTTATTCGATACTACAAGATATGTTGTTAATGTTTTCCCTTTAATATTTATAATATCCATCTATTTAAAATGTTTATGGAACACTAAAACAATATAACATAGACATATAACTAAAGTTATTACTCTCAACAGAAGATGTTTGCTACATTCTATATATTGTGGATTATTATCATTCATTCAATTAATAAAACTTAATTACGAGAGTGCATTATTTTTCTTCAACTATTATTAAATCTGGTTGTGTATATTGATATTTTTTATATTTATGTTGTTGCTCATTGTTTTTCTTATTTACTACTTTATTAAAGCAATACAATAGTTTTACATGGTATCATTCTAGGGTGTCCAACTAGATGTCATGTCACATATTTCCTTTTTTATTAAATCAAATCACCCCTTTTATACTATATAAAACTTAACAATACAACCCCTAAAATTTATCTCTCTCTTGCGGTTTAGTCATTTCTGCCGACTTTCTTTTCCATATTTTCCGGTAATGTATTTATTCAACGCTAATGGTCGATTCTCAAATATTATTCGCTATTGCCATTGTTATTTCATTTTCTTTGCACTTTGTTGTTTGTATTGTTTTTAATTCTAATATGATTTTCTTATAATCTGTTTAGGTTTTACATCAAACTCCAAGATTCAAATGACATGTTGAAGTTTCTATAACTACTCTATCTTCCATACAATAAATGGTTTATTTAGGTTGTGATTAAAATTTTTCTAATTGCATCTATCCACAATTGGTAATTCTAACTAGACCAAAATATATGTTTTTTTTTTAATTTAGCCGGAATAGTATATTATGTAACATTAATATAATTTTAATCATTTAAGGTTATAGCGACCCAACTTGTAAAATAGCTAATTGCGTGGAAGGAGTATTTGATGGAAAAATGGTTTTCTTTTTGTACAACAATGGATATTAAGTTACGATTATTCATGTATTTATGTAGGTTACACAGTTAATGTAAATTAAATCATTTTTATATGATCAACTTTTATGTTGACTGTTAACAAGTGTGAATCTTATCTTGAAACTTTTATCAATTGTTAACATGTGCGTTAATTTTATTTATTTTTTATTCTTTTTCACAACTTATTTTCCAGTTTATTATTGACTTCTATTTATTTCTGTTTTTATAATACCCTTAATTTATTCTTAATATTCATAACAAATTTAAACTCATTTTAAATACAGAATTTGACTAATTTTGCAAGAAACCTTTAAAGGTTTCCATACTTTTCAATCTCATCAAGATTTCCATTTTTTATATTTGACCATTTTTTTAATTATCCCTATATATCAAAATTAATGTCTAAAATAAACCCATCATTTTAATGTTTCAAAAGTCAAAAACATTTCGATAATTTTTGAAAGTATTCTAACTAACCAATTTTATTTTAAATTTTAAAATTATGTCTAAATTATTTAGTAAATTAGTAGAATACAACCTTATGTTTTCGATTTAATATATTTAACTAAAAAGTCATTAAATGTAACTTAAGCAAAAGTTAAATTAAAAATTCATTTATAATAAAATATACATTTATTTATGCTTTTATATAATACTCTTAATTTATTCTTAATATTCATAATAAATTTAAACCCATTTTAAATACGAATTTTGACAAATCTTACAACAAACTTTTAAAGGTTTCCATATCTTCAATCTCATCAAGGTTTTCACTTTTTATATTTGACTATTTTTAGTTATCCATAAATGTCAAAATTAATGTCTAAAATAAACCCCTATTTAAATGTTTCAAAAATAAAAAATGTTTCCATAATTTTTGGGAGTATTTTTAAATAACCGATTTGATTTTAAATTTTGTAATTATATCTAAATTATTTAGTCAAGATTTCTCAAACTGTACAGGTAACGGATTTGTAACTTGAGTTAATATGTGAAGTTGGTGACTGGGTTACTATCGCATTATTATTCCTATTTTGTTTTTAGGTCTTATAGATTTTTATTATATTGTAATTTATTTTTTGAATGATCAACAAGTTATATTACAGCTTTTAAACTTTCAGTCAATTATTCAAAATATTACCATAATTATATAGTTATTTATGGATATATAGATGTATATTTAATATAATTATGGTAACATTTAATATTTGATTTGACTAACAATAATGATTTACTTAATTATATCAATATTAATATTTGAATACTTATCTTTTAGTATGTTCATAAATGTCTTATATAATATTATTGTTATAGGATTTTAATACTTTCAAAAAAATTAAAATTAATCAAATCATTAAGTGATTTTAAGATTTATCAAATTTTGACATATATATTTTTTTATTTCTAATTTTATTTTACTTTGTGGTTGATTTTTCTTTTTATGGTAATGATGTCACCAAGTGGATTCTTAAACATTCAATTGACTTTCTTTATATTATTTTTTGTGATTGTATTTAAATGTGATAGACTAAAACAAAAAGAGTTTAAGGATCATAGCAATGCTTACATTCTTATTTGATCATTTTCAAAGAAAGTTTAGTGAGTAGTTCAGTATATGAAATATTATAATTATTAGCAATGACTACACATTGAAGTTTTTGATACATTTCAAAAACATAACATTTATATAAAATTATTTTGTTCATATAAATATAAAATTCACAATATATTTCAATATATTAACATATATTTATAATTGACATTTTTTATATAATTTTCTCCCGTGTAGTACACGGGTCACTAACCCATAACCTACTAAAGCATATATTTTTTAATGTTTTTCTTAATGTTACAAAGTTTTTGGGCATGTAATTAAATAGATTTTACATGTTTTTCTTAATGTATTTTTTTGGTTCATGGTTTAAGCTATAAAGATGATTGAACTTGTAATTTTATTCTTATAAATAACTTATAATTCATATATAATTATATTTTTTTAGAAATACAACTTTTTACAATTCATTATAGTGTATAACATATTATATATTTTCCACATGTGTGGTAAACGGTTCTTTGATTTTAACCCGTGTTGAACATTTCTCTTTTTATTTTAAGATAATTTTTTTACAACAAAATCTTAGTGTTTGTAAAATTATATTTTAAATCAGTGACAATATTTTTTTTCGAAATATCATTTTTATGCACACAAAATGTAATATAAAAATATTGGTATGAATTTTTATTTCTATAATAAATCACAACAAATTTTGGTTTGATACTTTGAATTAATAGTGGATAAATATATCAAAAACTTATTAAAAAAATCATAAATAAAGATTATTATATGTAATAACTGAATTTACGTATGTATATCACAATTGTCAAGACTCAATGTGGATCTTTAAAACATCATTTATTATTTTCAATATTTTTTATGAACAATCTATTATTTTTAGCACATAATCATTTTCTTACACAACGACTTAGAATCAAGTTCGGAAATGTTAGATAAAGAATAATGAATTACTTGAAGATAATGTTGGATTCTCAAAATCTTTTGGTTCAAGGATACCGGATGGTAAGCGATTGTTTTAAAAACTACCCCGGTATGGATTTAAAGTTGTGCATTATTGAAACAAGGCAAAAAGATGCAAGGAATTACAACATGCCAAAAATTTCTAAAGTTGCAGCGTTAATCATTGGTGATATCGGTGACACAATATATTAGCGCGATATAATTGTAACGACTTAAAGCAGATCTCTAGCAAGAGTTGAAATATATATGAGAGACCCATTTTCTACTTATGGTCAACAATATGTTGCTTTATCAAGAGTGAATAGTAGATATTGTATTAAAATGCATATTTTGGAAAAGTAAGGTAAAGTTACAAACAAGACAAAAAATATGGTTTATAAGGAAAAATTTAGCAGTTTATGAATTTGTAATTTTTAAAGTTTTAAATTATGTTTCCAAACAACGTACTATGAATATTCTTTTTTAGTAAGTTTTTGTTTTAAGTACTTTGTTTATATAGGAATATGAATTGCAATTATACCAAATAATTCTCCCAATAAACATATGAAACAAACATTTATCATCTTAAATATGTCTTTGGTTGATGATTTCTATATTCCACCCGTGTCGTACACATGTCAATAACCTAGTACATATATATAGTTTAAAAGTTGCATCACATCAAGATTAGTTTCATATTAATATATTTATTAATTAATGAAATTATAAATTGAATAAGAAAAATAATAATGGTTATCATATATTTATCAGAGTTATCGATTTTAACATATTAGATACTTGATTGAAAAGTATCCAGGTTTTAACCATTGAATGTTTAAACATTATGGATAAGTTTTAATAGTACGAATAAGATGGTAAAGCATTCCTATCCCTAATCTAATTACGTGCAGATGTCCGATCGCGATAGTTATTCAGTTATCACATGGTAATAGGAAATGGATGTATGGGAACAACTTGATTCCCAATTGCCCTATGAAGTGTTATCAAACCGCGATGGAAGAAGATTCCAATTCAAATAACACAAATAGTACCCCGACAGCTCCAGTCATCCAAAGTCAGAACGTAATGGAGCAGGACCTTCATTGTTAGGAAATGAGTTGATTTTGTCAATCTATCCATAATTACCCAAATTGTGTCATTCATTACCTTTCTTGTTTTAGGTAATTTGATAACAAAATCCATTGTTATTAATTCTCATTTCCATATTGGATTTTGATGACTTTAACTTGGACCAAGTTAAACATTTCGAAACATAATTAGCTATGTCATTTTTCATTCCTATCTACCAATATATTTTCTTCAGATCTTGATACATATATCACTTGCAGGATGCATTGTGTATTTAGCTTTATGATCTTCTTCGTGAATCCTTTCTCATAAATTTCCTTGGATAGGTATCCATATTCTTCTTTTATTAAATTTTCAAATTCCATTTTTAACTTTCTCCAGTTCTTTCAGCATTCCTTTTAATTCTTCAATATCATTAGTAATAGTCGTTTCATTAGCCTTTATAATTGTTTTATTAATCAATTTGCATATTTACTCTTAGAGCACACACTCGTTTCAATTTCTCTTGATACTTAAGACTTAAAGCATCTGCTACTACAATAGCCTTCATGATTGAATTTCACAGTCATAGTCACTATGAATTTCCATCTAGCGTTTTCTCCTCATGTTTATATCCTTTTGCCCAAAAATATATTTTAAACTTTTACGGTATGTGAATATAGTAAACTTACTACCATAGTGATAATGTCTCTAGATTCATAGGGCAAAACTAATCGCTCCTAATTCTAAGTCATGTGCTGTATAATTCTCTTCTGTGTATGTGGGAAAATAACTGGAGATTAAAGGAATAAATCAACCATAGAAAAAGATTGTTCTTGACAATTTTCTATTTGTTTAACTTTTATATTTCTACTTGTTTGATCTTCAACTAATATTTAATTTAATTTACTGACTATTTTATAATCCAATTGCCAAAATGGTTTTGACCTATGACCATGGATAACTAGGATGAATGAGAGGAGCAATTAGAAGATTAAGATAGAAAATTAGACTAAAAGTGAATGTGGACTTGACACATAAAGCTTATTACTTTACTTTATATTATAAGACTAAAATAAGATTTGACAAATTAGGTTTAGAAATATTTAAACAAGTTACTAGAATAAACAACTTTGACCCAAAATTTTCAAAAATAGACGTCACTATTTTAGCATACATCTTATCCCTCGTTAATTTTTGGTCCAATAAACAAGCACCAAGTCAGGGGAGCCAGCTAAGCCTCAGACAGAACTTTTTGGACAATGAAATTTGTATAAAGTAATGCGGCCCATTTTCAACTAATACAATTTCTACACGTGTCAAACACGGCTAAACTTAGCTTACAACTCTAGTTTTTTAGCCGATGTCCTTTACTCTTACCCGACTTCGGGATCTGTGTTTTTTTTACTTAGCCAACTCCTTATTTTTTCTCTTAGCCGACTCCAACTCGGCTTGCAGACTAAAACTTCAGTTCGATGTCTTCTTTTCTACCTTTTACTCTTTTAGCCTTTTAAATATTTAGCCGACTTTCAAGTTTTTCTCTCTGGGCCGAGTTGCTTAGCGACTACGAATGCGAGATTTGTTATCATCTGTGAAAAGCGAATGTCGTGGCCGACGCTCTCAGTCGTAAGAAGCAAGTCAAATTCGTTATTCTTACTTGTGTTCTTGTCCAAAATGATCTTGAAAAGCATATTCTCGACGCCCAACACGAATCCGTCACCAAAGGAAATATGTATGACGAGATGTTGTGTGGTGCTAAAACCCAATTAGAAACCAAACAAAATGGCCTACTTTACTTTCTTAACCATTTATGGATTTCTGATCATGACGATCTTCGCATATTTATTATAGACGAAGCTCATAAGTCACGATATTCCATACATCCCGGTGCTGATAAGATGTATGCTGATCTTCGTTAAATCTATTGGTGGCCCAGAATGAAGAAGGACACTGCTCTCTATGTCTCAAAATATCTCACGTACTCTAAAGTAAAAGCTGAACATCATTGAGCCTTTGGTTTACTCGAGCAACCTCCCGTTCCCGAGTGTAAGTGGGAAGGTATTGATATGGATTCCATTACTAAGCTTCCTCCTACTCATAAGCAACATGATAGTATTTGGGTAATCATCGATTGTTTGACTAAATCTGCTCCTTTCATACCCGTCAAAGAAACGTATTCAGTTAATAAGTTGGCACGAAATTCTGTGGAGAAGACTGTTTGTCATCGTGGAACTCCGTTAACTATTATTTCCGATAGAGATGGGTTTTACTTCTCGCTTTTGGAAATATCTCTAATCAGTTTTGGGAACTTGTTTGGATCTCAGTACTGCCTATCATCAGCAATCCGATGGTCAGTCCGAGCGTACGATTCAAACTCTAGAAGACATGCTCTGCTCTTGTGTCCTCGACTTTGGGGGAAATTGGGATACTCATTTACCGCTCATCGAGTTCTCATATAATAACAGTTTTCATTCTAGCATTGGTATGGCATCGTTTGAAGCCCTTTATGGTCGTAAATGTCATTCCCTGATTTGTTGGAACGAAGTTGGGGAATCTCAAATCACCGGTACGGAATTAGTGCAAGAAACAACCGATCGTATTTCTCAGATTCGTCAAAATCTTCTCGCTAATCGTAGCCATCAAAAGAGTTATGCTGATAAGAGGCGGAAACCCCTTGAATTCAATGTTGGTTATCGTGTCCTGCTCAAAGTATCCTCGTAAAAGGGAGTGGTTAAATTTGGAAAGAAAGGAAAACTAGCTCCTCGTTTCGTTGTTCCTTTTGAAATCCTCGATAGAGTTGGTCCTGTTGCTTAGAGACTCAAACTTCCTCTCAACTCTCAAATGTTCATCCGGTGTTTCATGTATCGAATCTCAAGAAGTGTCTTTCCGAGGGTAATCTCCATATACCCCTCGTGAAGTTCGTAATAATGAGTCTACGCTTTTTGTTGAACAACCCGTTGAAATCATGGACCACAAGGGCAAAGTAACCAAACGAAGCCGCATACAAAGTCCGTTGGAATTCTAAACAAGGCGCAAAGTTTACTAGCGAGCGTGAAGACCAGATGAAACTGAAGTTCCCTTATCTCTTTGTTACCGCTAATTCTCCAATTTCGGGACGAAATTCCTGGGATACTGTAAGAATTTGTATTTTTCATTTAATATTTTGTTAACTGTTACCGACCCGTTTCTATGTTCAGGTAATTTATCAATATAACGTTGCACTTATCTAGTTATTATTATTTTATTATTATTATTATTATTATATATTATATTTAATAAATATTCAATTATAACTTTGAAATTTATACACTTTTTACCCTAAACTGAAGTCTTACCTCTACTTGTATCCTCACCTATAGTCTAGGGACTAAACTGCAAAATATGCAATATAATTATATTATTATATTATAATCAGCAACCCAAAGCCATAATCAGGATCCAAACCCGTAAAACCGTGACCCATTTGTTAACTTGTGCATTAATCTTCGTTTTAAACATGGAATTGGTCATATCAAATCATTCATCTTGCTTAATCGCCCTTACCGACATAGTTAATTAGGAAAATGCGATCATTTTGATACGTATTGACTTATTATACAAACTATCTATATAATGCTAGGGTTCTACCAGTTAGAAGTTATAATAAATCAATTAAACCTGCCTGCACCTTCCCTGTTACCTTGCAAATCAAAGCCCTATAATCAATTGTTGGTGAATGGCGCTGACTCTGTTGTAAAATATTTTCGATGCTATAGTGAAATCAACAATAATACCTTTGTGACTACTCATTAGGCACTCGACTCAATTGGGATAATATTACACTAAGTACATGTACAATTAGTTATACACACAATATCATTTCTCTGAACATTCTCGTAGACTTCTAGAGGCATGTTGATGATATGCATGGCCTCAGACAACCCTAAGTCACCACGTATGAATGGATCTAGACACATGTATACTTTTAATCAGAGTGTCCATTTCTTATTATTGCAACACAAGGTTTTAAGGATACATAGATCCTATGCAAACATTCTGACTCATAATGAGTTTGTAAAAAGTTAAAGGCGTATCTACCTTGCTGTTTAAGAAGTTTCTGTTACCGGTTTCTGCTTCTGATTATTACCTCAGACCTATATATAGTACGAGAATAATCTTTGTATATATATCTAGATAAATGATCTAGCTTCAGACCTTTAGTCTGTTTCTATAGCCTTAAGTTGACAATTATTTGTTTGTATAAAATATTTAGACCTTTAGTGTAACAGCTTGGGTTTTAATTTATTATTATAACCATAACCCGACCCGTTTTTATATTCGGGAAACTTGATCAATAAAATATCAAGTTATTTAATTATTAAAATATTATTATTTGTTATTATTATTTATTTATATATATAAAAAAATAAAGTAACTTTGGTTTATATACAATTATTACCCTAAAACTATACTTTAAACCCATTTTGTATCCCTCTCTATAGTCCAGGGACTAATTAGCAAAATCAGTATATTTTATCCTTTAAACCTTCAACCCATCTAACCAACCCATATTCATGATCCAATAACCCTACCCGTGACCCGTTTACGTATCTTGCGCCTTAATCTTCGCGTCTAACATGGAATTGATCTATGTAAATTAATCTTCTTACCTTAATCGACCTCACCGACAATTCTATTAGGAAACATCAATCATAAATGATTCGTAATTCCTTATTATTGTAGCTGACCCTAAACTTAATTCAATATACATTCAAACGTTCGTATAAATTCCATTGAGCTTCCTGGCAACATCATCGAACCCTAGACGTCCTTTACCCTCTAACTAATTTGATTATAAACCCTGGTTGAGTGTCCGTTTTCTGCTGCGTCTGGCCGTCCACTGTCTGCCTCAATTATGCCATCAAACGTCATTACAAGAGGTAATTGTTTATATGGTTAGAATCGTCGTGCTTCACTGATCAGAAGCCCTATGGTTAATTGAACAAAAACTGATCGGGTTCATCAGTTTGATTTCTAGGGTTCATAGTAGTTTTTTGGGTATGCGTATTCATTATTTCTGTGTCACAGTTTAGTCAAACGAACACTTAGCTTAGTTGGTTTGTGCGCTGTGTGTAGAATGCTTGTTGGATGGGGTCGCGGACTCGAACACCCCAACTGTTTTTATCTCAATTTGTTTTTAAAATGTTTTAATTATTTTTTATATTTTATATTTAATACTGTAAATATTAATTAATAACAATTTAGGTTTTTCTTAAAACCGACACATCTACTATTTTTTTTCGAATTTTGATTAAAAATCATATATATATATATATATATATATATATATATATATATATATATATATAAAAGATCATATTTTATATATAAATATCATTATCATTTACAATATTAATGTAAAGGAAAGCTTATTTATTAATATGGATTTTTACATATATCTCCTTACTAAGAGACCTTATTACATATTTTTCCAACCATTAAAATCTTATTACATATTTCCCCTTTTCACACAAAATTACCCAAATACCCTTTTTAGATTTCTTTTCAATTCAAGAAACCTTAATTTATGAATGTTTCCTCTCTGACTACATTTGGAGCAACCCAACGACGCCTACGACGAGACCTAACCGGAAATGCTCATCCAACCTACGAACTAACATTAGGGATGATGGAATCAGACAGTGGTGGTTGAGAACCGTGGGGAGAACCGTAGGAGAGGGTGGTGGTGGTCGATAGAGGTGGGGTGGTTTGTCGTGGGTTTCAACGGTGGTGGTTTGCGGTGGGTTTTAACGGAGGTGGTTTGCAGTGGGTTTCAATAGTGGTGGTGGCCGACAGAGGTTGGTGGGTTTCAGCAGCGGTAACCAATGGAGAGAGTGGTGAACGTCGGAGATGATGAAAATGGTGAACAGTGGGTTGGGAGTGGCAGCTTCAATGGGAGTCGGTGCCGGAGAGAATAACGATAATAATGACGATGGGTGAATGAATGGTAGTCGGGGATTGGGATCTTCATTATTTTGAGATGTCTTTTTATTTTGTATTTTTTAACTAAAGGGTATAATAGTCAACTAATAAATTCATTTTAGTGATTTGGGTAAATATGTAATATACATGTTTTAAAAATGGGAAATATGTAATTGTTTTATTAAAGTTAGGGAAATATGTAATTAAGATACTTAATAAAAATGTATATAAATACCTTAAACATATTATTAGTTTAAAATAAATATTTAAAACAAATCTCTTTATATAACCTATAAAATTTTATAAGTATTTATTCAAGTATTTTTAGGTGTTTATTATAATTAAATCATATTTATTACGATAAAACTTTGATAATAAAGTTTATAATAAATCTAACTAATAAAAAAACAAAAGCTTTTATAAACATTACACTCGATCATTAAACCCAAACTTCTCTCTAGTTTTAGATTCTTTATTCAATCCGTATTTATTCCGTAGTTATTTGTTACTTAGGATTCTCGTCGGTATTTTCTCGAAGCACGTGATTACCGCGAATCATCATTCATAATATTTCTCCTTTCACTTTTGTTTGCCTATTGAGGTGGGTACCACATTCCCCTATTTTACTTCTTTTTCCACGTTTTGGGGGCATATGCGTCAATTATATTTCTTATATATACTTATACTCGAAAACTGCTCTTTGTCTTATGTGTTAACAACTTATACCTCACTTGTTTATGTGCTTATTTGCTTTGTATGCTTCCGCATTCGGAGAGGTCCAACATAATCTCAGTCTAGTATGATCATACGCCAGTCGTTATAGCCTTTGTGCTTCTCGACATCTCAGTTATACTTGCTCATTTGGTTAATTTGTTATTCTCATATGACTTGTTGCAATTACTTATTTTTATTCTGTGCTGATGCTGAGGTAGAGAAGGTTGAGATGAAGTTCTTGAGTCTGAAGGCGGGTACGATGACACACCGCGAATACCTCACTGAATTCAACCGTCTGTCAAGGTTGGTGCCAGATATGGTGAACACCGAGGCCAAGAGGATCAAATGTTACCTTAGGGGACTGCCGCTGAATGTTCGCGTCTTGGTCAAGGCTGGTTGTAGGTTCCCTGGACGGATCACACGAGATATCCCGATATTCACAGGTGCGGAATCCCTGTGTAGATCGTTACGGACGTAGAATATAATCACACGAACACACGAACACGATACGAACAAAACCACGTTATGTTAATAACTCGAACCGTGTTACTTACAGACTGTCGACCTCACGTACATAGACTTGCTGAATTACACGTAAATAACCAACTCGATCAACCAAAACTCTAACCTCTAAACAGTAAGCCGTAAACAATATAAATACACGACAACTTCGCCTTAGGCGAAGTTGTCCTTAACTTCGCTCGTTCAACAAGTTCGCCTAGGCGAACTTGTCAACAACTTCGCTTGGTTAACAAGTTCGCCTAAGCGAACTTGTCAACAACTTCGCTCTAACAAACAAATATACAAACAATATTACAGACTCGATTACAGACATTAGTCATATGAACTACTGACATCTATGCACCAACAGACTCCCCCTTGTCAGTAGCTTCATATCTTGATCTTTCAGCTCTTGTCTCGTAATCCTGTATCTTCAAGCGTGCACTCCTTCTCTAACACACACCGTGACTACTCGCTGATATTTCCTTGCTTCATCCTTCCAAGCAGGAATATAGAATATCTTCTTTTCATTCAACACTTGCAAATCAGCTTTCGATAAGTTAACAAGATGCATCGGGTCATACACCCTCAGCACTTCTTGTTCATCTTCGTCTTCCATCACGGCTTCAGCAGTCTGACAATCAACGTACCACCATTTTAGATTCTTCAACACATCTTGAGGCATATTCTTCATTGGAACCTCCTTGATGCATCGGATCGGTTTGTACTTCATCACCATCCATGGCTTGCCATCTGCTCTCAATCCCCTTTCTGTATCCTCCATGAGCTTTCCCTTCTGTGGCTTTAATAATTCAAACTTCTTTTCTTTTACGCTTTCCTTCCACACGATCTTCTCAATCATTCTTGCCATGTTATTGTCACTTCTATTTATCAGGCCCAACCTGGCCAAATCCTTCACCTCACATTCCGGCAACGTATTGAGAGATCTCAACATTCTTTTGAAGTATTGAATACCATCATAACGCTTCACCACAAACAACTTCATCTGATCATCATATATCCAACAGATGATTCCCTTCTTCGACTCAGCATAGCCTTTGATGTTATAACTCTTCTTGAACATAGCTGGAACAGCAGGCTTCTTGGTCTTAATAAACCAATGAGCACAGCCTTCCTTCCACCTAGGCTGCTCCTCCCACTCAGTCTCATTCATCTCAACACTCACGTCGGCTTTCTCTACATCAGGGATCTCGTGTTCAACGTTTTTTTCTACTATCTCCCCCTCTTCTATCCCATCTTCAATCACAATCTGCTCACCGATCTTCTCAATCACATCACTCGGCAGCACATCTTCATCAAACAACACATCATCGCTGAACATGTCATCGTCCTGTTCCTTCAGCGCACCAATCACATCATCTTCCACCAACACTACATCATCACCACCAGCCGCGTCAGTAGACTCCCCCTCAGCTGTGGAAGTACCAAGAGCTTGAGAAGTTCTTGGCAGCTCACCACCTGCATCTTTCGATGCATTGGGATCATCGTCTCGGTCGTTTCTCTTCTTCGTTCTGAGCTCGTCGCCCTTACAGCTCATCTCCCCATGAGATGCCAAAAACTCCTTCAAGTCATCTATAACTTTCCCATGCTCAACCAGGAGGGATGCCTGTAGTTGATTTGCTTCCACTAGGCTTTGAATAGTCTTTGACTGCTCTGCCACGATCCGCTCTAGTGAAGCTATTCTCTCTGAATCTGAAGTAGGCGAAGGAGAGACACCAGAAGCAGGCGTAACCGCAGGTGGTACCATACCTGATAACCCTGCAGCAGTGACGACCGTTGACTCTACAAATCGTGCAGCTACCACCGACTGAGTAAGCGTTGGAGGTGGTAGTGACACGATCTCCGGAGTCGACGTCTGGAGAGCAGTGATGGATGGAGTGCCAGCAGCTGATGTAGCCACCACGGGAACATCTGCAGCGCTTGTACTTGTCACCTGTACAGAAGAAGGAACAATAGACATACCAGACAGTGCGGCCGGAGCAAAACGTACAGTCCTTGAAGTCTCTCCAGCTCCCATGCCAGCACATGTCCTCTCCCGTCTTGATCTTCTTATCAGCTTATGTATGTCCTCTTCCTCTTCCGACTCATCATCATCTTCCGTTCTCTTTCTCTTCCCAATCGTTCTCTCTCGAGACACCATCAACCGTCTCCCCTCATTCATAATCTCATCCAAATCGGAGTCAGCCATCGACGTAGCTGCTCTAGTCATACTCACACCCATACCTTGTGCAGCCGAGACCTGCACCTCTTCAACGTGATCCATATCAAAATAACCTTGACCTCCAAAAACAGCGTCAAGATCAATATCCTCAGCAGCAGACACAACAGGCACAGCAGGAGCAGGAACAGCTTGAGTTGCTCTTGCCTGTTGCGGTTGAGGATCTCTGAACTCGTCCCCACCAGCAGGAACATACTCTGGGTTAATCAAAAACCCAAACACTGGAGTATGCCTGGGACGACGTTCAGGGTTGCTCCTCGCACTCGACGTGCGGCATTGAGCAAAGATACGTTTGCTCACCGATTCCACGTATCTGATCGGGCGTCTCTGTGGTAGAGCCGGAGCGACATGGTTCAATATCATCTGGATGAACCGTGGGTACATAATGAACCGCTCCCGAGACATCGCCCTTCTCTGCCTATCAATCTCGTAGAAGACCATTTGACTGAAGCTATAACGTTTGTTATAGGTCAGTGCAGTCATTGCAGACTGCATGGTCGCACCCATACCATCCGTGCCCGCCTTCCTCCCCGACATGCATACTATCATAACGTGCATGAGGAAGCGCCACTGATCTAGAAGGAAACCCTTCCTCCTCTGGGTATCTCCTAATGGACCAGAGTAGCCCATTCGAAGAAACGCTCCATCACGGAACGGAGCCACGAACTCAGTTGGGTCATCCCTAGTCTCTTCACCGAATCGTAACGCCACCCGGATCTGTTCAGAATTGAACTGAACCTGTTGATTGTTCACCGTCGCTCGCATGACCGGGGGCTCAATACGACAGTCGTATTCGACCGTCTGCCAGAAGTCTTCGATATTCGGTAGAGATATCGGCAGTGTGTTTGTGATTGCATGAAAAATCCTCGAGCGCAGGAGGAAAGTGATAATCTCGCGATAGTCGTCCACACCGCTCGCCTCCGGGTCAAGTGTAATGTACATATTGTGACCCGGGAAGAATTGTCTCTGATTGTCACCATCGTCTCCTCCTGCACCTCCAGCACCAGCTACCGCAGCCATATCTGCAACAAACTAACCAAGTTAGAACGACACAAAGACATAGCACAAGTTCGCTTTGTTACCATGAGCGAAGTTGTGATAAACTCTGTATAGGCGAAGTTAAAGTTGAGGCGAAGTTGGGAACAACTTCGCTTAGCTTTAAGTTCGTCTAATTAATATTAAGTAAAATGATCTTAGGCGAAGTTGATGTTAACTTCGCCTCATCACAACATCGCCTCAGGCGAATTTAAGTTTCAGGCGAAGTTACGGATAACTTCGCCTCAGGCGAACTTAAGCTTCGGGCGAAGTTACGGATAACTTCGCCTCAGGCGAACTTAAGCTCCAGGCGAAGTTACGGATAACTTCGCCTAAACCCTAACTTCGCCTGAATCTGAATCGGCGACAGTGAGGTTATGGAACAACGTGCAGTTGATGATTCGGCTAGTTTTAGACGACTAAGTACTCTTAACCACAAGTTTTAAGGACATGTTGACGATCAGTATAGTGTTCAACACGTAAAAACACCAGTTATGAAAATCGGTTTCAAAACCGATGGTTCGAGGTTAATGACCCGGTTGTCGAAACAACCTAAGCTTAATCTAAGAACATAAAACATGTGATAAACGAACCCTAACAACCTTTAGCTCGGTTTGAAATCGAAGAACAAGATAACACAAAGGATTAGTATAAGTTCGCTGTGAATACGATAAGTTCGCTGGATTTGAAAAACTGATGAACAGTTTGACGTTAAGTATCCCTTATATAGGGGATCTGATGTACAGGCGAAGTTACAGATAACTTCGCCTAGGCGAAGTTATTCACAACTTTGCCTGTTCAACAACATCGCCTATATATTTACAAAATTTAACCTTATAGTTTGAACATTTTTCAATTAAGTTATAAAACTTTCCTTGAAGAGATAAATGACATGATCAAGTCTAAGTAACCAGTTAAAAAATCATAAAACTATCTAAGTTCAAAAACTTAAAAAATTTAAAGTATAAGGGATCAAATTTCAGTCTCGATAGGGACTGCTACGTTTTAGAAAAGATCCGAACGGAATCATACAAAGTATGTGACTGTCACATAGATCCGTGTTTAGCTGTATTATGACATAAAGAGACAGGTTGTAAGCAGGTAATATACTTAAGATGGTTTTCATCGTTTCTGTGATACGAGTTAGGTTCAATTAATCCTTAAAATTTAAGTGGGCAACAACTCAGAAATATTGATGCCTCCTATCTATCCTCAAAGCGTATTTGGCTTTCCCCAAGTCACCCCGAATTGACTTCGACCCATAGTGTCTGATTAAACATGTAAGTACTCTTCTTCTGGTTCCCGTTCTTCTTCTTACTCTAAGATTGAGAAGTCTTGATATTTCGTCATCTCTAAAATGTTTCAATAACTCCAAATTTTTTTTTTTTTAAACAAACATAGACTTCAAAGTAGAAATTAACTGCAAGTCCCGAATCTGGATCACTGCAGTATCTTGAAACGCTATCTTCACGGGAATCATAACACACATGGGCTCGTGTATGACCGGGTAATCGCTTTTCTGCCTATCATTCGGAAAGATATATATGAAGACACGCAAAACTCTTAAGGAGTTTCCACGTAAAATCAAGTAAATTTAGTGTGTATCACATCTACTTTTACGCACCATAAAAAGTTACCATGACATACAATGACTGTCCTAAAGCCTTTTAAGCCAAATAACTTCACTAGTTAAGCACACAGAATTAGTATCTCTAACATTTTCCAAGGTTGGATCAATTTTCCGTTTAAACATAGCTAACGAACTTCTTACGAAGTAACAGACTTGAAAAATAATTTCATTTCCCTTTTTTCTTTCAAAAATTTAACATTAATCGCCCCGACCAAAACAAAGTCTTCAGGTAAACGGCTATCCCGAAGATCCAATGGATCAGCTGGACCGACCACATACTAGTATGTGTCCTTCTAACTAAGTATGATCGACTAATTTTAAACGAAAGAACGAAAAACTCATCATAAACCGCCCCGGTCACTATCAGTAAACTGGTTAATGGCTATCCTCAAAATCTACAAGTAAAAAATGAGGACCAAAACATATCCGAAGACAAGTCCTTCAAACTGATGTAACCGACATATTTTTAAGCGATTAGTGACGTTTTTTTTTTTTTTTAATTTTTTTTTAAATCACAAGAAAAGCATGGTTACTCGGGATTGATCATCCCATTCAGTTCAATAAGGTTTTGAAATCTGGATTTGTCAAATGCTTTAGTGTATAAATCAGCGAAATTATCAATCATATCCACCTTTTCAAGAATTATCAGTTTCTTCTCAGCACAATCCCGTATGAAATGATGACGTATGTCAATGTGTTTAGTTTTACTATGTTTCACGGGATTGTTAGTTACTGAGATAGCAGCTGTGTTATCAATGCAAATAGGAGTAAGTAAGAAATTCAGACCATAGTCGCGCAATTGTTGTTGTATCCAAAGAACCTGAGAGCAGCAGTTGGATGCTGCCATGTACTCTGCCTCACAGGTTGAAATTGCGACTGAAGTCTGCTTCTTGCATTGCCACGACACCAATCTGCCACCAAGAAACTGACATCCTCCAGTTGTTGACTTCCGACTCTGATTGCACCCTCCATAATCAGAGTCTGTGTAAGCGACCAGCTCCAAGTCTCCTCCTCTTGGGTACCATAACCCCAGCTTCGGCTTGCCCTTGAGATACCGCAGTATCCTCTTTGCACCTTTCAAATGAGATTCTTTTGGATTTGCCTAAAAACGTGCACAAAGACAAACAGCAAACATTATATCAGGCCTAGATACAGTTAAGTACATTAAAGAACCTATTATTGCCCGATATTGAGTTGGGTCCACATCTGCATCACCGTCTACTTCAGCACCCAATTTGTGATTGACGCAGATTGGAGTATCATATGGAGAACTGTCCTCCATCTTGAAGCGCTTGAGCACATCATGAACATACTTCGTCTGATGAATGAACATCCCGTCCTTCTTTTGATCAACCTGCAATCCTAGAAAGAAAGTTAGTTCACCCATAGCACTCATTTCAAACCTTTTCTTCATGACGGCTTCAAACTCCTGACACATGGAGACTTTTGATGCAGCAAATATAATGTCGTCCACGTAGACTTGTACCAGCAGGAAGTCGCTTCCATCTCTTTTGAAGAACAACGTGCTATCAATTTTCCCTCTTTCAAAACCATTCTCGAGCAAGTAATCCGATAAAGTTGAATACCAGGCACGAGGTGCCTGATGTAATCCATACAACGCCTTGCTCAACCTGTACATGTGATCTGGATAGTCTGGGTCAGGAAAACCCGGAGGTTGTTCAACATACACAACCTCATCAACTTTCCCATTCAAAAACGCACTCTTCACATCTAGCTGAAACACCTTCATCTTTTCATAAGCAGCAAATGCCAAAAACAATCTTATGGCTTCCAACCTGGCGACAGGAGCGAACACTTCGTTATAATCAATCCCCTCTTGTTGATTAAAACCTTTAACAACTAGCCTCGCCTTATTTCTGATAATAATCCCCTTATCATCTCTCTTGCACTTGAACACCCATTTTGTGCCTATCGCATGCACATTCTTTGGTTTTTCAACCAAAGTCCAAACTTCCATCTTCTCGAATTGAGCCAACTCTTCTTGCATGGCCTCGACCCACGAGCTGTCCTTTAAAGCCATTTGATAATTCTTCGGTTCAATCTGGCTTATAAAGCAGGTATACAGGCATTCATCGATTATTCCTGTCTCCTTAATGCTTGTATAAACACAGGTATGTTCATTCAAGCTACTTCTCGTTTGTACACCTGAGGACACATCACCAATTACATTATCCAAAGGGTGATCTTTATGAATTCTTGTGGTCGGAACAGAACCGACATGCAAATTATCTTCCAAATTAGAAGAGATCTCATCAATGGTTGTTTCATGCTGAGAGTGAAAAGGATTGATAAATTATTCTTCAGTTGAGGCAGCAGGGGTACCGATAGTGTTTGATGAGGAAGGTTGACATTTATCATCCAGCTGTCTTTGCAATAGATTTTCTTCCTCATCGAGTATCATCTTCGTCGCAGCTCTTTCTTCTTCTTTAGAAATTTCCAAATCCGGTACGTTAAACGACTTAAAAAGCTTAACATAGTCGAAAAGCTCAGCAGGTCCATTGCTTGGTTTTGGCGGTTGGTAACTTGTAATGTCAGTGTTACACACCACCTCCACCTTGCAAGTCGAAGTATTGAAGACACGTCTGTTGGGAGTCCCAACAACATAACCGACTAAGATTCCTTCATCGGCTACTTCGCCAAATTTAGAGTTTGTCTTCAAGATCGAACAAGGGGACCCGAATGGTTCAAGACCACTCAAGTTGGGCTTCCTTCCATGCATAAGCTCGTAACAAGTTTTACCAAGTCTCTTAACGGTTAACACTCTATTCAGAACATAGCAGGCTGTAGCAACCGCTTCAGCCCAGAACATCACAGGAAGCTTCGAATCTGCCAGCATAGTCCTGGCTCCTTCAATTAAAGTTCGGTTCTTCCTTTCAGCCACTCCATTCTGTTGTGGAGTATACGGAGCGCTGATACCAATTGTAGGTTCCCTGGACGGATCACACGAGATATCCCGATATACACAGGTGCGAAATCCCTGTGTAGATCGTTACGGACGTAGAATATAATCACACGAACACACGAACACGATACGAACAAAACCACGTTATATTAATAACTCGAACCGTGTTACTTACAGACTGTCGACCTCACGTCAATAGACCTGCTGAATTAGACGTAAATAACCAACTCGATCAACCAAAACTCTAACCTCTAAACAGTAAGCCGTAAACAATATAAATACACGACAACTTCGCCTCAGGCGAAGTTGTCCTTAACTTCGCTCGTTCAACAAGTTCGCCTAGGCGAACTTGTCAACAACTTCGCTTGGTTAACAAGTTCACCTAAGCGAACTTGTCAACAACTTCGCTCTAACAAACAAATATACAAACAATATTACAGACTCGATTACAGACATTAGTCATATGAACTACTGACATCTATGCACCAACACTGGTAGACTAGGTACTTTTGATTCTGCTGTGGGGCTCGCGGAAACGGTTTATGAGGACTTGACAGATGAGGTGGCTATGGAAGAGAAGAAGGAGAAGAAGTGGGTCGCGCCTAAAAAACGACCTGGTACTCAGATGTGGAACCCCAAGAACAAGCAACCGAGAGTGTGGGAGAAAAGGTCATGTAGGACGTGCGGAAAGATGCACGCTGGAGAGTGCAAGTGGGGCACTGGGTCTAAGGTGTGCTGCAAGTGTGGGAAGTCCCATGGTGGGGAGTGTAGATTAGGGTCAAATACCTGCTATAAATGTGGTAAGATGGGGCACTTTGCTTAAGATTGCTATGCGAAGCCCGCGTGTTATAAGTGCGGACAGACGGGTCACCTGGCGAGGACTTGTACGAGTGGTGAAGCTGGATGGAGTGAGAAGAAAGATGCTAATCAATCGAGGCCGAGAACTAGAGCCTACATGCTGACCCCGGAACAAGCTAGGCAGATTCCTGATGTTGTGACGGGTACGTTCTTAGTAAACGGTATTTCTGCTTCAGTATTATTTGATTCGGGTGCGAATAGAATATTTGTAGCTACGACGTTTAGTAAACTAGCTAAAATGAAAAGTTTCCGAGTGTCTGAAACCTTCATAGTAGAAACCGCTAGTGACACCTCGGTGAAAATAATGAAAATGGTTAAGGATTGTAAGATAGAGTTAAAGGGACATAAGTTCCCTGTTACTTTGTATGTTATAACCTTAGGAGGGTTCGATGTAGTCTTGGGAATGGATTGGTTATTTGAATACGAAGCTTAGATAATATGTAAGAGTAGAATAATAAAGCTAAAGTCTTTAGATGGTAGTACGGTGACGGTTTATGGTGATAAGTAAAGTTCTTGGTTTAACGTCATTTCAATGATGAAAGCCGAAGGTTTGTTAAGGTGAGGGTTCAGTGCCTACCTGGCGTATGTTGTCAACGCCACGGCACAGACGAAAGAGATGAAAGATGTTCCTATCGTGTGCGACTACCCAGAAGTATTTCTTGAGGATCTTCCGGGGTTGCCACCGGAGCGAGAGATAGAATTCCAGATAGATTTAGTACCAGGAGCCCAGCCCGTCGCGAAAGCACCTTACCATCTAGCGCCGTCTGAAATGAAGGAACTAATGTCCCAATTGCAAGAACTCCTCGACAAAGGTTTCATAAGGCCAAGCGTTTCCCCGTGGGGTGCGCCAGTGTTGTTCGTGAAGAAGAAAGATAGAAGTATGAGGATGTGCATAGACTATCGTGAGTTGAACAAGCTTACAGTGAAGAATAGATATCCTTTGCCCAGGATTGATGATCTGTTTGACCAACTGCAAGGTTCAAGTTGGTTCTCACGGATAGATCTTAGATCAGGGTATCATTAGCTGAAAGTAAAAGAGACAGACGTCCCTAAAACAGCGTTACGGACGCGGTACGGACACTACGAGTTCCTCGTGATGTCATTCAGTCTAACAAATGCTCCTGCAGCATTTATGGATTTGATGAATAGGGTGTGTCGGCCAATGTTGGATAAGTCAGTTATCTTCTTCATTGATGACATATTGATTTATTCAAAAAGCGAGTCTGATCATGCCGAGCATCTAATGGAAGTATTGGAGACTCTGAAGAAAGAGAAGTTGTATGCTAAGTTTTTGAAATGCGCGTTTTGGTGTGTAAGGCCCCGTTACCGGTGCCTCACATAGTTCTTTATATCAGAGTTAATTAAAACCTTGCATGGAATATAAACTTTCATAAAATATTACATATCAAATCATAAACATGTCTTAAAACATTCTTCTTGTCTTTCAAAATCAAAACATAACTTATAAAACATGACGGTTCTTCAGATGCTAGGCTTCTATCCTTCTGCCATGTATCCCGCTCACGCCAGCTGTCGCATCCTACTCGCCTGCGTGCATACTAAAAGTCAGCTACACTGAGTGAGTTCTAGTTAATCATACCACATACGACATATTTATAACTACATACTTTTGTACATACTTCATACTTTCATACTTGCATAACTATATCTTACGTTTTAAAGAGCATTACGTCCTATAACCTTCGCATATATTATTAGGGTATGCAACCCTTTAACTTTCGCATATATTATTAGGGTATGCAACCCTTTTAACCTTCGCATATATTATTAGGGTATGCAACCCTTTAACCTTCGCATATATTATTAGGGTATGCAACCTTTTTAACCTTACCTTACCTTTCATTATCATCACCATTATCATATCCATACATTTAATATCATATATATCATAGTCGTACATACTTCCTTATTCACATACACATAACATACATACTACACTATACTTGCCTTAACGATATGTGCAATATCCGAAGGCCGTTCACGTACTGTCAAGCATACATTCATAACAATGACATTTGTCATTAAGTCATATACTTACCATTTAAGCTACGTGTATTAACATTCACATCGAGTATGCACACAGCCCCGAAAACATAACAAGGAAGTGGGGCTAGAAACTCACCTGAATGCGGTTACGTTCACCGTTAATCGTAACCCCTCTCTTGAGCTGTGCACGGCTAACTGTATAATATTTACATGAATCAGTTAAACTATTACTACCCATATCATATTTCTATCTTTATATAACCCACAACGAACGGGGGTCCGGGGGCAGCGCCCCTAGCTGGGGTTAAACTGCCAGGTCAGCTTGGAAAATTTTTATTTTCATTAACTGTCTTAACACATTTTCCATTAACATTTTAAATTATTTTCTAAGTTGGGCTTATTTGCTAAGCCTAAGATAATGGGCTAATTTGTCTAAATTGGATGTGGGTTTAGCATGGTATGGACCTAGTTAATTTGGCCCAACAGTCTGTTAGGGTATCTGGGCCCAACTGGACTTGGGCCCAAAACTCAACAGAGAACTCTTATACTTGGCCGAAATCCTTCCTTGACCGAGAACCCATGTTTTCGGCAGAGAACCCTGACCGAGAACACAAGGTTGCCGAGAACATGTGTCTTGACCGAGAACACATGATCACCGAGAACCTTTCTGGCCGAGAACTCCTGTTGGCCACCTGTTTGACCGAGAACTATGAGGTTTGACCAAGGATTCTCAACCTTGGCCAAGAACCCCCAGCTCAACCCATTTTTTAGCTCAACTTTCTATCTTTATTCCATTTTAGGCTCAATAACGGCTAACAGTACAAGATTGCTCCTTTAGCTACATTACACCACCATTTCTAACTATATTAACACCTCCTAACCCCCACGGCTCAAAGCCTAGCTCGTTATTGCCATAAAGCTCGAGCCTTTAAGCCTATAACGTTCTTTAAGCAAGTTCTAGGGTTTTATTCATGAACCGAATCTAACCATGAGCCTTTTCGTCCATATTAATCATCAAGTTTGCTACTTTATGAACTAACTAGACCCGATCTACTCTAGGTTTGGATTTCATGATTATTCATTCATAAAAACGTAACCTTTAAGATCAAGAACATACCTTTATGATGTTTCTAGGTCACGGCTAGCTTTGATTATGAGCTTGAATCGTTTATCTAGCTTAAGTGAGGATGATAAACCAAAGAACTATGCTCGCTTGATCTTGGATCTCGTTTCCTTCTCTTGCGGCCGAAAATAGAAAGGTTGTGTGTGCTAGGGAGGTGTAGGGAGAATAAGATGGATAAGATGGATGTAAATGGAAAGATTTAGGGTTTAAGGGGTTTATATACCCCCTTAAGCCCATGGACCTAAAGCCCACATTTCCTTTTTAGTCCATGCTTAATTCCCTTAATTAGCCTACTTATCCATCCATCTTGGTTATTTTATTATTTACCCATCAACTCACGTAAACTTTTCCATTATAAGAAATAATATGTAAAATATTATTATTTGAAAATTCGAGATGTTACAGGTTGCGAGAAGTAAAATTTCTAGGTCACGTGATCAATCCTGAAGGGATTACCGTGGACCCAACTAAGATTGAGGCAATAACGAATTGGAAGACTCCACAGAATCCGAGTGATATACGAAGCTTCCTAGGGTTAGCTGGCTACTATAGGAGATTCATCGAAGGTGTCTCCAAGATTGTCACACCGTTGGCCGGTATAACCCGAAAGCCGATAGTATTCAGTTGGGGTAAGTTTCAAGAAGAGGCTTTTCAGGAGTTAAAGAAGAGACTCACGCAAGCTCCAATCCTTGCTTTACCCCGATGGTGACGAGGATTTGGTTGTTTGTACTGATGCTTCGCATCGTGGGTTAGGTTGCATGTTGATGCAACGGGGGAAAGTGATAGCTTACGCGTCTAGACAGTTGAAAGTCCATGAGAGTACTTATCCTACACATGATTTAGAGCTAGCAGCAGTAGTGCATGCTCTCAAGATATAGAGACATTATCTGTATGGTACTAAGTGTACTATTTACACTGATCATAAAAGTTTAAAATACTTCTTCGAGCAGAAAGAATTGAACATGAGACAAAGAAGATGGTTGAGTTGATAAAGGATTACGACTGCAATATTAAGTACTACCCTGGTAAAGCTAACATGGTCGCTGATGCGCTAAGCCGTAAGAATGAGGAAGTCATTGCAACAGTTAAGTCATACCAGTTGATTATGAACTCAAGTCTATTTGAATAAATCATCAAGGTGCAGTCAGAAGTGCTCGTAGATGAAGGACTAGTGAAGAAAGAAAGGATTTTCGGTCAGCAAGACGAGTTGATGGAAAACACGCATGGTGTTAAGACTAGGTTTGACCGTATGTGGATTCCACGCCATGGAGATCTCAGAGGTCAAATCTTAGATGAAGCTCATAAGTCAAGATATTCGATTCATCCAGGAACTACGAAGATGTACCAAGATTTGAAAAGAGACTATTGGTGGCCAGGAATGAAGAATGACGTGGTAGATTATGTCAGTAGGTGTTTAACTTGTTTACAAGTCAAGGCAGAGCATCAGAAACCTTATGGAAAGATTCAACCTTTGGAGATGCCAGAATGGAAATGGGAACACATTACCATGGATTTCATAACTAAGCTACCTCGTACAGCTAAGCATCATGATACCATCTGGGTGATTGTGGACCAATTGACCAAGAGTTCTCACTTTCTGCCTATACGAGAGGCTATCTCGTCCGAAACGTTGGCAAGCTTGTTCATTAAGGAGGTTGTATCCAAGCATGGAGTACCGTTATCCAAGCATGGAGTACCGTTATCGATCATTAAGGAGGTTGTATCCAAGCATGCGTATCATCCTCAAAAAGATGGACAGTCTGAAAGGACGATCCAAACCCTTGATGATATGCTACGTGATTGTGTTTTAGACTTTGGTGGAAGTTGGGATGATCATCTGCATCTAGCAGAGTTCTCCTACAACAACAGTTACCATTCAAGTATTGGTATGCCACCATTCGAGATGTTATATGGAAGACGCTGTAGAACTCCGGTATGTGGGGAGAGATTGGTCAAAAGAAGATGGGAAGTTTGGAAGTTGTTCAAGAAACTTCTTCAAAATTTGATCAAATTAAAGCAAGGATGAAGGCCGCTCAAGATCGACAGAAGTCGTATGCCGATAAGCGGCGACGACCAATTGAGTTTAACGTTGGTGACAATATGATGCTCAAGGTCTCGCCTTGGAAAGGAATTATTCGTTTTAGGAAGAGAGGAAAGTTGAGTCCGAGGTACATTAGACCGTTTAAGATTATGGATCGTGTAGGTGAAATGGCTTACAAGCTGGAATTGCCTGAAGAGCTAGAAGGAATTCACTCAACCTTCCATGTTTCTCATATGAGAAAATGTCTGGCTGATGACACGTCGCACGTGCCATTAATGGACATTGAGGTTGATAAACGGCTGAACTACATCGAGAAACCAATCGAGATAGTTGATCGCAAGGAGAAGCAGCTTCGTCATAAAGTTATCCCATTAGTGAAAGTGATATGGAAACATCGCAAAGGATCGGATGCCACGTGGGAAGCTGAGGATGAGATGCACAAGTTTTATCCAAATTTGTTTATGTAATAGTTAGGTTTCGGGGATGAAACCTCTTTAAGGAGGGAAGACTTGTAACATCCTACTTTTGGTTATAATAATAAAATGAATTTTCGTCTATTTTATAGTGGGTCGTTAATTGTTTAGATAAATAGAATATGAGTTGGGCTTGTGTTGGTTAAAGGAAGATGAGTTATGGACTTGGGTTAGAGGAAAAGAGGAAAGACCATGGGCTAAGCCCATGATCCATAAATATATAAACCATAAACACCACTTAATTCCTCATTTACACATATTCCATACACCATTCAAAACACTCACTTAAGCCTTCTCTCTAATCCTAACCTTATCTTAGCTGAAATCAAGAAGGAAACCAACCACCGATCCAAGGTAATGATAGTATGATATTGTATGAGCTTAAACCCATTAGATATAGTCACGAAACGACGAGCCGACACCGTTAAACCGTTTAAGTCACGAGATCCGAGTGGAATCGGGTATAAACCGAACCTATGATGAGCTTAGGGGTCACCCTAGCTCAGATCTGGATCGAACGGGACGAAAAACGGTGAAAAACGAGTTATAACTCGTTTTTCCGACGAGCCCGCGGTTTTCCGGCAGCGGCGCCGGAAAGGAGGCGGGTACGAGGAAGGGAATGTCAGAGAATGTTTCTAACATTCTTTGACCTAACCCTAATTCGTTAACAGAGAGTTAACGAATTACAGGCAATTCGTCAGATGATTCGTTACAAGAAGCTTAACGTACTAGCCTTAGCTCATATCCAGATTCGTTAAGAAAAAGATAACGAATTAGCCCCACTTCGTTATAGTCCTTCATTAAAGTATATAACGAATTAGAAGGTTCAATTCGTTACAGAGGGGTAATTCGTTATAGGGTTCAATTCGTTATATGGACCAGTTCGTTATGAACCCAATTCGTTATGAACCAAGTAACGAACCAGACTATGTTGAGATAACGAATTAGTTAACGAATCAAGCTTAATTCGTTAGGGAAAGTGAGTTAGCGAATTAAAAAATGATTCAAAATTCTAATGGAAAATGTGATAAGACAGCTCGACCCCAGCCAGGGGCTATGCCCCTTGGACCCTGCTAGGGGCTGCCGCCCCTAGACCCCGCTGCCAGGGGCGCTGCCCTCGGACCCCCGTTCGTTGAGGGTTATAATTGGACTAGAAATACGATATAGATAGTGATAGTAATTAATATGCGTAATTGTTACACAGTTAGTCGTGCACAGCTAAAGAGGGAATAACCGTAAACGGTGAACGCAACCTCATTGAGGTGAGTTTCTAGCCCCATTTCCTTGTTATGTTTTCGAGGCTGTGTGCATACTCGATGTGATAGTTAAAACACTTACCTTAAGTGGTAAGTGTATGCCTTGTATGATTTATGTATGATGATTGCTGGCGGTGTGTGAACGATCTTCAGATATTGCATGTGCCGTCAAGTGGTAGTTAAAGGTATGATTAATATGTATGATGTATGTATGAATATATATATGATGTATGAATAATGTATGCATGATATGTTGATGGTACGTGAACGGTCTTCGGAGATTGCACGTATTGGGAAAGTATGTAAAGGACAGGTATGTTATAGTAGTACGAATGTAGGGAACCGAGCCTAATAGTATCGGCGAATGAAGGGAACCGACCCTAATAGTATCGGCGAATGTAGGGAACCGACCCTAATAATATCGGCGAAGTTAATAGGGCGAAATGCTCTTTAAAACGTATATGTACTAATGGAAGTATTACGTAAGCATGAAAGAAAGTATGAAAGTACGAATGTATGTAAGCATGTAAGTAAATATGAAGTATGTACCTTCGGGTGCATATGCCAGTATGTGAATGTATGGTATGTCGTTTGATTAACTAGAACTCACTCAGCGTAGCTGACTTTTAGTATGCATGCAGGTGAGTAGAATGAGGCAACTTGCTTGAGGGGATGCACATGGCATGAATTTGAAGACATTGGCATCTCAATGAAGTGTTATGTTATGTTATTTTAAAAGACAATGTTTTAAGTTTAAATGATTTGAATGTTCGTTAAAGACAAGAAATGATGGATATGTAATATATTGGTTTGAAGTTTAATATTCCGCGAATGTTTTAATTAACTATGATATTTAGAACTGTGTTTATGAGCAAATCCAACGTCAAAAGTAGGGCACCGTTAACGGGGCCTTACAACTTTAAGGCTAGGTTATGTGGCATGTCCCTACAATAAATGAAAGGGGAATAGAAATCATGAGTTGGGCACCGGCAAAACGGTTCCAAGAACCAAAGATAAGACACTAGTCCTTACCAGTGTGATAACCTGACCACAGTATTCAACCCTATGAACCCGATCGAGACCCATAAATGCCATATGACCGACACCCTAAGCTGTCAACCGTGACCACATTAGTGGTTGCACCTCTATAATATTTTTAAACCGAATTCACGGTGGTTCGTGGCTAAACTTGGTTTTCCCGATTATTGTATTCCATTATTTAAATGGTTAGTTGGGTGAAAAATCCATGGAACCCATGGGTACTCCTACTATCCATTTCTTAAATTGTTTTCGTATTTTTGTTGCAGTAATCAAACGTGGTGATTCACAAGATACTCCGACTATCCATATTTATTTCGATAGTTCGTTATTTAGTTTGCTCGGTTAAAACACCGTGTAACGCTCATTGGGCCGACAAACTTCATTGCGTTGTTAATTCATTAATTAGTTGAGACAATCAAATTGCCATGTAACGCTCATGGGTTGTCCAACTCAGTTGTTTTTATTCGTTAGTTCGTTGGGCCATTCAAATTGCCATGGAAAGCTCATGGGAGACCAACATCCACAATTTATATTTCGTTAGTTTATTATAAACTTAATAATCTAAATTTTAAACTGACTTAACTCCTCATGTAGTCATCACACATTAATCTTATTGACTACATCATCTAATAACTATTTACGCTATATACCCCCTCATCTTATAAACTTTTATCTTTATGCACCATGATACGACAAATCCCTCGTTTATGAAAAGCAAAGTTATTATAAATCAGTTAAACCTTTATTATCTAAATGATTTCCTCAACTTATCCTTCATCTTATATTATTTATTTGGTCCTCGTAGAATGTCTTATCTTAGAAATCACCGCCGTTCTCGCCATCAATCGTCTAGTTCTCGCGACCATCGTATGGCTGCCTGTATCGCCAAAGAGATAGCTGCTGGGATCCCTAGGATAGTGACGCAAATCAATGCAACCGTTTCAATTTTTCCCACAAATTACTCTGCTGGTGACTACAAACCATTTACCTCCATTCATCCTCACAACAAGAAACGTAAGAACCATGCTGCATCAAATCCTACCCACCCGGAAGTCTCCTCAAACAAGAAACCTTACATCGTTCCTTTTCCGTCATGCTCCATTTGTAATCATCATCACTCTGTTAAATCCATATGCCGTCGCTGCACCCAATTTAACCGTTATGGCAATTTTGCTAACACCTACCGTGTCCCACCTAATGCACAAGCCGTCCCGCAACAACCTACCCCTCATGCTCAACCCGAAGTTCCTATTACCAGTGCTTGCTACCATTGTGGAAACCCAAATCACCTTCGTAATGCATGCCCTCAACTCACCCAAGCTCATCAAGCCCAATCTACAACTACACCACACTACTTGACTCATGCTTACCAAGCTCAAACTCATCAACCTCATGTCCCTCAAGCTCCTCCCATCAATCAAGGTCACCTTTACTTAACCCAACACTACCAAACCCAGCAACCAAAACCACAAGTTTACCGGACATATTTCCACCAAACAACCTTCTTGCAAACTGTTCAAGCTCACGTTATTCAAGCTACCCCAAATCAATTTACCTCGACCGCTCCAACTCATATGAATGCAACTCCTCATGGTGCTCCAATTCACGTCAATCAAGCAACTCAATGATATTGAAGACTTTCGCCATTCCCTATATCTTAATTTTATTTTGTCTTTTCTTAAATTACGTATTTTAATGCCTCTTTATGGCTTTGAATTATTTCCCCATTTGAACTATTAATGAATAAAGTCTATTTTGTTTAAATAAAATGTTTATTAAAGTATACTTCTATCTTATTTCCTTACGTTCATCAACCTTAACTATTAATAAGTTAAACTTTAAATACTTATATCTTTATGTTTAAAAGTTTTCTTAAAATTTCTTTGCTTTATTAAATTCACTACAACTTTTAAATTATTTTATACATTGGTGACTTTCTACTGTTTAAAATTATAACTCCTTAAATCTTTTGTTTCCTCAAAGTCATTTATTTAATCAAACGTTTTGTAAATCCACACAATGGGATGAATCATATGGACCATCCGACGATATAAATAATTATGGTCCGGAACATAATTATCGAAGTCCTCGCATGGAAAACATGATGCGTAAGATTGTGTGTCACAATAGAGAATTGAAAATGGTTGGGATAACGGTACAAATGTAAAAATGATAAAGACATGGTGGATACGCCGCTGGTACATCTTATTTATAAGTGTCCTTATCGGATTCGCATTTGGAGTGTTATTTCAACTATCTAAAGGTCTGTATTATGTATTTTTATTTAATGGTGTCGTTATAGTGTAAGGCCCCGTTACCGGTGCCCTACTTTGGACGTTGGATTTACTCATAAACACAGTTTTAAATATCAGAGTAAATTAAAACTTTCGCGGAATAACATAAAACATCAACAGTCATTACAAACATTCATATCTTGTCTTTAAAACATAGCTTAAAACATGTCTTAGTTCAACATCAACAAGTAAATCTTCAGATGTCAGCTTCTTTATTCATCCGCCATGTGTCTCCCTTCAAGCCAGCTGCCTCATCCTACTCACCTGCGTGCATACTAAAAGTCAGCTACGCTGAGTGAGTTCTAGTTAATCACATAATTTACTTTTCATACCCATATACGTGCCCGAAGGTACGCATTACATACATAACCTGTACTTCGTTCATCCATACATATGCTTTCATTCTTTCGTACTTTCTTTCTTTAACATACCCAATACACACGTAACTAACCTTACATTATAAAGAGCATTTCGCCCTACATACCTCGGATATCATTAGGGTCCGGTACTCTTCATCCTTGGAAATTATTAGGGTCCGGTCACCCTCTGTCCTCGGATATTATTAGGGTCCGGTCACCCTCCGTCCTCGGATATTATTAGGGTCCGGTCACCCTCCATCCTCGGATATTATTAGGGTCAGGTCACCCTCTGTTTCGTACTACAATAACATACCTGTCCTATACGTACTTTCCTTGACAATACGTGCAATCTCCGAAGAGCGTTCACGTACCAACAACATATCTTACATCATACTTAATCACTCATACCTCATCTATACATCATATATATTCGTACATACAACATTCATACATCATATATATCAATCATATCGTTAAATACCACCTGACGGTCCATGCAATATCCGAAGATCGTTCATGCACCGTCAAGCAATCATCATACATAATTCATACATGGCATACACTTACCACTTAAGGTAAGTGTGTTAACTATCACATCGAGTATGCACACTGCCCCGAAAACATAACTAGGAAGTGGAGCTAGAAACTCACCTGAATTCTATTCCTTTCTCCGTTTATCGTAATTCCCTTCTTTAACTATGCTCTGCTAACTGTATATGAGTTACAAGTATTAATACTTGTTATCTAGTCTTGCGGACTCGTGTTAGCTTACTTTCACTTTAGATTTTAAGCGAACTTAACCCTTAAGCGAAAAACATTAGCGAACTTAAGTGTAGGTGAACTTAAGTGTTCGGCGAACATGGCGTCCAGCGAACTTAGCTTTAAACGAACTTATCTTCAAGCGAACTTAAATTGGCGAAGTTGGCTTGTAGGCAAAGTTTATACAGTAGTAGCTACATTGAGCATATGCAGCGATCTTAGCTGTGGGCAAAGTTGCCCAGCAGCAGCCACCCTGTGACTTTAACCTCCCGTAATCATCCCGTTTTATCGCGAAACTCAGGGATATGATACAACTCAAACCCGTGATCATCCCTATGGGCATTTTTAGATAAGATTTGTCCCGAAAACACATAAAGTTTGGACCTTTAAGTTCAAAACGTTCAATACTAAGTTTAGGGTTCATTTTAAACGTGTCATAAGTAGCCGCGAGTTCGTTAAGTTCGTTTCTAACATCAAGTTTACTACTTTACGTTTCATTTACACCCGTTCTAATCTCGTTCTAAGTTTCAAGACTAAACGCTAATAAAAACGTAAACTTTAAGATTAAAACATACCTTTTCGTGTTTTTTAGCTTAGTTATGGACTTTAGATCTTGTATTTATCTTTTGTAATGAAGGATCTATCAAGAATCACATACGCTCGATCTCGTTTTTTACCTTTCCTCAATCGGCCGTATGTATGCGGTTGTATGTGTGTGTGTTTTGAGTGTGTAGGCAATATGGAAAGATGGAATGAGGATTAGGGTTTTAGGTTGGTTTAGGGGTTATTTATATCCCTTAAAGCCAATGGACCTAAGGCCCATTACCCTTTAATCCACCATAATTAATCCAAACCCATGATCTTTCTTCATTTAATATTTATTAACTATTAACACACGATAACTAAACGCGACTGTCTTATTTAATATTAGAATATTCTAGGGTGTTACAAGCCTTCCCTCATTAAAGAGGTTTTGTCCCCAAAACCTAACTATCTACTTAAATAGATTAGGGTAGAACTTGCGCATTTCCTCCTCAACTTCCCAAGTAGCATCTGATCCCTTGTGATGCTTCCATATCACCTTTACCAGAGGTATAACCTTGTGACGAAGCTGCTTCTCCTTGCGATCAACAATCTCTATCGGTTGCTCAATGTAGTTCAGTTGTTCGTCGACCTCAATGTCCATCAATGGCACGTGAGATATGTCATCAGCTAGACACTTCCTTAGGTGAGAAACATGGAAGGTTGAATGAATTCCTTCTAACTCATTGGGTAAATCCAGCTTATAAGCCACCTCACCAACACGGTCTATAATCTTAAAAGATCCAATATACCTTGGACGCAACTTTCCCCTCTTCCTAAAACGAATGATTCCCTTCCAAGGCGAGAACTTGAGCATCACATTGTCACCAACGTTGAACTCAATCGGTCGTCGCCGCTTATCAGCATACGACTTCTGTCTGTCTTGAGCGGATTTCATTCTTGCTTTGATCTGATCGACTTTGATGAGGTTTCTTTCACAACTTCTAGGCTTCCCTCTCCTTCTGACCAATCTCTCCCCAACATCCCGGGGTTCTACATCGTCTACCGTAAAGCATCTCAAACGGTGGCATACCAATACTTGAATGGTAGCTGTTGTTGTAGGAGAACTCTACTAGGTGCAGATGATCATCCCAACTTACTCCAAAGTCCAAAACGCAAGCACGTAGCATATCCTCAAAGGTCTGGATCGTCCTTTCAGACTGTCCATCTGTTTGAGGATGATACGCCGTACGGATGTTCAACCTCGTTCCCATAGCTTCATGGAATTTCTTCCAAAACCTCGAAGTGAATCGCGTATCTCTGTCAGACACAATCGACAGTGGCACTCCATGCTTAGATACAACCTCTTTGATGAACAAACTTGCTAACGTTTCTAACGAGATAGCCTCTCGTATAGGCAGAAAGTGAGTACTCTTGGTCAAACGATCCACTATCACCCAAATGGTATCATGATGCTTAGCTGTATAAGGTAGCTTAGTTATGAAATCCATGGTGATGTGTTCCCATTTCCATTCTGGTATCTCAAGCGGTTGCACCTTCCCATAAGGCTTCTGATGTTTGGCTTTGAGTTGTAAACAAGTTAAGCACTTACTAACATAATCCACAACATCATATTTCATTCCTGGCCACCAGTAATCCCTTTTCAAATCTTGGTACATCTTTGTAGCTCCTGGATGAATCGAATATCTTGAATTATGAGCTTCGTTTAAGATTCGACCTCTAAGATCTCCATGGCGTGGGATCCACATACGGTCAAACGTAGTCTTAACACCATGAGTGTTTTCGATCAACTCATCTTGTTGGCCGTAAATTCTTTCCTTCTTGACTAACCCTTCATCTACCAACACTTCTGACTGCACTTTGATGATTTCTTCGAAAAGGCTTGAATTCACAATCAGCTGGTATGACTTCACTATTTCATTAACTTCTTCATTCTTACAGCTTAGAGCGTCGGCGCTCACATTAGCTTTACCAGGGTAGTACTTAATATCGCAGTCGTAATCCTTTATCAATTCTAACCACCTTCTTTGCCTCACGTTCAATTCTTTTTGCTCGAAGAGGTACTTTAAACTCTTATGATCTGTGTAGATGGTACACTTAGTATCATACAGATAATGCCTCCATATCTTTAAAGCATGCACTACTGCTTCTAGCTCCAAATCATGCGTCGGATAAGTACTCTCATGGACTTTCAACTGTCTAGACGCGTAAGCTATCACCTTTCCTCGCTGCATCAACACGCAACCTAACCCACAATGCGAAGCATCAGTACAAACAACCAATTCCTCGTCACTATCGGGTAAAGCAAGGATTGGGGCTTGCGTGAGCCTCCTCTTTAACTCCTGAAAAGCTTCTTCTTGAAACTTACCCCAACTGAATACTATCGACTTTCGGGTCATACCGGGCAACGGTGCGGCTATCTTGGAGAAACCTTCGATAAATCTTCTATAGTAGCCAGCTAACCCTAAGAAGCTTCGTATATCAGTCGGATTGTGTGGAGTCTTCCAATTCGTTATCGCTTCAATCTTAGCTGGATCCACGGTAATCCTTTCAGGATTAATCACGTGACCAAGAAATTGCACTTCTCGTAACCAGAACGCGCATTTCGAAAACTTAGCATACAACTTCTCTTTCTTCAAAGTCTCCAATACCTCTTTCAGATGCTCAGCATGATCAGACTCGTTCCTTGAATAAATCAATATATCGTCGATGAAGACAATAACTGACTTATCCAGCATTGCCCGACACACCCTATTCATCATGTCCATAAATGCTGCAGGAGCATTTGTTAGACCGAATGACATCACGAGGAACTCGTAGTGTCCATACCGCGTTCGGAACACTGTCTTAGGGATGTCTGCCTCCTTCACCTTCAGCTGATGATAGCCTGATCTGAGATCTATTCGTGAGAACCAACTTGAACCTTGCAGTTGGTCAAACAGATCATCAATCCTTGGCAAAGGATATCTATTCTTTACCGTAAGCTTGTTCAACTCACGATAGTCTATGCACATTCTCATACTTCCATCCTTCTTCTTCACGAACAACACCGGTGCGCCCCACGGGGAAACACTTGGCCTTATGAAACCTTTGTCGAGGAGTTCTTGCAGTTGGGACATCAGTTCTTTCATTTCAGACGGCGCTAGACGACAGGGTGCTTTCGCGACGTACTGGGCTCCTGGTACTAAATCTATCTGGAATTCTATCTCTCGCTCCAGTGGCAACCCCATAAGATCCTCAGGGAATACTTCTGGGTAGTCGCACACGATAGGAACATCTTTAATTTCTTTCGTCTCGGCCGTAGCGTTGACAAGATACGCCAGGTAGGCACCGCACCCTCGCCTTAATAACCCTTCGGCTTTTATCATCGAAATGACGTTAAACCCTGAACTTTCCTTATCACCATAAACCGTCACCGCACTGCCATACAAGGACTTTAGCTTTATTATCCTACTCTTAAATACTATCTGAGCTTCATACTCGGATAACCAATTCATTCCCAGAACTACATCGAAACCTCCTAAGGTCATAACATACAAGGTAATAGGGAACTCATGTCCCTCTAATTCTATCTTACAATTCTTAACCATTTTCATTATTTTCACAGAAGTGTCACTAGCGGTTTCTACTATGAAGGTTTCAGACACTCGGCAACATTTCATTTTAGCTAGTTTACTAAATGTCGTAGCTACAAAACTTCTATTCTCATCCGAATCAAATAACACTGAAGCAGAAATACCGTTTACTAAGAACGTACATGTCACGACATCAGGAATCTGCCTAGCTTGTTCCTGGGTCAGCATGTAGGCTCTAGTCCTCGGCCTCGCTTGATCAGCATCTTTCTTTCCACTACTCCTAGCTCCACCATCAGTACACTCCCTTGCCATATGGCCTGTCTTACAACACTTATAGCATACGGGTTTTGCATTGCATTCATTAGCATAATTCCCCATCTTCCCACACTTATAACAGGCATTTGTCCCCATCCTGCACTCTCCACTATGAGCCTTTCCACATTTGTGGCACACGTCCGAACCAGTACCCCACTTGCACTCGCCACTATGTACCTTTCCACATGTCTTGCATGTCTTTCTCCCCCACACCTTCTGCTTCTTGTCCTTAGGGTTCCATAACTGAGTACCCGGGCGCTTGACAGGAGCGACCCATTTCTTATCCTTCTTCTCTTCCACCATCACATCATCTACCGACAAGTCGTCATAAACCATTTCCGCGAGTCCTACAGCAGAATCAAAAGTACGCGGTCTAACAGCCTTGACCAAGACACGAACCTTCTGCGGTAGTCCCCTAAGGTAACACTTGATCCGCTTGGCTTCAGTGTTCACCATGTCAGGCACCAACCTAGACAGGCAGTTGAACTTAGTGGTGTATTCGCGGTGTGTCATCTCACCCGCCTTTAGGTTTAAGAACTTCATTTCAACCCTTTCAACCTCCGCATCAGCACAAAACCTCCTCATTACCGACTCCTTCAGATCATCCCACCGCATAGCTTTGATCTCCTCTCGGGTCTTCCTCTGTTCAACAATTTCCCACCAGTACATGGCTTCATCAAGAAATGATTGGGTGGCAAAACCCACAGCTTGGTCGGGACGACACTCGCCAATGCGGATAACCTTGTCCATAGTAGTTATCCACTGGAGAGTAGCGATTGCATCTCCCAAGCCACTCAGCTTCGGCAGGTCACAAACCTTGAAGGACTTATAGTTGCACCCACCTTGGCCCCTTTTCTTGTCATCAACCTTCACTGACCTAACCACGCTTGATTCTTCCCCCTCCCCTTCATCATTTTTCTTACCATCCCCTTCCGCCCTTTCAGCGGTTCTTTCACGGCCTCCAGCAGACCCTTCCGAATTCCAGTTCTCCGCAGCAGCTGCTACCGCTTGAGCAATGGCAGCTTAAACAGCAGGGTCAAGTTGATACCCTTCGTTGTTACTAGGATTTCGACCAGCTGCACTTCCTTCTCCCTAATTGGTAGTAGCGGCTTCTACCGACGGATCTCGGACAACGTGTGGCCTACCACGACGTCCCGTACGTCCTCCTCTTCCAGCAACTTTCTTAGCTCCAGCCATTCCTATTCTATAAGGAAACACAAACGTCATCACGTAAGGAACCATTTAGTACAAGGATAGTAAGGCTAACAGGTAATAACAGTGGCCAGCTGTGATTAGCTGATCACGTTACTTTTCGTGTCCTATACACTTCCCTTTATGAGTCTATTTGTGTTGGTTCTAATTTTAAACAGTCAATCAAAGAAAGCAATCAATTAATCCTATCCCTAACATAAAATAACTTTGGTTTATATACAATTATTACCCTAAAACTATACTTTAAACCCATTTTGTATCCCTCTCTATAGTCCAGGGACTAATTAGCAAAATCAGTATATTTATTCCTTTAACCCGTCAACCCATCTAACCAACACATATTCATGATCCAATAACCCTACCCTTGACCCGTTTGCGTATCTTGCACCTTAATCTTCGCGTCTAACAGGGAATTGATCTTTGTAAATTAATTTTCTTACCTTAATCGACCTCACCGACAATTCTATTAGGAAACATCAATCATAAATGATTCGTAATTCCTTATTATTGTAGCCGACCCTAAACTTAATTCAATATAAATTCAAACGTTCATATAAATTCAATTGAGCTTCCAGGAAGCATCATCGAACCCTAGACGTCTTTTACCCTCTAACTAATTTGATTATAAACCCAGGCTGAGTGTCCGTTTTCTGCTGCGTCTGGTCGTCCACTGTCTGCCTCAATTATGCCATCAAACGTCATTATAAGAGGTAATTGTTTATATGGTTAAAATCGCCGTGCTTCATTCACTGATCAGAAGCCCTATGGTTAATTGAACGAAAAATGATCGGGTTCATCAGTTTGATTTCTAGGGTTCATAGTAGTTTTTTTGGGTATGCGTATTTATTATTTCTGCATCACAGTTTAGTCAAACGAATACTTAGCTCAGTTGGTTTGTGCACTGTGTGTGGAACACTTGTTGGCTGGGTTCGCGGGTTCGAACACCCCCATCTGTTTTTATCTCGGTTTGTTTTTAAAATGGTTTAATTATTTTTTATATTATATATTTAATAATGTAAATATTAATTAATAACAATTTAGGTTTTTCTTAAAACCGACACATCTACTATTTGTTTTCTGAATTTTGGTTAAAAATCATATATATATATATATATTAGATAATTAAAGATTTTATAAGGTTTTAATGAATATTCTAATAAGGATTTAGTTTTGAATGCATGATATAACTTTGTTAATTTACATATAATATATATATTTATATATATATATATATATATATATATTATAAAAGATCATATTTTATACATAAATATTATTATTATTTACAATATTAATGTAAATGAAAGCTTATTTATTAATAAAAATGTATATAAATACCTTAAACATATTATTAGTTTAAAATAATTTTTTAAACAAATCTCTTTATATAATCTATAAAATCTTACTAAGTATTTATTCAAGTATTTTTAGGTGTTTATTATAATTAAATCATATTTATTACGATAAAACTTTAATAATAAAGTTTATAATAAATCTAACTAATAAAAAAAACAAAAGCTTTTATAAAGATTACACACGATCATTAAACCAGAACTTCTCTCTAGTTTTAGATTCTTTATTCAATCCGTATTTATTCCGTAATTATTTGTTACATAGGATTCTCGTCGGTATTTTCCCTATGCACCTGATTTCCGTGAATCATCATTCCTCATATTTCTCCTTTCACTTTTGTTTGCCTATTGAGGTGGGTACCACATTCCCCTATTTTACTTCTTTTTCCACGTTTTGGGGACATATGCGTAAATTATATTTCTTATATATATTTATACTCAAAAACTGCACTTTGTCTTATATGTTAACTACTTATACCTTGCTTGTTTATGTGCTTATTTGCTTTGTATGCTTCCGCATTCGGAGAGGTCCAACATAATCTCAGTTTAGTATGATCATATATCAGTCGTTATAGCCTTTGTGCTTCTCGACATTTCAGTTATACTTTCTCATTTGGTTAATTTGTTATTCGCATATGACTTGTTGCAATTACTTATTTTTATATATACTATATGTACATTTAAATTGGTGTGTTGATCACTCAACATGTGTTGTTGACAAAATTCTATTTTATACGCATATGCAGGTTATCATAGGAATTTAATGCAGGTTGGTGAAGACTTAGTGAATAATTTAAGTTAAAAAATAAGTAATCAAGATCATTTGTGATATAAGTTGTATGATTATGGATTATGTATTTGTTGTATTTGATTTATTTGAAAACTTAAATTTAATTAATAGATATCATCATTTTAATAACGCTTGATAGTAACCTTTGAAAAGCTGTGAGCAATCAGTTCGCGCCCCGGCATTTCCTCCGTAGGTTGGGGTGTGACAGATTGGTATCAGAGCCGAAGGTTTAAGATAGATCGTTAGAAATTGCCTTAGACACATGTTTAGGAGCCCTATACGTGCCTATCTGTTTACTTTTATGTGTTCAATTTTAAATTGTTTACAGCTTTCCTAGATAATTATTTATTAATTATTGTATTGTTATGCACACACAAACACACACACACACAAACTCCGAGGCTATGCCTCAACATTCAAAGAAAACTTTTTGAAAATTATATTGCTTTTATTTTCGGGAAATTCCTTAATAATTCCCACCTGTTATTTTCGCTGGTACACCTTAAGGCTAGGTTGTGTGGCATGTCCCTACGATAAATGAAAGGGGAAGAGAAACTGTGAGTTGGGCACTGGCAATTATTTACACCTTTGTTTATTTACCAATTATATGCTACGTTTCTTCTTCAGAAAGAAACATTTATATTGGGTTTCTTCTTCAAGAAGAAACACTAATTTAACTATGACAATTGTATATAAATATTGTATTTCTTAATCATTAAGGAATACTATTTTGACTATGCAACTTGTATATAAAAGCTTATGTTTCTTAATAATGAAGAAACAATATTTTGACTATAACATCTGCTTATGAAAAGTTATATTATGCTTAAATGTGATCAAGGTTCGGGTTATACCCTCGACTATGATCTAAGCTATTATAATAATTATTAATAAGACAAAATGGCAAAACAAATCCTTTATGTTTTCATGGTTTTTCAATAGTCGTCCTTTAGCAAACTTAATGACAAAAGACGTATTTTATGTTTCAAATTCTGTTCACGTTACGTCCTTTGATACTAACCCAGTTAAATTTTTCTATTAAATATGGTCATGTGCTTTGCACATGAGGACAGTGTGGTCATTTTACCCCTTTAAGGACTGTTTGTGTAACTAGATTAAAGGTTTGGCCTTTTAAAAAAATATTCATCTCTCTCATCCCACCAATATTCATCATCATCTCCATTTCTTCTTCATGTTAACCACCACCTACCCAACACCACCACCACCACTTATCACCACCAAATCCGGCCCCACCAGAAAACTCCATCTCTGACAACCATAAAATCCGAACACTTGATCATCACCATCATCTTCTTTCTTCTCCAGAACCCAAAACCAGCACCACCTGTTGCAAACCGCCGCCACCCACCACTCCACCTCTGCCACCATCACCATCCCCTTCGTAGTTCTTCAAACCCAACTTCACCCACCACCTGCCGCCACCACGTCGCCGCCGGCTCACTCCATAACAAACGCTAAAACCCCCAAATTTCAATTACCAATTTCCGAATTAGGGTTTCCAAACCCTAAAATGAGGTATTAGAACAAGAAATAGTGGGATCTGGATATTTGTTTGCTCAGAGTAAAAAAGAGAGAGTGATTAGACGATGGTGGCGGCGATATTCAGATAAAATGGAGGTCGGAAATGGTGACGGCAGTTGTTGATGGTGATGCGTACAGAGAAAGATCTGACGGTGGCAGGTGGCGGTGGCGGCGGAGGAAGTGGCGGGTGGGGCTTGAATCTTCTGGTTGCCAGAAAACGAGAGGTGAGAGAGTGACGGTGGCAGGTGGTGGTGGCTGTGTCTGTGGCGGCCGAGGAAGTGGCGGGTGGGGTTGCATCTTTTGGTCGCCGGAAAACGAGAGGTAAGAGAGTGACGGTGACAGGTGGTGGTGAAAGTGGCCAGGAGAGAGAGAGGTGAGAGAAAGAGATGGAGAGAGAGAGTGTGCGTAATTTATATATATAATATAATTTTTTTGTTATTAAATAATTTTGAAGTTACAAATATACCCTTATGTGCATTGCACATGACCAAATTTAACGAAAAAACTTAACCGAGTTAGTGTAAAAGGACGTAACGTGATACATTTTTGAAACAAAGAACATGATTTTAGTCATTAAGTTTGCTAAAGGACGACTATTGAAAAACCATGAAAACATAAAGGACTAGTTTTGCCATTTTGTCTTATAATAAAATTATAACCTAAGCGGAACCCCTACCTTACAAGGGTATTTGGAGTTAGACGCTTAAGACTGATCGAGCATCACTTCTACTTTATGCGTACCAGGACATTAACAGTCAGAACTTCTGAGTTTGGCACACACTACGAGAGTCAGCACGCTTCCCAAGGTATAGTTCGTGAAAGTGAGTGTTTTGGTCTATGGAGAGAAGTGTCCTGAACTCCCCCATTTATAAGAAATTTTGAGTTCTTCGCATAGCACGAAGGAACAAAGTTCTGGTTGTTCGAGTAACGCGAACCGACCTTATTTCGATGAGTCATCGCTGGGTTTCCACGTGTTCTGACACATGATGCACGTGTCCACACATGTCTTACATGTGTGAAGGCCACTTCGCTTAGCGCGAAGTAGTCATGGGTTGGTTATTCGCATAGCACAATACCGCCCAACTTGGGGTTATGTAATTTGTTTTCGCGCAACGTGAAGGGTCAGATCTTTGTCTGTTCGTGTAGCGTGAAGGATCAAGATTTCAGAATTTACTTTTTTGGTCCCTCTACTTTCCAAAAATGCTGAGGCGGCGATATGAGCGTGTGAAGTGCGCATCATAACGCCCATTGCTCACGCTTGTGCGTATTGGGTGCTTTGCACCCTCCGTTAGAACCACGGTTGCATCTTGGCATATAAGAATATTATTATGTGAACTCTTTTCCTTATAAAGAGCTCACAAGATTTATAATATATTAATGTGGGAGGAAATTCTCTTTCTTACTTATACCAATGTGAAATGCGTTCACTTTTTTCTTTCTCCAATGTCTGATGAACTTTGTTATTGCCTTAACATGGAATGCTTTAATTTCATTATCTCATTTTCTTGAGAATGTTTTTGATCTCTCATCGTTACGATGTTGTTAAATTTGGATCGAAAATTTTGAGGATGTTACATTTTTCTGTCTTAACTGTCTTCTCTTTTTCCCTTAGCCAACATGTTTTAGCCACGATATTAAATGTGTTTACTTAAAAAGTTAATTTTTTTTTTGCCTAACATTCTTATAAAACCATATAACATGGTAGGGTGAAGAAGGTTTTATAGTTTTGATAGGGTGTATAAGGTATATTAACTTTTATAAGAATATAAGGTAAAAAGTTAAATTTGATAACTAAACACATTTAATATGGCGGCTAAATTTATGCAGCTGGAAGGAAGAAAAAAGAAAATGAAGAGAAAAACATGAAAGTCGGTTAAGTTAGTATTTTGGGTAGGCAAAAGTATTTAATTTTGATGGCTAAATTTAAGTGGTTCAAAGGAAGAAAACAAGACAGCTAAGTGAAGTTTTAGCTTGCGAGCTGAGTTGGAGCCGGCTAAGAGAGAATACAATGAGTCAGCTAAGTGATCAACACAGATCCCAAAGCCGGCTAAGTGTAAAGGATGTCAGCTAAAAAGCTAGAGTTGTAAGCTAAGTTTAGCCATGTTTGACACGCGTCGAATTTGTATTGGTTGAAAGTGGGTTCTATTTACTTGTAAATTTAAGTGCCCATAAAGTATCGACTAAGGTTTAGCTGTCTTAGCCAATTCCACTGACGTGAAGACTATTTATTGAACCAAACATCAATGATTGAAGATATATAGGCTAAAATTGTAACATCCCGAAATTTCAAAGTGATATTAATTATATTACTTACTAATAGAGGGAAAGTTTACTCGGGTTGTCAGGAAATAAATAATAGAGTAGGAGTTGGTATGAGTCGGGCTAGTGTTGGATTAATTGAGATGGGTTAAATGAGAATGGGATTTCAGGGATATAAATACCCCCAAAATCCCAAAAATATCTTTCATTTCCACCTTCTTTCTTCACACACTCAAAACACACACATTCTAACCGGTCAAGATTCGAAGCCGAGACCCAAGATTTTGTTGATAGATCTGAGTTGGTAAGGTAAGAACAAATCCTCCAAAGCTAATATTACTGAAAATGGTTAGGATTGGATGGGTTAACCGGACCCGAAACCCAAACTGCCCAAATCGGAGCCCTAAAACGTCGATTTTAGGCCGACTTGATGGTTGGGATTTGTAGGCGCCGATCATACGATTCCGTGGGTACCAAAATCGAGTTATTTGGCTAAGAAACGAAGGATTTATGGGCAAACAGATCTGCAGCGCGATAACTTCGCCTGCAAGATTAAGTTCGCCTGATGAACTTCGCCTTCAAGCGTAACTTCGCCTAAGGATAACTTCGCCTACGGCCAAGTTCGCCTAAGGATAACTTCGCCTGAAGCCAAGTTCGCCTAAGGATAACTTCGCCTGAAGCCAAGTTCGCCTAAGGATAACTTCGCCTGAAGCCAAGTTCGCCTAAGGATAACTTCGCTTGAAACCAAGTTCGCCTAAGGTTTAACTTCGCCTGAAGCCAAGTTCGCCTAAGGTTTAACTTCGCCTGAAGCCAAGTTCGCCTAAGGTTTAACTTCGCCTGAAGCCAAGTTCGCCTAAGGTTTAACTTCGCCTGAAGCCAAGTTCGCCTAAGGTTTAACTTCGCCTGAAGCTAAGTTCGCCCGAGGGTTAACTTCGCCTAAAGCCAAGTTTGATTAGAAAATAAATTATAAAGCGATAAGTTAAAGTAAGCTAATACTAGGCCACCAGATTAGATCGGGCGAGTATTGATACGTGTAACTTGTACAGTCAGCCGAGCTCAAATAGAGAAGGGATTTACAACTATCAGAAAAAGAAGTAGAGTTCAGGTGAGTTTCTAGCCCCATTTATGTGTTATGTTTTCGGGGCTGTGTGCATACTCAACATGTTTGTTAATACACTTATCCTAAGAGATAAGTGTATGCCTTATGTGGGTAATGTGAAATGTATGAATGATTGCTTGATGGTACGTGAACGATCTTCGGATATTGCACGTACTGTCAGGTTGTAACGCTATGTGTAAGGTAAGTATGATATGTATGTCTATGTGTATGAACGTGATAAAGATAATAAAAGAAAGAAATGATAATGTATGGTTGTATGGTTACGGAAAGGGTACCGAGCCCTAATAATACTCGAGGAAAGAGGGTACCGAGCCCTAATAATACTCGAGGAAAGAGGGTACCGAGCCCTAATAATACTCGAGGAATGTAGGGCGGAATGCTCTTTATAACGTAAGATATGAAAGTAAGTTAACACAAAAGAAAGTAAGAAAGTATGAATGTAAGAAAGTATGAAAGTATGAAAGTATAAAAGTATGAATGAAAGAATATAATGTTATGTGAATGGTATGTTTATGTGATTAACTAGAACTCACTCAGCGTAGCTGACTTTTAGTATGCACGCAGGTGAGCTGATTACAGAGCTAGCATGAGGATGACGCATGGCATGGATTGAACGGCTGGCATCTGCAGAAAGAAGTAAAGATGTTTTAAATATAAGTTTGTGTTATGGTATCAAAGAAAAGATTTAATGTTTTGTAACAAATGATTGATGTTTTATATTCCGCGAAAAGTTTTAATAAACTCTGATTTGAAGAACTGTGTTTATGAGTAAATCCGACGCTAAAGTAGGGCTACCGGGTTCGGGGCCTTACAAAAATACTAATGTCTATTTTATTTTTATTTTTTTGGATAAAGATAATAATCTTTCCATTAAACAATTATGAACAATAAATATTTTTTTATTGAATCAACTTGACATTTCTAAGGCCGAGTGTAGTGAGGCGAGTATTTGGGCGAAAAGGGGCGACAAATAGGAGGAACACCCCCCCCCCCCCAAACGATATGGGGCGAAAAGGGGCGGGGGCGGGTGGATCTTATCACCGGAAGAAAGGAAAAAACGTAATATAATATTATTATTACCGTTGGATAACGGTCAACTAAAAAAATTAAATTATAATATCAAACCAATTAAACCATTTTCATCATATCATACACAAACTCAAACATAAATACCAATCACTTTCATCATTTCATACTTCTTCAAACAAAATGGGTTCCCCGGATTCCACGAATTCTACCGAGATTTGAGATCAAGTAATCAAGGAGAGTCAAAGAATTCATCAGATTCATCGACGAGTGGCGGAAGAGCATTTAGAGGTCACAAACGCAGTTATTCGCCGCCACGTAGACGGTCATATATCCTTCGGGATCGTAAGCAAGCGAACAATCGTTTGATGAATGATTACTTCAGCGACATACCTACATTTAATGACGTTATGTTCGACGTCGTTTCGGATGTCTAAGCGTTTATTTTTGCGCATCGTTGGAGATATGGAGCGGGAATATGAGTATTTTCAACAAAAACCCGACGCAAGAGGATATTTAGGATTCTCCGCCATCCAAAAGTGTGCTTCGGCTCTGCGTATCCTCGCATACGGCAACACGACCGATATCAACGACAAGTATTTAAGGATGGCTGAGAAAACGATGAGAGATGCGTTGGAGAATTTTTGCATCGGCAAAATTTAAATTGTTTGTATTAATTATTGTTTTTAATATAAATATTTTTTAATAATTTATTTGTATAGGAATAATACAATTATACTCTCGTCGTTATATGAGGATTCCAACTTCAAACGACCTGACTCTCATATATGATGTACATGAAGGCAAACATTCTTTTCTAGATATGATCGGGAGTATAGATTGCATGCATTGAGAGTGGTCCAACTGTCCAACCGCATGGCGAGGTCAATACACTCGTGGTGACCATGGAGTGCTAACGGTTAGTCTTCAAGCCATTTGTTCACACGACCTCTGAATTTGGTCAGCCTACTTCGGCTCAGTCGGGTCCAACAACGACATAAACGTTCTCAACACGTCACCCGTGCTAGAGTATTACATCAGCCGTAGCATACCGATCTTACCGTTTTATGCCAACGATACCTTCTATCGTCACGGATACTATTTGGGAGATGAGATATATCCAGAGTACTCGATCATCGTCAAAACGTTTCAAGACCCGATCGAAAAAAAAGTGAATATTTTAAGAAGAAGCAAGAGTCCGCGAGAAAGGATATTGAGAGGTGTTTTGGGGTTCTAAAAAAACATTGGCATAATGTGAAAAACCCATGTCGTGTACGGTCGTTGGCAAAAATGAGCGATGCCATGTATACGTGTATCATATTGCATAATATGATTTAGAAGACGAGGGAAAAGCAATATGTCAACACTATATACCAGGAAGCTTCCAGAACAGTTCCCTGAACCAACCCAAGACCAACGAACGTATAACATTTACCAGCTCACATCAAGTGATATACATAACCAACTGAAGGCGGATTTGGTTCAACACGTATGGGATAATCGTCCCGTTGAGTACGAAGAGGTGGACGAAGACGAGGACGGAGACGAGGAGGAGGAGGAATACGAGGACGAAGACGAAGATGAAGACGAATAGATTAGTTTTTTTATTTGTATTTTTATATGTATTTTATTGTGGTGTGTTTTTTTATTATAATTTATTTTTATTATTGGTGTGTTTTTTTTAGTTTTATGTATTTTTTGTATTTATTTTTTAATTTTAATACATTTTTATTTAATTATTTAAATAAATTGGTTTTTATTTATTTAGTTTAATTATAAAATATAAAAGAAAATAATAAAAAAATACCGTGGGCCCAGTTTGTAGCCCTACACCATTACACCCCAAAAACAAATTCCGACCCCTTACTGACTGAGCGTCATGTGCACAATTCGCCCTCATTTATAGCCTCTCCAGTACGCATGACCTAACCTTCTACACACTTTGCCTTTAAAGTTGTAAAATAGTGGTGCCAACATTAATGTAAAGGATCGTACACATTTTCCGTGGGGTGTTTCCAAATTCAGGCTTGTAAGAATAATGATTGTGACAAGTAACATGTCAGTTTGTTGAAAATCAACATCAATGAAACTTCATATACTTGTAAAGGGCGTTTTAATCATTATATTATACTATCAATTACATAAATTGACTAAAACACATAAATTTAATATAATTGAGATTTTTATTTAAAAAACATGGTGTTTATAGTCTTTCTTTATACATACACCACTAGCTTTTATCCCCCGTATTACGGTGATTGTTTTATATTATTTGTTTTTAATATTTATTTATTTTTTGAATTTTTATTTTTTTATGTATGAAAGTTAATAATATATTTATGGTTTGATGATAAATTGTTTCATAAATAAATGAGATGTTATAACCCGTTTTAAAAGCCACATGGGTTTAATGAGACCCAAAACCCGTTTATTTTTATTTACTATAAAATTGGTTTTTTTAACTATAAATAATATATATTTTTTAAATAAATAAGATATTAACTTTTAGTATATCCCTGCTTTATAAGATTTTTATATCATGTATTTGGTGAGATTGGTTTTTAATTTAATGAGATGTTATACCCCGTTTAAGAAATATATAGGTTTGATAAGACTCATACCCGTGAATTCGAGTCAAATGCATGAGGAGCCTCCATTTAAAAATCAAGCAAATCTGGTGACTCCAAAAAAATAGGAGCGACCACATCTGGTGATTGTTTTATATTATTTGTTTTTAATATTTATTTATTTTTTGAATTTTTATTTTTTTATTGTATGAAAGTTAATAATATATTTATGGTTTGATGATAAATTGTTTCATAAATAAATGAGATGTTATAACCCGTTCTAAAAGCCACATGGGTTTAATGAGACCCAAAACCCGTTTATTTTTATTTACTATAAAATTGGTTTTTTAATTATAAATAATATATATTTTTTAAATAAATCAGATATTAACTTTTAGTATATCCCTGCTTTATAAGATTTTTATATCATGTATTTGGTGAGATTGGTTTTTAATTTAATGAGATGTTATAACCCGTTTAAGAAATATATAGGTTTGATGAGACCCATACCCGTGAATTCGAGTCAAATGCATGAGGAGCCTCCATTTAAAAATCAAGCAAATCTGGTGACTCCAAAAAAATAGGAGCGACCACATCGCGACACGGATGGTTTTTATGTTTTCGTTTATATATATTATACATGTGTCTATGTGTACATACATGCGTACGCATACATTTTTTTTGAAAGGCCAATATAATAAAAGATGAAAACATGTTTTAACCAAAACTGCTTTGTGTTTTTCCAAAGCAAACAAAGGTGGAAACATGTTTTTTAACTGAAAATCACCTGCCCATCTATCTAGCCAGAACTGTGTCTTATCTTCCATACCCAATTTCACCCGTAACCGATCCATAATTTTTAGATTTACCACTGAATCATCTTCTTCCAACCTGCAGATGCTTCCCTAGATTCCATTGATGGACTTTTTAAACGGTATTGTCTTCCAATTTTGGATATTCGTATGTACTAAAGCAGTGGTCCTAACCCAAAGAGATGACCTCTCATTTTTAAATCTCGTCCACCATTTAGCTAATAATGCAAGGTTTGTCGATTTTAAGCTACCAACGCCAAGACCCCCCTTGTCTTTATCCAAAAGTATTTTTGCCATGCTACCCAATTATTTTTTCTTTATTTCCGTTCCCTCCCCATAAGAACCTCCTCCTTTTTTATTCCAATTTTTTTAAGACACCCATTGGTGCTTTAAAGATCGAGAAGTAATACACTGCTAAGCAACCGAGTAAGGATTTTATAAGTGTTAAACGACCACCAAAGGATAAAGTCTTTGATTTCCATTTAGATAATTTATTATCAAACTTATTTAATATCGGCTGCCAATTTTTTGTTAGACCCGTATTGGCCCCTACAAATAATCCTAAGTGAATAAAGGGAATCTTACCGATTTTGCAGTTCAGCTCCGTTGCCACCTGCTGAATAGGGCTCGGTTCCACCTTAATACCATAAACCGTTCTCTTATGTAGGTTGACCTTCAAGCCCGAAGAAATATGAAAGCATCTTAAGATACGGGTGAGGTTTTTCACATTTAAATCACACCATTCACCAATGAAAATTGCATCATCCGCATAGAAAAGATGCGACAGGAGCGGGCCATTTCTTGGGGTTTGAATCCCCTTAAAGAGGCCCGACGAACAAGCTGTACGCATTGCCGCATGTAGAGCCTCCATTGCAATAATGAAAAGAAATGGTGATAGTGCGTCACCTTGTCGTACCCCTTTTTGAATATCAAACTCTACCGACGGAGCTCCATTAATTAGAACAGATGATCTAGCCGAAATAAAGGTACCTTTTATCCATTTCCTCCATTTTTCTGGAAATCTCATTTGTGACAATATTGAATCGAGAAACCTCCAATTAAGCGAGTCGAACGCCTTATCGAAATCAACTTGTAAAAGAAACAACCTCTTATTTGCTTTTTTACTCCATGTTACGAGCTCATTAAGGATCAACACACCTTCTGTTATGTTTCTACCCGCAACGTATGCGGATTGTTCTTCACTTATTATGGAACCAATCACCTTTTTTAACCTGTTGGCTAACACTTTCGATACAAGCTTTGGGATACATCCGATCAGGTTTATTGGTCGATAATCACTGATAACTTGCGGGTCTGCCACTTTCGGAATAAGCGTGATGAAGCTTGAATTACACCCCTTGCTAATTCTACCATGAACATGAAAGTGGTTAAGTATATCAACCACATCTTTCTCAAAAACATCCCAAAACCGCTTAACGAATTTAAATGTAAACCCGTTCGGGCCCGGTGCCTTTTCCCCGCCACATTCCCAAACTGCAGTTTTAATTTCTTCTGGAGTAATACACAGTTTTATACTTATAAGTTTTAATTCAGGAGATAGGATATATAACAAAGAAATACGGTGGAGATAAATAACCCTTTTTTATTTTTATTTTCAATTTTACTTCTTTTATTAAAGCACTATTTTTTTATTTATATAACTACTAAATACTAATTCACACGCATTTTAAACCTACTTATAAATCTAAATCTTTTACATCTTTACATACTATTAAAGCAATACAATCTGTATTCAACTAGCCACTCCACATTAATTGTCCACATGTCATTCAACTAGCTTCTCCACATCAATGCCTCATCATTGCCAAGTCATCAAACATTTTTTTAATAAATCAAAAATTAGTTGCGTGGACTAGGATTCGAACCTGGGCTTTGAGCGAGATGAAAGTCTTAATATATAACACACAAACCATCCAACTAAGCTATCTTGATGTCTTTAAGAATGAAAAATATATCCTATATATTGAAAAAACACATTGTATTGGAAGTGGCCAATGGAAATTAACTCAAAAATGAAAATAAATCCTATGTATATTAGTGCATGTCCAACATAATCATCACAAAATATTAAACAATGAAAATTAACTAAAAAAGAAAATCTTTAGATTATATATATATAATCTAAAGATTTTAGATTATATATATATAATCTAAAGAAAATCCCGATCAAAGTGTCTTATATATATATATATATATATATAAATTATATATTATGTCATCCGGGTCAAACACTGGTCCGCCCTCCCGGGTTGGTCCGACCTTTGACCCGGCAAGGCTTCCGGGTCGACGTTCTTAAAAAAAAATCGTTACGCTGAGTTATTTCGAGTTCTTAAAACTCAAAGGGGTTCTTAATCGTTTTCCGGTAAGGTTATATACTATACTCTAATGGCCAACAATGCTATATGATTTTCCGGCAATAATATATCTTTTTCCGGTAAGGTTTTCCGATATGGTTTTATATTTATTTTAATTGTTATATGATTTTGTAATAATCTCTTAGTATATCAAAATCCAAGATTGAATTGATATTTTTGAAGTTATTACGGTTTTCCGGTAAAGTTTCCGGTAAGATTTTTGTTTTCCGTTTTTGTTTGTATTTATATTAATTATTATATGATTTTCTTATAATCTCTTCAGGTTATATATCAAAATCGAAGATACAATGGAGATTATCCTTATTTCGTTTTTCCGGTAACACGATTCAAATATTCTGGTTATCAATTAGAACATCAATTTTACATTTGTTTACATAATTCAAATCTTCCATAATTGGTAATTTGTTTATTATGTGATATTAATATTAATATTTAATTTTCTCATTTCAGGTTATGTTTCCAACTTGATATAGCTAATTTCGTGGGTTGAAGATTTGTTGATAAGATATCTTATTTTTTGTTTAATATTGATGTATATTTTTCTTATTGTTCATGTATTTATTTATTTCTCGCAACTCATGTAATTTATTTGATTTTTATATAATCAACCATATATTGTTGTTGGTCAAAGTCCATTTAATATATTTTAATCAGAACAGATGTATTAAAGAAAAATTTATTTGTATCTTATATTTATCTATTTATTAATGATAATCTCTATAATTTATAATAATTATTATAAGTTTATTAATTTTGTTATTATTAATTTATTATTGTTTCTAATTAGTTGTTACATCTTAATTTGACAGAATTAATAACATTTACACCTTACTATTTTTATATTTCAATATCTTTGACTTAAACATTATTATGTTATTATATTGTAAGATACATTATATTTTCTATATATAACCAATTACGTTATATGTGGAAAACCCAATAAATAAGTTATAAAGTTTCCATAATTTCAGTTACAAGAATTGCAATATAATAAAATTATTTCAAATAAGCATTTTCTTTATATTTTCTATATATAATGTATTTCCATGATTTTAATTACATAAATACAATAATTAAGTTTCCATGATTTTCACTTATTTTCACATTTCAATGATTTTGATTATTGGACAAGTTCTATTTAAAAATTTCTTCAAAAGTTACTTGTATTAAGTGAAGTTCATTTGGTGATTCACAATTTTATATTATCTATATATTATTTCTGATTAATATTAAATGTATTTTATTCATATAATCGTTATTAAATATTAGTTTTTATTTGGTAAGTTTTTTGGTATGGTAACCATTATTAAATTAAAAATGTAATAACCAACATTTAAGTTCACGTAAATCATTGCAAATTAATTACCTTTAATTCAATTTATGACAGTTGATTTTTGTTTAAAGATATTTAAGGTAATTAATTAAATTACAATTTGATTTCCATTTACTTAATTGTGGAAGTCAAATTAAATTACTTAATTTAGAAGTCAAATTATTAACGTTTTCCAAAAGACCCGAGTAATTATGGAAGTCAAATTAAATTATTTAAACTCAAATTTATTTTAATTACACTAATAATATTGTTACAAAGCTTTATGTATTTTAAGAATGATTTCAAATATTGTGATAACTAACTATCATTTGACCAAAATGATATAACTATAATAATGATATTATATTTTTTCAACTTCAAAACAATTTATACTTTTTATATATGTAAATCATTTTGAATATAAGTTTTTGCAATATATGTTGACAACTAATTAATTTATTAGTTATGACGTCTTTGACCATAACGCTTTCTTTGTTTTACAAATACAATTATTTGATAAATATATATATATATATATATGAACATTAGCTCCATGTGATAGCTAAAAATTAATCAAATAGAAAAGAGTTTTAATACCAAGTTTATAACCAATAATGTCTATATAAACGTAGGAATGAATGAATGTATACCAATTACGTTGTTCTGTTAGATAAATTTATAAATGTTACTTTTATGTTTACTTGCATTTTATATATGTAGATTATGAAAAATGATAAGGGTTTTGTTGTCAAACTCATAGTATAGGTAGATATGTATGTTTATTTAAACTTTTGTAATTGTTTATAACATATGTGTTATAACATATTAATTGTATTAGAGTTGTACTTTTAATTTCAAATGATGCAGTTCTCATTTAATTAATATTTGAATAATTTTTAATTACGCATAAATATCACGATTAATGTATACAATTAAAAAAGAATTATACAATGAAATTGATTTTAAATAAAGTAATGATGTTAACAATTTCTTTATGTTTTTTTCTTCCTATATATTTTTATTAATATTTTTGAATATGTTACTTTTATTTAATAACAATATTTGTCATTTGTAGTATGTTTGGATTGCTAAATGGCAATGTCATTTGTAGTATGTTGGTTTTATTTTTTAAAGTTTCTTATTGATCTCTTATATCCTATTGTATTAAGATTAATAATTAGTTTATTACTTTTGTCAGCCGAAAAGTATTATCATGCTCGAAACATATTTTTGTTGGTTAAATATGTTGTCTATATTTATATAATTTGCTGATATGTTTTTCCACCCGTGTGTAACACGGGCTATACCCTAGTTATGAAACTAGAACTCTTCACCAATTAAAGGAATACATATTCACTTTGTTGACCAGTTCTTCATGTAAGTAATAGAAAACATGAATAAAAAATAAACCTATGAACCTATTACAGCATGGATAGTAGTAACCGTAGAAGAGAAAGATACAGACGACATGGTTGTCATCTTGGTCGAGTTCCCCTTTAGGATGTATAGTTAAGGATGGTGTTAGGGTTCTTGAGAGGAACCCGGTTTAGGAGAGAGGAGGCACACATAATTTTATGTGTGTGAGATTATGTTATGATGTTAATATTTATCTCTCTTTATATACACCCAATGGGAAACCCTTTATTAGTTAATTATAGGTAATATAGTCCATCAACAATTACCAAACTAATATATAATAAGGTATAGTTAATATTTTGATCT